>NW_022103968.1:31782473-31817173 GCF_000313985.2 Echinops telfairi | reverse complement strand
GGGAAGGTGAGCATCATAGAATGCCAATTTAATAGAAGAAAGTATTCTTGCATTGAGGGAGTACTTGAGTGGAGACCCAACCAATGTCCTTCTGCTACCTTAATACTAAACCTATAAATGTAGGCTCATAGATCTATTTCCCCATCCTTGTATAAATATATTTGCATATGAACTTTGATCCTTTTGAGAAATGTTCTGGTGAAAATCAAACCTGGAAAGCCGGATAATGATACAGAGGCATAGTCACAGTCAAAAGTAATTTTATTGTTACAGTTGTAAAGTTAGCTATTATAAGAAGGCCATCCTGGTCAAAGGTTAGCATTAACCTGAAGGCTCTCATCATGTAAAACTACTGGTGGACATGCCTGTCTGCCCTCTTCCTGCCAGACATTGGAATCTCACAAGTACCTCACAGTGCAATATGTACAGACAAGTTTCAGTGACACACACACACACACACACACACAACCCATCACTACCCTAACCCCCGTCCCCCGCTCTTTGCAGCCAGTATTCTGGTCTTCAGTAAATAGGACTGAGGAGGCTTCCAAAAATTAATGGGCGAAATTCCACTATCTCTTTTTCACTTCATTTTTCCCCACTAATGTTTTGAAGCCCCCTCATATTTGCCAATAAATCGTACAGAACACCATGGCTTAGAATTTCAAGGAGGTGAGCAATCACTGCTGATATGTGGATGGTTTTGAGCTGGCCAGTATGGCCAATGAGAGCAGTCTACACCTTACTGGACTGATTCACCAGGACATTGTCCCAGATCCTTGTTACCAGGAAAAGATATAGGGACCCTGTTGTTTGTTGACAGCGCGCGCTCTCAAGAAAAGTTGCTTTTCTCAGTGTTTACTCTCTTGATCTTCTCAACTTCCCTCACTCACTGTAGCCAGTGGTAACGTCTCTGGTACCGGTACTTTCTAACACCCACATGCTGTGTTGCATTGTTTTACATTAAACGTGTCCGTAGTTGTAAAGGCACCACCTTCATTTGTTCTGGTATTATGAAATAGATATCTGCCTACCTATTTATATTTTTACTCTTTGTGAGCATCCCTGTGGAAGAATAGACTTCCTTAGGGTTATTTTGTTTTTGTTTTTTTTTACCCAGCAAGTTCTCACTAGGCATATGCATGCTTGGAGTTCACTCATTTCCAAGCATAATGTTAATCCCAAACACGAAAGCTTGTTTCCAGAGTGCAGCCACAGGCATGAAACGGCCTCTAGGTGATTCACTCAGGCTTTTGGTGATGCTTGTGCTTTTAAATTAGAGCCGTGTATCTCTTCACTTTTTCTACAGTTAGGTAGCCTTGTGTGCTACAAAATAGGATGCCAGGAGATTTCTCAACAGTCTTTTCCCACAGACTTTTGTATGCTTTTGTAGGCATTGCTAAAATGCAAGTAGAGTATATGAGGGGGCTTCAAAATTCATGGGAAAATTCTGTTATCTTTTCATTCTGTTTTTCCACAAACTTCTGAAGCCCACTCGGATTATTTGATGCATTGATAAAGCAATACCACCTTGAAAAATATCGGGAACATCCCAGAACTGTGAACGAAGCATTAAAGACTCTTGAGCAGCCAAAGTTGTTAGGCCCTATACTAGTAAAACTCTTTTCATGTCCTCATTCAGAGGAGTTCCTGTGGCTGAGCAGGTATGAATTGGGCTGTGCTAACTGCAAGCTCAGCAGTTCAAAGCCATCAGTCACTCCCCGGAGAAAGACGGGGTGTGCCCCTCCCACAGTTAGTGTTGGTAACTCACAGGGACAATTCTTCTCTGTCTATAGGTTCACCGAGTCAGCATCAACTGCATGACAGTGACTATACCCCCATTCATATAGTTTTCCTTGGGATCTGGTTCCTTAGCTAATGGGTGAAACTACTCAAAGTATAAATGAGGCTGCTGAAAACATCTGCTAACTATTTGGAAGCCCATAAGAAGCCAGAAAAAATGTTAATAAGATTCAGAGTATCACTAGATTTTATTTTTCATTTGGTAGTAGGATTAATAAAATGGCCCCAAATCCATCAATGAGCAATAAAAATAACCAAACTTCAAGAATGTCTGTATTAATGACCTTGCATTAATAAGGAAAATACATTGTGTACAGTGGGCAATATAATTTTTTTAAATCCATCTAGAATGTAAAGCATGTTAATTACGTGGTCCTTGAAGGGTAAGCTTATTATCCAGAAAATGTACTCTTCAATTGTAAGGAAGCGCTAATGTATATTCTTGATCTCTGAGTTTGTTTTACACACATATGCTTGATTTGCTTGACTGACTGATAAAAAACCATGCTGAAATGACAGGTTTTCCTTTGCAGCAATCCTAAGTGGTAGGTGTAGAAGACATACTAAGACCCAAAATAATTGTCCCAGCCAAGGGCACCCAACTAGTAAGTGGCTGAACTACCCTCCATTGTTTCCTGCACACTATCTTATAACTACAATTAATGCTGTTGGTATTACCTGACACATCCCCATGAAGTACTTCTGAGTGGGCTCCTTTAACAGGGGCCCTACCTGACTTCTTGAGGTGGCTACCACCTTCCTAATGCCCTAGTCTCCCTAATCCCAAGTTGCTAAACCACTCCGTGGTGAAGCACTCTAGGAAGCCTACACTATACAAGGAGTCTGTTGGGAGTCCTAGATATAATCCCTTAAGTTCAAGAGTTGGAGTTGGGCATCAGGATCTTCACTTTTCCATAAATGGGAGATAATATTTGCCATTTTCACACAGCAGGAGGGGCTTCCTGATTACCATTCAGACGTTGGCCTTTTAAAAACTTTTGACTAAGTAAAACGTATAGTATACATACAGAAAAATGCATATACATGTATGTCAGGCTCAGTGCTTTTGATCTTTTCAGTCGTTGGCCCCATTGCCAGCATGTGTTTTCAAGTCCAGGGTAACCAGTCACTTATTGTAATATTTCTGTAATAATATTTCTTCTTAGTTTATTCACACTTAAAGATTTCCTGGTATGTATGAGGTAGCTAGTTTTATTCTTTACCGTCTGTGGTACAGTATAGCCCCTTTCCAGATACTCATGGCATCACAGACCAAGACGTGTGTGTGTGTGTGTGTGTGTGTGTGTGTGTGTGTGTGTGTGTGTGTGTGTTTACTGTTTTAAATCATTTTATTAGGGGCTCGTACAACTCTTATCACACTCCATCTATCCATCCATTGTGTCAAGCACATTTGTACATATGTTGCCATCATCATTCTCAAAACATTTTCCTTCTACTTGAGCCCTTGGTACCAGCTCCTCTATTTTCCCCTCCCTCCTTGTTCCCCTCTCCCCCATGAACCCTTGATAATTTATAAATTATTATTTTGTCATGTCTTATACTATGCAACATCTCCCTTTACCCACTTCTCCACTTTATTGTGAATTAGATGAAGGCTTTTGTGCAGATATCCTTTCCCAAGTCTAATACTTCATACTTATTTTAACTCACTTGTCTAGGATCCCTGGTGGCATAGAGGTTATGCATTGGGTTGCAATCTGCAAAGTTAGCATTTTGAAACAACCAGTTGCTCCACGGAAGAAAGATGTGTGCTTTCTAATCCTGTGAAGAGTTACAGAGAAAGCCCTCCCCTGTCCTATGTGGTTGCTATGAGTCAGCTTTGATTCAGTGACAGTGAGATTAGATTAAATTAAGATTAGATTGCATTGGATCGGATTACCTAAGTATCTGTGTACACTTGAGTGTAAGCAGACCCGAGTATCAGCCGAGACACCTAATTTTACCACAAAAGCTGCATAAAAAGTGTGCTGAAAAAACTCAGCTTATACTTGAGTATATATGGTACTTCTACACTAAGTTTTGTAATATTGTTGAACTTTTGTCTGTAGACTTATAAACCAATAAAAATTTAACAGGAATAGAAGGCCTAAACAAAGCTTGTATTAACCAAAATATAAGTTGAAAAAAATTTAGTTTTTAATAGTATTTTTTTCCTCTGTAAGATGAAGATCTTTTCTGAATGGTCTCTTATAAATATGATGTTGTTACCAAAAATTAAAAATAGAATGTGGCTGACCTTCCCTGAATTTTAATTAGACACATGTTCCATATTCATGGAATCAACGTATCTGGGCAGACTTAGAAGCAGCTTGGCCTGGCCCAGAGTACCTACTCTTCGTAATGATATAAGTAGCATCAAGTGAATTTCGTCATGTAAAGATGGTTCTTTGGAAAATGACCACACTAACTCCTTTTTTCTCTTTGTCTAGTGAGAACTCAGCAGAGGCAATAGCAGTAGATTCTAACAAGCAATCGAAGTCCCCACTGGAGAAGTTTATGGTCAAGCTGTGCACTCATCATCAGAAGCAGTTCATTCGTGTTCTGAACGACTTGTATACTGAAGCTCAGCCAGGCAGCGAGGATCTGCCACCTTCTGATTCTGGAGCAATGGAAGCGTCCACTTGCACTGCTGGCTGTGCCCAGCTGAGCATCACACATAAAGAAAAGGATGCTGCGTGTCTTGATGCGAAGTCTCCTCCTGCTGAACATTTGTTGATAGGCCCATCAGGCTCACACAGCGCTCTACACTTGACAGACCAGACCCTTAAGGAGCCTCCTCCTGAGACAGACTCGGTAGATGGAAGAGAGAATGCCTTGACTATTGTCCAGAAAAATTTCTCTGAACTTCCAACCACTAAACCTGATTCTAGTAGTTCAGTAGATACTTCCACTCTGGGATACCTCGCTACATCTAATTCTTCCTCATTAAACTTCTACCACATCTCCAAAAGTGTGGACGGGCAAGCCATTGAACAGGAGCAAGACATAAATGCCAGTGTATCTGAGGATGATAAAGACCGGACACAGAGCTCAGCCCTAGTAGAAAGTCTAATTGCAGCTGAGAACAGTGAGGAGGGCAACAACTGTATTGTGTCTGAAAGAAATTCAGTCAAAACTTTATCAGAAGAAGCTTGGGATTCGGGTTTTCTGCCTAAAACTGCTGACAAGGAGAATAGTTTACAGTGTAGCTCGAAAACACCTTTGCACCAAGATTTAGAGGCACGTGAACAAGACACAAGGCCAAATCAAGAGAACCAATTTCACTCACTAGGAAAAAATAAGGTGGGCTACCATATATATCCCAGTGATAAAGGCCAGTATGATCATTCCAAAGATGGTTGGTTAGCCCCCAGCCCTATACCAGTTGTACACAAAACATCTAATGGACACTCACGATCCAAGACAATGTCAAGCTCCATCAAGACTGCCCGGAAAAGTAAAAGGGCATCAGGGTTGCGGATAAACGATTATGATAACCAGTGTGATGTCGTTTATATCAGTCAACCAATAACAGAATGCCACTTTGAGAATCAGAGATCAATCTTGTCATCTCGGAAAACCGCCAGAAAGAGTACCCGCGGATACTTTTTCAATGGTGATTGTTGTGAGCTGCCAACTGTTCGTACGCTAGCCAGGAATTTGCACTCCCAGGAAAAAGCAAGCTGCTCAGCGCTGGCATCCGAGGCAGTAGTTACCCCCAGGCAGACCCTCCCAGTTTCAGCTACTAGACTTACAACTGGTATGCACCTGTCCAGAGAAGACCCCAGTCAGGAGATGACTTCTCTCAAGGAAGGAGGCAGAACCACTTCATCTGAAAATGAATCTCAAGAGCCTGAGGTGGATGAACTGAATCAGAGCAGTTCTCCTAGATCAAGGGAAATGATAGCCTCCAGCCTGGTATGGCTGCCTCCTGCTCCCCTCCCTGGAAAAGACTTAGCAGAAGGCAACTCCACACTGGTTGCTTTCACAACAAGTAGGGTATCTTCCCATGAGCAAGACCAACAGCCAGTTAAACTGTTGGACACAGAGGAGATAACTGCTTCCCAAATCTGTAACCTGGTTCCCTCTACTGAAAGCATTTCTGAGGGAAGCAGTGAAGTCCTTTCCTCTCCTAAAATAGTCAGTAGAGAGGGAAGTCCTCTGTGTTCAGAAGATCAAAGTCTCCCAATGGACTTGGAACCCACTATGAGTCTGAGAAAAACTGAGGAAAACAAAAGGATCAGTTTTGAGGCCAAGACAAGCACCAACGCCGAGTTCCAGACAAGCTTCAGTCTTGATGCCGAGGCAAGTGTCAGTCCTGAAGCCCAGACAAAAGTCATTCCTGAGGCTGAAACAAGTGTTAGTCCTGAGACCAAGACAAATGTCAGCCCTGAGGCTAAGCCAGTTGTCAGTCTGGAGGCCCAGAAAACCATTCCCCCTGAGGCTGAAACAAGTGATTGTCCAGAAGTTGAGATGAGTGTCCGTCCTGAGGCCGAAATAATTGATAGTCCTGAGGTGGAGAAAAGTATCAGTCTGGAAGCTAAGACAAGCATCGGTCCTTCGACTGAGACCAGTGATAGTCCAGAGGTTGAGACAAGCATCAGTCCTGAGCCCCAGGCAAGTATCAGCACTGTGGCCCAGACAGGTGTCATTCCAGGGGTTGAGACAAGTCTCAATCCTGAGGTTGAGACCAGCATCAATCCTGAGGGCCAGACAAGTGGTAATCCTAAGGTTGAGAGCAGCGTCAGTCTGGTGGCTCAGACTAGCATCAGTTCTGAGGACAAGGTTGAAGACACTCAGGAGCTCTATAGTCACCTATCCTTAAGGGAAAGCAATATTTTAACTGATGAAAACCCTGATGAAGTTGAAGAAAGGGAGAGAGCAGCTGATACAGGAGAATTAGAAGGAGAAGAGAGTGATGTCAGACATCTCTCAGAAAAAGATAAGTGCAACCAAAACCTTGAATCTCCTGAAGAGAATCTGGACAAGAAGAAAAAAGCCAAGAAATTCACCGAAGTTTCTGATAGGCGCCTAAGAAGTCAACTTTCAGACTCTTCCTCTACGGACAGGTGCCTAAGAAATCAAATTTCAGATTCTCCCTCTGCATGTCCTGAGATCAGGGCCTCGAGAAACTATCCTGCAAAACGTTCTAGAAAAGAAGGGAACTCTCGTGGGACGTCACCTGACAACTTGCTGACAAGCAGTTTCCAAGCAAAGGCTCTGGAGGATGCGGGAAACCCAATTCCTGACGAAAACCACTCTGAGAAAGATTCTGAGCAGGAGAATGAAGGAGGTGGAATTATCACCAGACAGACTTTGAAAAACATGCTGGCAAAAGAAGTCAGGGTAGAAAAAAGGGAGATGTTCCCCAGCTGTGATCTTGTAACCACAGCTGGCCAGCCCTTCCCTGCAGAGAGACTAGAAATCTGTGTTGAGTCTAAATTAAGTATGACAAATGTTCAAGCTCCCTCTGAAAGGATTCTGGGTAAGAAGGAGCCAGAACAATCAGAAGAGAAGACAGCCCAGGCTCCCACACCAGATGTGGAGGAGGTTGTAGGTGAGGCAGACAATGAAAACGCCCAGCCTTCAGATGATGATCATGATGCACCATGTAGCTCACTTGGGGTGTCAAGTAGAAATAGTGATGCTGCTGGGCCACCGACTGTGATACCAAGGCCTAAAAGATTGACTGCTTCAACCTACAACCTAAGATATACGCATTCTCTGGGTACCTTAGATACCACAAAAACTGCTTCAGAGAAGGAAACTGTATTCCTCAACCCAGTGCCACAGGAAACTGAAGCTTCCATGAGTGGAGATCCCGTTGAAGATGATGATGTGGACACAGTAGTGGACGACCAACCCAAGTTTGTGGAGTGGTGTGCTGAGGAGGAGAACCAAGAGCTCATTGCCAACTTCAATGCCCAGTACATGAAAGTTCAGAAAGGTTGGATCCAGTTGGAGAAAGAAGCACAGACAACACCCAAAGCCAGGAACAAGGCAGATAAACTGAAGGAGATTTGGAAAAGCAAGAAAAGGTCGCGGAAATGTAAGGGTTCTTTGGAAGTTCAAAAGCTCTCCCCCGTTCAGATGCTATTTATGACCAACTTTAAATTATCTAATGTTTGCAAGTGGTTCTTAGAGACGACGGAAACTCGGTCTCTAGTTATTGTGAAGAAGCTCAACACCCGTCTGCCAGGAGATTCACCCCCTGTTAAGCACCCTCTTCAGAAATACTCTCCTTCCAGCCTGTATCCGAGTTCACTACAGGCAGAGCGCTTGAAAAAACACTTAAAGAAATTTCCTGGAGCTACTCCTGTTAGGAATAATTGGAAAACACAGAAGCTCTGGGCTAAGTTCCGAGAGAATCCTGGTCCAGTGGAGCCAGAGGATGGCAGTGACATCAGTCTCGGCCCCAACTCAGATGACAGCTTAGAGGAGGTCAAAGAAGAGAGAAACCGCCATCCTCCTACCAACTTGCCCACTCCAGCCAGTACTCGAATCCTTAGGAAATACTCCAATATTCGAGGGAAACTTAGGGCCCAACAGCGTTTGATCAAGAATGAGAAGACAGAGGGATCACCTGGTGTGTCTACAGAAAGCAAACAGGGCCGGAAGAGTGTGTGCATCAACCCCCTTATGTCCCCCAAGCTTGCCCTGCAAGTGGATGCTGATGGGTTTCCTGTCAAGCCCAAGAGTACTGAGGGAGGGAAGGGGAGGAAGGGAAAGCAGACCTTGGAAAGCTTGCCTCGAGCCGAGGTTCAGAATAAAAGAAAGAGAACCGAAGGTAGCACACAGGATAAAGCTCTTCCCTCCAACAAGGAAAAGGGGCCAGCCTTGAAAGCCAGCAAAGAAAAGCATTTTGATGGCCCTACCAAAACCCCTGCAGCCAAGAAGCCAGCTGCACGAGACAAAGCCAGCCCCCTGCCCAAAAAGATCTCTCTGAAAGAAAATAAAGTGAGGGTCCCCAAAAAGCCCCTTGGGAAGGGCTGCCCTCCCTCCAGGAAAGAAAAAGAGAATACCAACAAAAAGCCTGCCCATCCCAGTGCCTCAGAGCCACTGGCCAAGCCTGCCAAGCAAAAAGGGACAGGTGAGTCCTCCTCAAGGCCCCCAAAGTCCACAGACCGGAAGCAGGGCAGTGGGAAGGCCCAGGCCAGACCCCTGACAAAAAGCCCCGAGAACAGTGCCGCCCAGAGAAAGCGCAAACTGAAGGCCAAGCTGGATTCTTTACACAGCAAACGGAGACGGTTGGATGCCAAGTGACCTGATGGCTGGCAGCTAAACATCCCACCTTGCCGTAGAAGTGACCCTTTATTTTGCATTAACAAAATCTGCTTTTCTATAAGCTTACCAAGCCTTTCAGCCCTGCAGCTAATGGAGACCACCAATGTCAGGTATCCTACTAAACTACGTCTCGGATGGAGAAGGGAACTTGCAGAAAGCCTTTCTCTGAGGCCGAGGAAGGGAAGTTATATATTCTGGTTGTTCCTTGGGTTTTAAACTTGGAACCAAGCCGTTTTAGTTTTTAAAAGTACAGTGCCTTATTTATCCTTTTTGTTTATAAATTTACAGAAGCTAAAAAGCTGATCTATGTGATTAAAGGCTTGTATTTTATACTTGATGCACAAGCACTTGTACTGTAGCCAAGAAGACCACCCTCAGACACAGGAAAGTAGCTTTTTAGTAGCCACCAGCAGCATCTGCACTCTTAACAGGTGCTGCCCTTTGCAAAGCCCAGCAGTAAACTTCCCTCTCTACCTTCTCTCTGTTTCAGTGATATTTGAAAGCTAAACCAAATCAAATTTATGATCTGTGGAGTGTGGACTTAATTAGAAAAGATGAGTATTTGTTGCCCCCTCTCAACAAACTTAGTCATTCATTGTTGGCCACTCCTCTGTTTTTTGATCTTTTGTTTGAGAACATGTTTTCTAAATTAGGTGTCTGTGAGACAGCAGGTGTGAGTGTTAGCATTGGCTTATAATCTCTCAAAACCATGTTTCCTCCCAAGTGCGTGTCTGACTCTGACCGTTTTCTTCCACGTTTGGCCTTGCAGGCTTGCTTGCACTCTTAACAAGGTTTTTCATCCTACACCCTAGAAAAGAAAAGAAAAACCTCGGTGTTTAGTGATGTTTTATTTGCACTGTGTAGGTGTAATTCGATGATTAGGATAAGAATGACTATTTTTAATTTTCTAAGTACTTCCATATTCAAAGAAACCCCAAATGTTATTTACAGGAGATGAATCAGACAATATGTGTGTGCATGGGCATTGCAGGGCATTAGCAGGTGGCTAGTAGCCAGAGTAGCTCCCAGTCCCAATTTTAAAGTAAAACCCTTTCTTCCCCATGCATTGTGTCAGGGTGCTTAGGAGCTGGACAATACCATGGACCAGGTGGCTTAGCTGAGGCCCTGGGTTTCTGGGAGTTTTCCCATGTCTAACAACAACTCCAGAAAAGTCTAAATAAGAGTTAAAAGGCCAAAGCGACCCTGCGGGTGGGGAAGCAGCTCCATCATCTCAGCGGCTCTCTCTACCCTGGAGAGGATAGTCAGCTGGATGTCCCAGTGCCAGTGTACTTGTTGAGAGCGACTGCCTCTTCTGATTGGCCAGCACCTTTCGGAGAGTAGAGTGCTTGCAAGTATCCCTACCTACCACCACCCTGTGTCACTGTCCTGTGACACAAATGGGACACCTGCTGTGTTTGTCAGGGAGGCTGCTTGCTTTCCCCAGTGAACCTGAGACTGGCCTGTTGGCTTTAACTGGGTGCTTGGGGCGTTGCTCCATATTCCTGGTCTGCTCCAAGAGAGAGGCTTGGTCGTTACAGCCTCGACCAGCTTCTTTCACATGCTGTGTGGACAGCCGCTGCCCTTTCCTTTCAGTAAAAGTTGTCTTTAAAACAAAAAAAAGCTTAGTTTTCCAGCCTACCTTGTTAAAATCACCCATCAACGTGACCAACAGCCAGGCCGCCTTTAGCCTGCAGAGTTCAAACCCTTGAGCCAGTCGACACTGGGAAATGGAAAGTACGGCCCAGGCCTCTCACCTCATTCACAGAGATGACTGGTTCATTGCTTATCCATTACTAAAGGAGGCCAAGAATTTGTCTTTTTAAATTAGCATAACCTACTTTACTCCTTTGACAGTTAACTTTTGGATACAGAAACAGTATTTTCTTGAGGTTGGGAGAAAAGATCACCAGCCCAGAGCATGGTTTGTTCAGATCTCTGGCCAGCTTCTAAGAGAGGAAAAATATGTCAATACTATTACTTTTTCAGTCACGCACTATTATAAATAGTAAAATCATTTTATTAAAAGTAAAGCCAACAATAATGATAAAAAAAAAGAAGAGGCTTGTGGGGTGCTTTAGACAAGATGGATAAGGAAATTGGAACATTATTTTTAACTCACGTCAGCCTGAGAAGTTGTGGATTTCACATTTAGGTCAAATCCAGTCTTCCCTGTACACACACACCCACTCCCCCCACCCCCCAATGCAAAGATAAATGTTACAGTAATTTTCATATGAAGTTGAATGTCATGTCTGTGGAGAGAAACATTGTCTGTGAACCCTCAGCAAGGATTTTTCATTCTTTAGAAATAGGCAGTTCCCGTTTAAAGTCCCAGCAAGGGAACTTTGTGTCTTCTGGCTTGATGCACACTGAGAAGCTGGGGCTTTTGGAAGTATTCCTCCGTAGCTATGTGTGTGCCCTGATCAAGCATTCTCACCCTAGTGGTGCTCTTCCCATGCCTGCTCCCAAATCCTGTTGAGAGGAAAAGAAGAAGAAAGATTATTTGAAATAAGCAGAATGACAGGAAGTCTTTTGATAGAATATATAACCCATGAGGAGTCAGAACAGACCTCTGTGTTTCACCTTGAGCTGATTGGAAGAATGGAGACACTAACACCCCCCCCCCCCTTTTAAAGATGGTGTTCCCCACAGAAACTCAGCACCCACTGATCCTGTCCCCCACTGGGGTTTTGCTGTGCTGTACCCTGGGCACTTTGCAGACCGTGGCCTGGCTCCTGCTTTTGCCCATGAAATTGGAATTGGATGAGCACTAGTTAGTTCTTCAGTTAACCTCAGTGTGAGCTTCCTTGCCCTGGAGAATCTGACTTTCACTCAGTGCTCAGGAGCCATTCTTTGCTCTGCCTTTCAGGGGAGCAGTGTCCAGTTACTGCACCTGGCAAGCACAGAGACTCGGGCTTCTCACCTGCCGGGGTCAGTGTGCTCACCATGGGGAACATAGAGAGTTACCTGAAAGTAGATTGCCCAGTGCCTCTGATTTTATAATATGCCAGGACTTAAAGATGAACAAAATCTCTCTTTCTTTCAAAGGGGTGCACACGCATATACAGTTTTTGTTTTTACGACGGTACGACATGATCTGTAGCCCAAACAGCCTCAGATGACCCTTCACAGAAAGTCTCCGGAGCTCTGCAGTATGCCATCCGGAGTGAAACTGTGAGCAGCTTGGCACATGTTGGCTCTTGCATGTAACTCAGCATGGCAGCTTTCCCTTCCTTTTGGATCCTAGGGCGCCTTTGTTCATACCAGCACACAGCTGCTGTGCTATTGTTGGTCCTGAATAACGCTTATGCTTTAAAAAAAAAAAGAAAAGACAACCCCATTTGTTGATTGAATATTGTTGGATGGCCATAAGATCATATCTGCTAGAGTATGTAGTTAAAACTCAGTATGAAATCTTTGAAACCTGACACAATTTACCCACAAGCCCAAGCCTATGATGTAGGGTACCTCTCCTGGTGAGCACGGAGCACGTTTGTGTTTGCCCTCGAGTTCTCCATTTCCCCCCTCATATTGCTCCCTCCCCAAACTTTGGTCATGACTTGTGAAGATGCACGGCTGGTCTTTTCATTGAACCTCCTGTACATCACATCTAGACCACGTGTCCTCAGTTCTCTTCAAAGGACCAGCATGGAGAAGGCTGTTCCTCAGCACTCCAGCAGCTGGGGCTCTCTGGCCGCCCACCCCGACAGGCCAACACTTCTCATTTTGAGGAGCCTCCTCAGTCTGGCCCTGCTCCTTCCTCACGTTTGCTCAAGACCCCAGGCTCTTTCCAGGAGACACTTTCCCCAGTGACAAGCTGCCAACTTTCCAAGTGTGCATGTACATCTTGTCTTGTAAGCATTTCTTCTCTGGCTTTCCAGTATTTAGCTTTTGGGTCCAAACTGTCAGTTTTACCCAACTTTTTTAGCCTCTGCTTTCTGTGACCTCATGCTGTTTTGTAGCTAAAGCTGTGGTATTTGGGAGCTTGTTTGTGGGCAAGAAGCTGTATACATAAGACATGCAGAGTTGTGTCTCTACCGCAGGTAGGACTTCTTTTTTAAAGTCGCACTAGCATAAGGTTATTGGTTTCCTGGTGGTTTCTGCCGCCTCATAGTGATAGGACACTGTGTTAGTGATGATCGATTCAGATTCGTGTATTTATAACCTATTTATGCCCGCCATTGTGGAATTCATTTCACTGTGTAAATAGCAGTATTTTTCTTGTTCAGATATTTCTATTAGAAAATATTTATTTTAACAACCACAACAAAAGTAACTTGTCAAAACGTCTGTCAAAGAAACAGTCCTTTCCAACCATCCTTTCTCCTCACCTGCCCTGCTCGGCCACTGAGATGCAGTTAAGGAAGACAGGTCCCTGAAGGGAAAAAAGGGGGAGTCTTGACACCCTCACTGTATTTAGGCTAAATGCAGCTGTCACCCTGTGCCCAGAACAAAGTGGGACTCCCACAGTGAGTGGGCCAGGCCTACCATTAAGGCCCCCTTCAGGCAACCACTTCTTGCATACATGGGTGGTACATTCAACTGTGTGCTTCAACAGCCTGAGCAGAGAAATGAGCCTTAGTTATAGCCCCAAGGTAACCCAAACCCACTTCTGGGATATGAAGAAACCACTGGTTGCCTACAGAAAGCATTATGATGTAGTCCTAGTTCTCATGTTTGTGAATAGTCCCTATCCACACTGTAACTGCAGGAGAGGAGCTTGTTCCCTTCTGCACCTGACAATACTCCAGAGCCCCTCTGCTCTCCTCTCCTCTTCCCCCTGTTGCAGGAAGCATCTGTGCAGGTGTGGGCCAGTCCGTCTGTAATCAGTAGTTACAGAAAGAGACCATCTGTTATAAGATGTGTTCAGTTTTACCTCTCAGGAGCCTTGGTCATGGAATCAATCCACTCTCATCCTGTCATCCCCATCCCCATCCCCGCTCCTGCCCGGTTGGCTGGATGGAGATCTGCAGCTGCAGATCTGCACACAGCTTTGGGACCCCGGGCACACAGGGATTTGTCCTCATCCACTTACACCAGAAATTGCATATTTCCTTATAGCCTGCCTTTGTCTGTCTAAACAAATGAGGTGGCCACTTGAACCGGAATGCTGGAGAATGTTGTTTTTTGCTCCAAGAGACTTTGTAAGCAAGTCTGATTTTAAAGGTGAAATGTGAATGGGTAAATAGGTGCCAGGGAACTTAGCACTGAAGTAGACAGTCAAAACTTTTTTAAAAAATTTTCAGGAAGAAATACATTTTTGCTCTCATTTAAATATTCACCAGAAGTAATGTTGTAAATAGTTTTTAAAGAATATATATATATTTATTATATGTGCTGCATACAGATTCATGTCCTGAGTGATGTTGGTTTACGTTGTAGCGTAGGATCTCTTTCGAGCAGTGGACTTGTTTCATAACAGAGTTCACACATGAGAAAAAACGAGAACCAGCAGGTTGCAAGCTGCTCGGGGTCTTTGATCTGCCCTGTCACATCAATTCCAAGCTTTAACTGCCCCTCACCCCATCTGGTTAGGTTATATACGAGATATAGATATACACATTTGTATGGTATGGTGGTCAGTACCCAGGTCTGCAGAGCACATTCCCAGGTGTTCTTTCTGATGTGTTGCCCATAAGCAATAAGATCCAATGTAATATTTATTCTGGGATCCCCTTGGCTTTTGTCTTAGAGGATGGGCTAGGGGCAGAACAGCTCTTGCTAAAACCTCTTGCCTTTGCTGGAGAGGTTGCTGTACTTGAATTTTTGCTTCTCTGTGTCTGCAGTCATCTTCACGCCATAAACATCCAGCCATGGATCAGAAATCTGCCAGCACTCAACATCAAAAATTGGGCATGTCTTTGGAAAATAAATCAGCATTCCACGAATGTGTGGGATTTCCAGAATCTAGCTGCAGTAAAGCTCAGTTGTCTATAGATGAGTGGAAGTAGCCCACTAATGTTGTAGAGGACATCCAGCCTACCTTTAGCTATTCTGTTTCCTATAAACTGCTCTGTGTCTGGGTTGGAAATGCCTAAAGCCCCTCAGGCCTGGGGTCAAATCTCGTAGGTCAGTATAAAGTGCTTGGTCACGCCCCTGATGCCTCCACCATGGCCCAGCGCAACAGATCTCGAAGCAGTTTTGCACCCTCTCTTTGTGACCATCCTAAACTTTGTGAAAAAGAAATACATCGCACCCAGAGAACCATTAATAGAAGTAATGTAGTTTTCTAGACCTTTGGAATATGTCTTCTCTTTTGTATTTATGATGGTGTTTGGAATTTTTCACTAGTGTTTTCTAGATTGAAATGGATGCATTAGGATAAACTTTCCGTTGCTAAGCCTGAAAAGCAAGCAAGAGGAAAGAAGTTGACCTATGTTGTATCATTGGGGAGGCGACTACTACTTGTGGTGGTGGGAGGTGGGAGGGTGGGCGGGAGCATTCTAGATTCGGTGGGAGGAAAATAGAATTATGGCCTGAGGCTCTCCAAGTTTTACTACCTTGTAATAAATAATTCTCTCCCCCCATTTAGTCTCACTTAATCCCAATAGAAGCCTGTTGTTTACCCTCAGGGAACAAGTAGTTTTCAAAATTGAGCTCCTCCAAGATCATTGGCCAAGGCCTCGGTGCTGGCATTGGCTGTCTTTGTGAACTCACGGCATTATTTCCCGTATGCATGATGATATTAATGAACCACCCAAGCCTGTATGAAAAGCACAGCCCAGGGTCCTCATTGAGGCTTCAGCAGACTTCAGCCTCTGAGGGACCAGGGATCACAGGGGGCCCATGTAATTTAACTTGAAGCTCAGGTGCCTGTGGGATTTGTAGTTTATTTTTTTAGGTGGTGGCCCTTCAGAAGGAGTTGAGGGCGGGGCTGCTGATGCAGCTGTGGATTCAGAGAGCTCTAATATGAATCTACGGTTCCTTTCAAAGTTGTTCCTGGTCCCTCCCCGTGTTGTCATTGCTGAGGTCAATCTCTGTAGTTGTTGAGGTGTGCTCCTTTTTGCTGTCTTGTGAGTGGTAGCCAGTGACCCAGGTGCCCAAGGGCAGGGCCTGTCGCCCGCTCCTGGCTGGTGCCATGCGGGTGTTCCTGACCTAGCATTCCTGAACAGGGAAATGAGGAATTCTGCCCATTAGTGACCTGGAACATCAGTGCATGCCTTTTGGGCCTGGAGTTCCACTACGTTAGTGAGTGTAGGAAAATACGGTGTCTTTAAATGGATGAAAATTCATTGTATGCTGTGAATTTGTTGGTTTGAAACATTGAAAATTTTTCATTAGACAATGTTTACATACCTCACCTGAAGAACCTTTTGAGAGTGTATATAATGAAATTTAAGAATATATTAAGTTGCTTTAAAACAATATGTATAGCTATAAAATTTGGAGTTATTTTAACTTTGAATATGTACCAAGTCTCTTTAAAGATTGGAATCTTGTGGACTTTTGTGTGCTTCTGTGTTTTACTTTTCCTACCAGGCCCTCCAGGAAACGGTTTGTTGTATGGGTAAAGAGCCACTCAGTGAAGTCCCAAGCCGGGAACGATTTCGTTTGTCCTTTCGGATTGTCGTGTTGGGTTTTGAGGGTGGGTTACAGAGCTAGGGGCATTCATCAATACTGGCATCTGTTCCATGAGCTTCTTCAAGGCGCTTCTTTTGTTGCTGCGTATTAAACTTCTTTGATATTATAGTGTGTGTGTGTGTGTGTGTGTGTGTGTGTGTGTGTGTGCTGGAGAGAGAGAGAGAGAGAGAGAGAGAGAGAGAGAGACAGAGAGATCTGGAGAGGACTCAGAATGCACTAACAACCAAACTGATAAGTTAACAAAAAATTAAAAACTCAAACTCCCTTGCCATCAAGTCAATGTCCCTATCGGATAAGGTCCAGCTGCTGACCCCTGGGAGTTTCTGAGTCTGTACCTGTTTCCGGATGTAGATAGCCCCATCTTTCTCCCCAGATCACCCGGCGATGTCAAATGCTGACCTCGCCGTTAGCAGCCCATCTCAGAACCTTCCACTATGCCACTAGGACTTCTGCTAAGTTCCCAGAGGGAACCAAAGAGCAGAACCTCAGCTACAGTGTGGAGGTTCACGGAAATTTTACCAAATCTTAGGCCACTGCATGACCTGTGCCTATCTTCTGGGAAAAGGCAGTCCAGGATATGACTCCTTGGGAATTCCCAGGGCCACGCTGGTATGGCCATGCCATCCTCCATCCTGGGGCCGGAGCAGTTGAGTGAGAGCCCCTGAAATGGAGGCCAGTTCTGCATAGCCCAGCTTGGTTGTGGCAGGGAGATGGGAGAAAGTCCTTTCATTTGCTCAGCTCATAACCTGTTCCAGGCTCTCTTTCGACACAAAGGACCAGTGGTTTCTCTGAGGATTTCATTAAGTTCATCTGGCAGTGAAGGTTGCCGTGCAGAACTATGTCTGATTGAAACCAGCCCACCTTGTTAATTTATATTTGGAAGACGAGTTTGTAACATTTAAGATTTTTTCTGGCACACACTTAAGGTGAGGCATGTGCTGCTGCGGTGACAGTACTAGGACACCAGTCTGGATCTGGGGTCAGAGGGAGGCTGCCCAGGTCCCTGTAGTGGCAGAACCCCTGCCCAGAATGTCTGCCAGGGCCTGACTGCACCTGCATACACAAGTCATGTGATTTTGTGGGCCTACAGAGCCCCGGGGATGCCACCTTCTGTGAAATGGGAGTAGGCCTGCTAGAGGAGGTTTGTGTTATATCCCCACTGATGCTCAAAACAAAACACCTTTGAAGAATCTTCCATGCTGCTCCCTAAAACTGCCCAATTCTCAGAAACCCTTGGAGCCAGGTGAAATATGGGTGTAGCTGTACACAAATTTAGGAAGTGTAGGTGTAAAGCGACTTAAATGAGTCGCCTCCCCCAACCTTCATGTGTGTTGTGTGGGCTCACCCTGACTGCTCTGGAGGCACCTGTGAGGGGGTGGTCCCCCAGGCCTCCCTTTGTACTGGAGGTTCTGAGAGGTCCAGGTGCAGCTTGGAGCCATCCCTAGGGGTCGGGGTGGGGGTGGGGGGTGAGTGACCTGACAGCAAGGAAACTTCAGGCCTGCAGCTCAGCACTCATTGTTAACTGAATAAGAGACCAGCCAGGCAGAATCTGGGTGAATCAATGTCATGTTCACGTGGAAGACGACAGACAATATCCAGCATGTTCTAAATGCGGCACTAGGACAAGGACAGGCAGCTCCCTCACGGGCCCATTCTAAACCAGTCTCTTTAACCCGTAGATTTAAACAAGACTACAGAAACCCCCGAACAAAACATCACAACCACAGAGCTGCTGAAAATCAAGCCAAGACACTGGTGTTGACCTTTAACATAGAAAAATACTATAACAAAATGAAATACAAATATATATTAGAATCTGTAAGTATTCTGTATAAAGAGATACTTTTGTGGTTAGGCTAACAGCAGGCAAAGAGAAGACCAAGTCCAGCCTTTTCCAATTCCCAACAGCACTTCCCCACCTCCGTGGGAGCCCAGCTGCCCGAAGTTCGGCTTCTGTGTCCTCACACACGTTTAGTAGAAACGGCCTGTGTCGGCATCCAAGAGCCAACTGAAGGTCTTGACCAAATGGGGCCATGCGATGTGGAGATGGTTTCGCAGCCAGCTGCCATTCGACTTCCAGTGAACCAGAAGGTGGCAGGTAACAGGAGTGATGGACGCTTCCTTAGCAACTTGCAGGTTCGTGGCCACATTGGAGGACAAGGTGGTGGTGGGCCCAAGGCTCTTAACTTGGCCTGCAGACCTAGTGTGAAGTGCTGGGACACCGGGCACTGCGGTGGGGCCGGGTGTGGTGGCAAGCTCACAAGCACATTCCTTAGGAACAAACACACCTGGGGGTAGGGGAGCAAGAAGCAATTGGCACCTGCATACAGGTGCCCTTTCCATGGTGCCTCCTGGCTGTCCGTGCCCTCAGGTCTTTGGGAGTTGCTCTCGTGGGGGGGTGGGGGTTCAGGTCTGTGTGTCACTGGGTTCCAGAACACCTTTCATTAAGGAAAGGGGTCTGTAATGTTTCTGCCCTGTTCAGCTCTATACTAGTTTCTTTCCAAGGTTCCCCCAGAGGCTCGGAGCCAGAGAGGGAGGCCCAGGCTGCAGTCCACAGGAGGACCTACACACAGGCCCCTGAGGATAGGTAGCTCTGCCCTTGGTCATAGTTACAAGAGATTAGAACCTGGCCCCATGATGAGGACCTCTTCCAGTCACAGGGCCCCAGATTTTCTCTCTGGTCGCAGAATGTTTTAGGCCCGCATTCACAGGAATGTCACCCCACATTGCGGGGACACAGGCATTGCGACGCCAACACTCAACTGCCAGATGCTTGCAGAGAGAAGGGTCAAGAAAGTCATGTATGTGGCTACCCCCTTGCCCATCAGGACTTCCCCAGAGGCACGTGCCCCATCTCCCCTCCAGCCATCTCACTAGGCTCAAAAATCACCCTTTCTATTCTGCATCTGTATTCAGTGACATCAGACACCAATTCCTTCCTTGCCAACACCTAGGGCAGCTTAGCTGGGCCTCGACTCTGGAGCCTAAGCTCCCTCCTCTCGCTTCCTAGGCATCCTGCCCACCGTGTGCCTCCTGGTCAGTTCACTTTGGCCCATAGAGGGCAGAATACCCCAAGTACCCAGTCCTGGGCGAGGCACATGAATATCTTGTAACTCATTCTCTAGGCTTCCTCCCGGATCCACAGTGGAAGGGTCTACGTATTTATTCACCCCCACCCCCCATTTTATAGCTAGGGAAGGGGAGGGTGGAATTGCCCAAAGTGGTAGAGCTACTAGAAGTGGACTAGGTTTCCTCTACCTGGACCACTGCCCCTCCTACTCCCTGCTGATCTTCAGGATACAGCACCTGAACCGAGAGTCCACCCTGGTCAGGCATCCTGCCCCCAGGCCTTCCCAGTGCCAATGGACAGCAGCTGGTGGCTGGAGCAGTTTAGCTAGTATTTGGAGCCTGGTGATGTTTATTCAGCTAGAACCAGTATCTCCCCTGCCCTCTTTGGTGGGGTCCAATCCCAATGGCAGTTTCCTTTGTATAAGGAAACTATGGTGGTCAACGCACAACATTAGGGTTCAGAAGCCTGGTCCCAAGAAGAACCTCCACAGTGTCTGACAATCGGGGACCCCCCTTCCTGACCAGCAGGAGAAGCCCTTCCTAGCCACAGACGCTGGCAGCTGAAGAAAGCCCAAGGCCAGAGTGGTTGTCTGTCGCAGGCTTTAAGCTGCTCCTGCAATGGGTGGTGGGGAGGAGGGCCAGGGACTCAGTTTCCGAAGGTCACTATGGGCCACAGACCAGAGGAGCACAGGGCAGGTGGGGAGGGGCTGGTTCATTTCTCCAGACCCAGGTAGCGGGCATGGACGGGGTGCCCCCATTCTGCACGCCTTGGCCTGACCTCACGCACACATTCAGTCAACAAATATTTATTAAGCGCCCCTTTGTGCAAGGCACTTCGGGGCAGGCAGCCCACCGCCGCGCCCACACCCCTAGCCCCAGTGCCGCCGAAGGAAGGTGGTACGGCGCTCAGCCCCCCCACCCACGTCCGGCTGGGGCTAGACACAGAGGGCGCAGCCGCACTTGGTGGGCTTCTCCACCTCCTCGGCAAAGGAGGTCCCGTCGCTGCACTCGAAGGTGAACTTCCTCCGCTTCAGCCGCAGGCCCTGGCAGCAGCCCTGGCCCGGGCACGTGCCCCGGCACTCCAGCCACGAGAGCGGGCGCATGGTCTGGCAGATGGCATAGCCCCTCTGGACCTGGTGAAAGTCTCGGACAGGGTACCCCCGGCACTCGGGCTCTGGATGGGACAGACACCGAGAGAAAGCCTCAGGGCCCCCTCCCCGCGGGCGGCGGCAGCGGCAGTCCTCCACGCTCGCAGACCCCCGCGCCCCGCAGACATGCACGTGCGCCGCGCGCTTGCTCGCCCAGCGCCAGGGGAAGGGAGCGCTTTCTGGCTGCCGGCTGGGTTCCCGACACCGGCGGGGTGCAGGAGGTGGCGGGCGGCCAGCGTCCAATGGAGCTGGAACTCGGCCTTGGAGAGGGTGTGGCCTAAGGGGACCGACCAGCCGCCTCGTCTGGATTCTTCGAGATTCCCCGTGCCGCCTGCGCATGAGGGGCTGGGTGCCAGCTGAAGTCCCTTGGTGAAGCAGGGCCAAAGGGGGTGGAGGGAAAGGACTCCCAGTCCCCCAGCTTTAGGGGCCAGGAGAGACCCCAGCCTCTAGGAAGAGAGGGTGTCCCAACAAAGGGGCCCCAGGGCAAGCTGGGTCTAGGGAGGGGTGGGACATCTGTCTGAGGGGCACAGTGTCCAGGGGGTGGCCGCACGAAAGTCCAATGGTGGCCTGGGATGAAGGAGGGGGGTCGCTGAGGTTGGGAGGAGGAAAAAGCCAAGTCGCCAAGGCAAACTCAGGGGGAGGGCGGGGGTGGACTGGAGAAGGCATGTCAGGAGGGGGGGCCCTGACCTTGCTCACACAGCTCGCCCGAAAAGCCCGGGTCACAGACACAGTGTGCTGCCTTGGTGGCCAAGGCCTGGCAGTGGCCATGCAAGCACTGCAGCCCCCCGCAGGGGTCGGCCGGAGCTCCGGCCTGGTTGCAGAGGGGCCCCGAGTACCCATCCCGGCACTGGCAGCGGTAGGAAAGCGCATCGAGGGGCACGCAGTTCCCATGGACACACCTGCAGGGGGTGGGGGAGAGGAGAGGGAGAGGGCTGTGAGGCCAGGCCCAGCCTGCCCTCCTGGCCTTTCACTCAACCAGGGGAGCAAACTGACTCCGGGAGGTTCTCCCTAAGCACCCTTTCCTGTTAATAAAGGCTGCCTGCCACCCATAAAACACACATGCAATGGACACCCTGGGTCAGGACACGTGCTCCCATTGGGGAGTTTAAAGCAACATTTTCCACTTGGCTCTTCTCCTGGGGCTGTTGAGAAGGGGTGTACAGAATGCAGCCCCCTGCTCACCCCTCTCCCCCAGTCCCCATCCAGGCTCACTTGTGACCATGGCAGGGGCCGTCAACTGGCTGGTCGCAGTGTACGCCTGCCCAGCCGGCTTCACAGTGACACACAGGCCCTGGGGTGGCATTGGGCTGGCAGATGCCGTGCAAGCAGTAGAGCTTGCGGCAGGGCTCACAGCCGGGCACCACGCCCGGTTTCATCTGGGTCTTGGTGAAGTCCTGGAGCTCGTTGTTGATGTACAGGTTCCGTATGCAGCCATGGAAGCTGGTGCCGTTGGGGATCTGCCACAGGCGGAGGGCTGCCGAGTTCACGTCCACAGGCATCCCTGGGTAGGTGGGTAGGTGGGGTGGCAGGCAGACACACACCCAGCACTGGTGTTCATTCTGACCCTAGGCCTCCTGCCTTCTCTGCACCCTGAGCCAAGGCCTTACTGCTGTCCAGGGGCCTGGCTACTTTCCCAGAAGCAGTGAGAAGGCCGCTCCCTCTGTCCACAGCTGAGGGGAGGCTTTGGATGCCCTCCCCCAGGGCAGCAGCGTTTACCAACTAGGGACCCCAAGTACACCCAAGGACCTGGGGCCTAGGACCAACGTGCATGGTACCCTCTGTCATCACCCGCTGGTGGCCGCTGGACAGCAGCCTCAGAGATACATCGATGTCTGTCGTAGGGATGCTGCCTTGAGATGGGGACCCAAGGGCCATCCATCACTCTGCCTGGAAGTGGCAGCCCACCACCACACCGAGACAAGCCCACTGTACCCGGAAGCCTGCCTTGGCTCAAAGGACAAGTGTTTGTGGGTGGTGGATGAGGTGGAGGCAGAGGGGAAGGGAAGAGTCATCTCGCTGGCAAAACCTGTACAGCCAGCCAGGGAGGTCCCCAGTTGGGGCAAGGACTCCTGTCCCCGTTCCCAAACTGGTAATGGACCCCAAACAATTGAGAAGCTCCTTCTGGCCCAATAAGAGGAGAGCTGCCCATGGAGGGAAGACAGCCAGGTCAGCCCTCGGCTGGGCCTTTGGACCAACCCAGACACCCACTCTTGGGGAGGAAAGCCACCAGAGATCTGGGTATTCATTACAACTTTCCCCCACCCCACCGCCTTGGAATTCCCCAGAGTGCAGTGCCCTGAGGACTGGCTCTCCTGACAGAGGACAAAAGCGGTCCCACCCTCAAAATGACATCACCTTCCACCAGGCCCACTCGCTCCTTACCACCCACGTAGAGCGGGGCCTCCCTGTTGAGCGTGTAGTGCTTGCCAAAATTGTCCATGGTCATGGGGCTGCCACCGTCAATGGAGAGATTCACCATCTGCTCAAAGGTGACCAGCTCGACTGTGTGGAACTGCCCATCGTTGATTGTCTCCGCACTGGAAGAAGGCAGGGAGACACCCCCACCCCACCCAGGGAAGGGGCCCCATCGTTGATTGTCTCCGCACTGGAAGAAGGCAGGGAGACACCCCCACCCCACCCAGGGAAGGGGCTTCAGTTTGGGGCGGGCTCTTCCCTAGAAAGGCCAAGTGATCCAGCAGCTGTTCCCCTGTGTGGAGTCCCCTGGGGAGAATGGAGGCATTTGGGGGTGGAGACGTCCTGGAGTGTGGTGAGGATGGGCAACTTCTCAGGCCTCAGAACCTCAGACCCAGGCAGGGGACCCCCTAGAGGGCTCCGGTAATCTTTCCACTCTCGGAGTCCAGATTCCTAGGGGCCCCAATAGCCACCTGCTTCTGGCCTTGAGACCCTGACTGGTGGGCTTTTGGGCCCGAGGACATCTGGTGGGCAGGGGGACGCCAACCTGTAGATTGCAGAGCTGGGGTAGCTGCCTGGGTCATAGCTGACACGCACGTGGCCCTGGTACAGCTCAACCGCAATGTGGTCGTTGTCCCCGTTGTACAGCAGGATCCCGTTGTCCTCTGCCGTGGACACCTGGGGGACCACAGCGCTTTCTCGGCCACCCGCCCCAACCAGCAGCAGCCCAAGGCTGGTAGGTGAGGCAGAGTGACCCAAAATTGGAAAAGAGGTGCTGTGGGCAGATGCCATGTCCCCCGCAGGCACTGACAAACCTGGGAACCCCTGTTTCACATACCACCCACTGCCAGTCTGGCCAGAGCCCATGCCAGGCAGGAAGGGCAGATGGGTCCTCGGAGAGCGGGGTGGGAGTTGTGACCTAGAAGGGAGGGGTGGGGAGGAAAGGGCAGAGTGGGCACGGGGAAGGAGAACTATGGGGGGCAGCCTTGGGAGCAGTGTGGGAACTGCAAAGGACAAGTTCAGGAAGGCTTCCTCAGCCAGAGCTGCGCGCACTGGGAAGGACCCGCTCACGAGAGAGCCTGTCCTGACACAGGACTGCGCATTGGAAGACCAAATTCTGTCTTGGAGGCCATCCTGCTAAAACCTGGAGAAGCCATGATATTTTTCCCTCTGCCTGTCTTAGCCCTTGTGCCTCCTTTCTTCTGATATAAAAAAAGGCAGCCCCTAAACTGTAGGAGTGGGCTCATCAGCCGGGTTGAAGCAATCATAGCCACCCCATCTCCCTGGATTCTGGGTGGCTCAGGGAAGGCCATGTGACTAAAGTCAGACCAGAGGGGGTCCCTGGGGGAGCATCCTATTGGAGTGGCAAGGACATTTTCCCCTTGGATAGCTGGAGTGAGGAGCCGCTCGAGGGAGGGATGGCTACGGGTTACCCGAGTTGGACTGGGCGTCCAGCTAGGGTGGCTGTGGTTGCGCTGTCTGGACAACCAGGGTTGTGAGGCAGTCGTGCAGGGAGGGAGGAGAGTGAAGTCGGCAGGCCTGTGGCTGAAGGGAGCCCAGGACAAATGTCGGAAAGGAGAGGAGAGGGATGTGGCGTTTGTGATGGGAAATGGACTTGGGGGAAAGAGAGAGATGTCTAAAGAGTTTTTAACTTTTTTTTTTTTAACTATGGGAAGTGCCATAGAAGCCACTCCCCTCGGCCACCTCAAAAAATATGAGATGTCTAGCAAAATATTGATATTAAGGTCGTGGAAGTGGGGTTTGCTTTTTTCTTTTCCTCTCCACATGAGGCTGTTCTGAGGTGGAGGGACTGGCAGTCCTGAGAAGGACAACAGACACTTGGTTGGGAATAGAAACCTGGAGATGCTAAGTGCAGCCACAGTGGGGCCCTGGGAGAAAGGCCAGGCGCAAGGGGACGGGAGGTGTGGGGGGGAAGAGGTGCGGGGATGGAAGAAGTATGTAAGATGAGGGTTTTTGGTGTGTGTGTGGGTGATAGAGGGGAGGTGTGGGGGGGGGGGGGGAGGGGGAGGGGGACTTTGGGAGCCAATGAGCTTTCCAGGTGTGACTGACGCTCCACATCCAAGTGCTTTGCCGACCAGGGCCCTGCCTGTGCTCCTGGGCAGGGTCCCCGGCCCCCCCGCACCTGCAGCGTGATGTTGGCCCGGGGCCAGTTCTGCAGGTCAGTGAACTGCAGGTAAGTGTCTCTGTCCACAAAGTTGACGCTGAGCAGCTTCTCGCACTCGGGGCCCCCAAAGCCCGGGAGGCACTGGCACACGGGCCGGCTGCCCTGGTCCACGCAGCGGGCCCCGTTCTGGCACTCGGTCCCCTCACAGGGGCTCCTAGGGGCGGCGGGGCGGGCTGGCATCTCACAGAGCTGTCCGCTGAAGGGAAGAGGGCACACATCGGAGAGGTCAGGGCGAGGGAGGCAGGGCAGCCACCTCCCACCGCCCTGGAGAACAAGTCACTAAACCTCCCCGGGAAACGGAGGAGCCTGGAGCTGACGTCGCTGCTTGAGACACTTTCCTCAGAGGAGGACACTTTCATCGGTGTCCCCGGCACCCACTGAACCCGAATCTGCTTCTTCACACATGATCCCAGGTGACCAGCAAGTTTGAGAAGCACTCACTGCGCATGCCTAACCCCTGCCAGGCAGGATCGAATACGCCCATTTCCCAGAAAAGACAAGACTTAGGATACAAGCCGACCAACACGAGTCAAATGACTAAGGTCAGAAAGGAAAGAAGGGACATGACTACCAATCTTATAGAAATAAAAAGGACTGGCAGGGACTACAAGGAGCCCGGTGGCACAGTGGTTAAAGTACTCAGCTGCTAGCTGAAAGGTCAGCAATTCGAATCTACTACCTAGCCATCCTATGGGAAAAAGATGTGGCAATCTCTTTTCATAAAGACTTCCAGAAAACCAAACTATCAAATCCATTCCGATTCACAGCAATCCTTATAGGACAGGGTAGAACTGCCCCCTGTGAGTTTCCAAGACTAAATTTTACAGGAGTGGAAAACCTTATCCTTCGCTGCAGTTTTGAACTGCTGACCTTGCATATCTCAAACACGTAACCACTACACCACCAGGGTTCTAGCCTTGGAAACCCAGTGGGGCAGTTCTACCCTGTCCTATAAGGTCACTATGAATTGGATCAATTTGATAGTGGGGGTGTCTAGTGGGCTTGGATGTGGGTCAGAGGAAGTTTGAGCAGCACACTGCCTGATCTTCAAATCCCACAAGAGTCTTTCCTTAAGCTGCCCTTTCCCACTGTGAACTGCACGTCAGCAAATTAGACAGCAAAGATGAAATGGATGAATTCCTGGAAACACAAACTACCCAAACTTACACACACACACACACACACCATTCTGAGTAGACTCATAACAAGAGATTAAATAACTTTTTTTTTAAAGCTTCAGAACCAGAAGCTTTCTATGGTGAATTCCCTCAAACATGTAAAACATTTAAACAGAAAAAGAATTGAAAAGAAACAACCAAGAAACCTCCCTGCCATCGAGTGGATGCCGACTCACAGTGATTCTACAGAGCAGGGCAGAACTGCCTCTTTATGGGAGTAGAAAGCCCCTCTTTTTCCCATTTAAAGAATAATCAATACTAATTCTTTACAAATGCTTCCAGGAAACTGAAGAGGAACAGTGCTACCTAATTCAGTCTATGAGGCCAGCATTACCTTGGCACTAAAACCAGACAACAGCACAAGGAAAGAAAACTGCAGACTGTATCCTAGTAGGAATAAAGATGCAAATGTGCTCAACAATCTACTAGCCAACCAGCCTACTGATAATAAGACCCACGACAAGGTGGGAGTCTAGGAAAAAAAGAAAAAATGACAAACCTACATGATCATCCCAGTAGATGCAGAAAAAGCGTTTGACACAATCCAACCCCTCCTCATGATACAAACTCTCAAACTAGACTAGAATTGAATTTCACCAACCAGATAAAACAGATGCCACTGTACGTAATGACTGCTTTCTCCTTAGGATGCTGAACAAGACAGATGCCCTCACCACTTCAATAGTGTTCTGAGTATACAAGCAGAGCAACTGGACAAGAAAATAAAATAAAAGGCATTGCTCTTGGAAAATAAAGACAGCTACTTCTGTTTGCAGACGATAGGCTCTTGTCTGTAGAAAATCCCCAGGCTCCCACTCCAGGCTCAGTGGGGAATCCCACTTCAACTCCCCTTCAGACAGTGGCTCTCAATGGACCCAGAGCCCAAATGTAAGATCTCAAACCTTAAAACTGTTAGAAGAAAACAGAAGGGTAAATTGTCACGAGCTGGGATTAGGCAATGGCTTCTTAGATAGGACACCAAAGCACAAGTGACAAAAAAGAAACAGATAAATCAGACTTCCTCAGAACGAAACACTGAGCGTGAGGGGACATGTTGGCAAATCATGTATCTGGTAATGGATTCTATGTTGGGCATACACAGAACTAAGAGCTCAATAATAAAAAGTCCAGTAACTGAATTTAAATGGGAAAGGATCTGAAGCTATTTCTCTAAAGAAGATCTACAAGTAACCAACTGCATCTGAAAAGATGCTCAACAAGTAGCCTTTTGGGAATTTGTCCATCAGAATCATTTAAAAAGCCTCACATCATACCCACTGGGGTGGCTGTAATAAAAATGACAACACTAACAAGTGTTGGTCAGAAGGTACAGAAATTGTTGGTGGGGATGTAAAACGGTTACCATACTTTAATAAACAGCCTGGCAGTCCCTCAAAGAATTAAACACCAAAATAGTATGGCCCAACAAGTCCACACCTAGGTAGATACCCAAGAGATTTGAAAAGATCACATTAAACACACACAACACACCTGTCCATAAATGTTCATAGAAGCCTTACTCACGGTAGCCTAATGTTAAACAATCCGGATGGATAACAAAAGTATGATACATCCATACACTGGAATATTATCCAGCATGAAGTACAAATGCATGCTCTAACATGGCTGAATCTCGGAAATCCTGTGTAAAGTGAGAGGCCGGTCACAAGCACCGCAGGATTGTCTTTGGGGTGATCTGTGAAATGTTCTAAAGTGGACTGTAGTCATGGCTATCATTAGACTGGACGTGGGTGAGTTCCGTGGCTGGTGGGTCCCATCTCAATAGAGGTGACTGTTTATCGAAAAGCATAAGCAGACCAGGGGGAGCAAATGAATCAGCAAGAGGGCAGGTGTCAAGAGGGGAGGAGCCACGATGGGGATGTGGTGAACGACTCCTGGTGGGCTCAAGGCAGCCACAGAGGTTCCGTTGCACTGGGAAGAGATGCGTGTTTGCTCAGTCATCTGTCCCCACCTCCCACCCCTCCACCAAACAGAAAAGAGACCCTCTGCCAAGTAACTTCTCCAAGGCCACGCAGCTGGTGGCGTTGGCTGTGTTCTGGCCCATGACCACCCCGTGGGGCAGGACAGGACAGAACTGCCAGGGCCATTTCCAAGGCTGCCGCCTGGACAGAAGAAAGCACCTGGGCTTTTCTCCCATGGGCCCGCTGGGGGGGTGGGGGTGGGTTGGACCACAGACCTTTGTGGGTTCAGACAAGCCACGGCATCACCGAGCTCCTCGTGCTTGGCCTAGCCATGAGGAAGACCCATCGCTAGTAAACCTTGGCATCGCCACAGCCCAGTGTGGGCATCCGGGCTCCACGCACCTGTAGCCCTTGGCACAGAGGCAAGAGTAGGTGTCGACTCCGTCCACACACTGGGCCCCATTCTGGCAGCGGTGGTCCCCACAGTCATCTCGGTTCTCACTGCAGTTGTCGCCTGTGTAACCTGGCGGGCACTCACACCTGGGGGTGGGCAGGGTAGGTGGGTGACGGCCAGGAGAATGTTCCAAGACCCAGGGCCCATACCACGGGGTGGGGGTGGGGGAGGGTAGCTGTGCATGTGGCAGAGAAGCTCCGTGCCCAGTGAGTCTGTGGGCACCCCTGGAGGGCAAGCAGCGTCCTAGATCAAATGCTCCCAGAGCCCGTGCTGGGGTGCATGGGGGACTATGTAAGCTTGGGGTGGTACCCTGGGCTGAGAAGGGGATCCCCATTAACCACTACAGCAAATCCAAGGCCAATCTTCAGCCCTTCCTGGCCTGCCACTGCTCCCTCCTCTCTCCCCCACGGCCCCCACCCCCAGTGGGGTTGATCCTTGCTCTGAGGAGCACATGGATGCCAGGACAGCACCCAGCTCCCTGCTCTCCCTCCTCTCCCCAGAGTCCACCTTGGCCCATCATAACCTATCACATAAGGGGTCCACTCGACCACCCTGGCTTCAGGAATCCCATCCTGCAAGGACTCCCCCATGTTCAGCCCTCACCCCATCCCTCCCTGCCCCAGCAGCCTCCCCTGTGGTCTGATGAGTCCCCACTGGCAGCCAGGGTTAAAAGCAAAAACGGGGGCTGAGGCGAGCCCGTGTGTCAGCATGGAGCACACAGGGCGCCGGTGGCTGAGTGTGCACTCGTGGACTGCCAGGGCTTTCTTCTGAGGTGTCCGGGCAGACTCAAACTGCTAGCCAAGATTGTGTGCACCTCCCAGCTCGTTCTGGGAAAGGTGAGTAAGAGGGTGCATCTGATGTATGCAGGTGACGCGCCGCTGGGCTCTGGAGCGGCCCCATCATCAAACATGTCCCCATGTCTTCAGCAAACCCCACAGCAGGGCTATGTAAAAGCATCATCTCCTGTGTCCGTGCGGGTCAGCTGTCACCTTCCGCCGTCCAGTGGGCTTTTGGCTTTCAGAGCTTTGTGGATCTTGTACTTGGTGGTGAAGTAGGATGGTAGCTCTTTCGGGAACACTTACTAGGTATCAAACCAGGCAAAATGCAGCCCGCACCCCTTTCCATCTAATCCTTGTCATTGCCCGGAGGAAGTGATCTTTGTACCCAGTTTACAGATGAGAAAACCAAGCCTCTGAGAGGTCAAATGACTCATCACACACACACACACACACACACTCTCCTGCCCCCATACGCTGCACCGAGTGGCAGGATTCCTGCACCACTGCGATAGCACCCCCTGGCAGGGAGGAGGTGGACTGCACTCTGCCCCGGCCACTGTGCTCGGTCCCTGGCCTGGGGAACAGGCAGCACTGACCTGGGCCCATCTGGGGTGCCCACGCACCGGGCCTCATGCTGACACGGGTTCAAATCCGGGGAGCAGAAGTCCACCAGCTGCTCACAGGCCTCTCCTGGGGGAGAAGAACGTGTGAGAGGCAGGAGAGAAGCCGTCCTCTGTCGGCCAGGCAGCCAGCCAGCTAGCAGAAACTTCCTCATTCACTGGGGCAGGGGCCCAGCCTGACCCTCCACCCCACCACGCTTACCCGCATACTGCAAGGGGCACTGGCAGGTATAGTTGCCCACGCCGTCCACACAGACGCCCCCGTTGGCACATGCGTGCTCCACACAGTCATCTGTGTTCGTCCCACAGGTTGGCCCCTCAAAACCAGTGGGGCAGGAGCATCTGCCGGGGGGGAGGAGGGAAAGGCAGGTGGCCCCACCGTCAGGTGACAGCCTTACCCAAGCCCCACTGTCACTACCACTTGTCCTCAAGTTATGGGCCCACTCTAGGCCTGGCCCTTGGCTGGGAGCTTACAGGTGCACGGGGCGGCCTATCTCAACCTTGTGCGGGAAGGGGTGGCTTCCAACTGGAATCAACAGTGACTGGGGAGCAGGGGCAAAGGGAGAGAGGCCACCTGGGTGGGGAGTGGCCCCGGCAGGCATGTGGGAAAGGTGCTGAGTTCACCAGGGACCCTGACGTGGGGAGAGGGAAGAGTCTGGAAGGTATATGGAAAGAGCTGTGTACAAAACCCAACTTGCAGCCCTCAGGGAGGAGCTGTGTACCTCGGTGGGGAAGAGGAGCCGGGGGGAGCAGGGCCCTGGGCACCCACCAGTGTATGCTTCCTCTGGGCTCCTGGACTTTTCCAAGGGACATGTGGGTTATGGAGAAAATTCACTGCCATCGAGTGCATTCCAATTCCCAGTGACCCTATGGGGCAGGATAGAACTGGCCCCTGTCAGTTTCCAAGACTGTCACTCTTGGTGGGAATAGAAAGCCTCCTCTTTCTTCAGAGGAGCATCTGGTGGCTTCAAACTGCTGACCTTGCGGTTACCAGCCCCAGGTCTGCGTAACCCAACCACCATGCCACCAGGGCTCCGCAGGAGAAGGAAAACAACATCGTCTTCCTGTCTCACCAAGTCCGATGAAATATAACCTGTATGGGTCTTCACCCGTCAGACGTTGCGACACAGTTATGTTGCCCAATCAGCTCCGTCGCCGTGGTGAGAGCTCGATGCAGTTTATTAGGGATCACCCACGAGCAATCGGGGGCCCAGTGCTTTTGAGCTTATAACACTCCTGTGTTGGTGGCAGAGAAACCTACCAGGGTGCTGCAGAACAGACCCATGGGGCCTTTTAAAGATGGGGTGGGTAGATGAGGATGGAAAGACCAGTTTGAGGAGGAAAAAGAAAGCGAACATGTCCCCTGCTGGGGCAGCTTGTTCGGGGGAATTGTAAAGCAGTATCACACCGTTAGGCTACCTAGAACCCACTAGAGCCATTTTAAAGATAACTTTTGTTTATTTATTTCGTTTTGAGGACTTTTCTTTTTCAATGTTAACAGTATTGGCACCTAACTGGACATTATCCCCCCTAGCAATGAGAAGCTAACTTGTCAAGGCAAATGTCAGCTGTCAATCTGAAATTCTGGGAGAGGCTTTGTCGTCATTTATTGTATTGTTGTTGTTGCTTTAATGCTGGGGGTACGTGAGCAGAAAGGTTTGAGGGGTGGCTGTTTGCACGGTGTGTCCCCCTGAAGGCAGTGGGGTAGTAGCATAGGGCTCTTAGCGTGGGTGAGGGATCAGCTTTGCATTTCAGAAAGTCCCCTATAGCTGGTCTTGGGAGCAGCCTGGTCAGGGACCCCAGGGAGGTGGGGGCAGCGAGGATGGGGGATGGTGAGCTATCCCCACGGGGCTCCCAGGAGCTGGTCCCCAGCCTCTCCCTCCCTCTCTGCAGTGACTCTGCTCCACCCATGCTCTGCCCCAACTCCTCACCCACGAGCTGCAGGCTACTCTGTGGCTGGTCCCTGGGGAGACAGACAGGTCTCCCTGAGGCCCGCTGAGTGCTCAACCAGGCTCTGTTGCTCCCCTCCCCCACAGGGACCCACCTTCCTCCCCTATAAGGTGGAAGGAGACAGCACAGATGGGTTCTAGAAGGTTCCTGCCCTGTCCTCTGACGGTGACACCCATCTTTTAAGGGACGGACCCCTCTACCACAACATCCACCTGGCCTGCCCTCAAAACCCCAGAACCAAACTCATTACCATCCAGGGACTCTATAGGGTAGGGGAGAACTGCTCTTGTGGGTTTCTGAGACTAACTCTTCATGGCTGCAGAAAGCCTCCTCCTCCTCCCCAGGAGTGGCTGGTGGTTTGGAACTGCTGACCTTGTGGATTTCGGCCCAACAGTAATTCCTCTGCGGCTGCCGCACTGCTCCCCCTCCCAGGTACGGCTGAGAACTCACCAGGTTCCTCCACCTCACCTTCACACTCACCTACCTTCCATCCCTCTCCCTGACCTGCCACCACCAAGGGTCACACCTCAAGGTTGAAGCAGAACTCCTGGATGCACCCCTCAGACTCCACACCCCCAAACTGTGTCCCTCTGCCCGGCAGGGGACCTTTCTGGGGAGTGTTCCCTAAGCCCCCTGAGGAGTCTAAGGATGGGGAGGGGCAGCGCTGAAGAAGCCACTCACAATGCCCACAGGCGGCTGAGCCCCCGGGAAGGACGCCGTTTCCATGGTGACGGCGGAAACTGGCATGGGGAGGCCTGTTAGCGCTGTCTTTGTACGTCTGGGTAATTTGGGTTCCCAGAGGCCGGCTTTGGCCATTTCTGCTAGGAAATTCAACATCATTTTCTGAAGGACCAATTTGCTCCCTCCCTGCTGGCAATCTGTCAGCCCTCGCTACACGGTATGCCCCAGCAAACTCCGGGCGGGCACAGCTTTGGCCGGGGGCTCCCTGGGCGCAGGGCGGCGGCAGGCCGCGGGGAGCATAGCAAGGGAGCACAAGAGGGGCGGACGAGGTAAGATCCGTGGCCCTTTGGCTCCAGCGACCAAGGTGACTCATTGGATGAGTGATCAGGACCTTGCCCCCAGCTCTGGGGGCTCACACAGCAGCGGGCAGGTCATACTTGGTCTCGGGGCCTGGGGGGGGTTGCTGCTGGGCAGCGCTGGCTTCCTAATGCTTTCATTGGCGGCTCTGAGGGGGGTCCTGGAGACCCCCTTGGCCCTGCCACAGCATTTCCTCGCCACCCGGATGGGTTCGCAGCACCATTGGGAGGGGCCCCTGGTGCCTGGCAGGGAAGGAAGAGGGGACCAGGAGTCCACAGAGAAGGCTCCAAGTCTGACCGACTCGGGCTGCTGTGCCGCCTTCCACTGGCAGCTGGGGGGGTGCTTGGTGGGCAGGGAGGGCCCCCTGCCTGGCACTTACTCACTCCGCGGAGCAGAGCGGCCCCGTCAGAGGCGTAGGGCACGGAGGTTTGCCTGCAGGACCCCCATCCACCAGCCCCTTGGCCAGCAGGTGCTCGGCCCTCCTAGGAACTCACGTGAAGCCGGCGTCGTCCTCCCGTGGCAGGCAGGTTCCATGGTTCTCACAGGGGCCACTGGCGCAGCCATCCGGGGACACCTCGCAGTCTTGGCCCTGGGGTGCAGGGGCAGTGGTGGGAACCCAGGATTAAGAGAGCCGGCAGAGACAGAGACACCACCCACCTTCCCAGGGAACAGCCATCCCTTTACTCATTCCTACGCGAGGTCCCTGATTCACACCCACTGCAATGGGCAGTGGGGACAGGGCAGGCAAGACAGACCCACTCCGCCCCGCCTGCCCCACAGGACACCGGAAAGGCCCCTCCACTCACCTTATAACCACCGGGACAGGTACATGTGTACCCCTCCAGGGGGTCATTGTGGCAGGTGCCTTGGTTCTGGCAAGGGCTGGACAAGCAGGGGTCACACTTGGCCTGGATGGCCAGAGCTGGGGGACCTGTAGCAAGGGTGAGGGCATGAGTGCGGGTGGGGGCAGAGGACCCATTGAGCACGGTAAGTACGGGCTTCCCTGTGCTGACTGACTGACCCGATGTGACCATGTTTACCGCAGTCCAGTAAGTAAGCACAAGGAAGTCCATGCTGGCTTCCCTGACCGAGTCCTCCCTCGCTGTCAGGAAGGGGACATTTGAAAAGAGGCCCCACTCTGGCAGGAGCTGCTGTGGGCCAGGGAGAGAGACTGATGCCAACCTGACCCAAAAGCAGAATCTTTGATATGGGCTCGGTATGGAGGACAATGAAAGGGTTTGCCTTTGGGGGAGCCTGCCGCTATGTGGAGGGGGGGG
>NW_022103968.1:31755374-31782363 GCF_000313985.2 Echinops telfairi | reverse complement strand
AGCATGCTTGGCTGAGGCCCCCAGGCCTGCACTGTCAGGCTGGGTGGGAAGCCCTTTCTGTCAAGATCTGCACCCTTCCCTGTAGTTCCCCAGGCCCCTGCTCATCCCCACTCCCGTTTCCAGACCCTTCTGTGTAAATGGGCCAGTGGACAGCTCCTGCCTCTCAGAGCTGGGGGGCCCGGGAGCAAAGCCCGCTCTTGCACGTGGGGTGGGTGGGGCTCCAGACGCTGGGCAGGCATCCTGCTGGCCCCGCGTGCCCATGTCTGCAGGGTGATGGGCCCTCCTTGACAGCTGTAGAGCCAGGGAAGTGTGCAGGGGCCGCCTGAGCTGTTGGGCCCGGCTGTGCAGCGGGCTCCATGCTGGTGTTGCGGTGGGGGGTGGGGGGTGGGGGGGTGGCGATTCCCCTCGACGCCGTTTCTCTCCAAGAAGGAAGCAGGAAGGAAGGCGTTGCCTCCTTCTCCAGACTTCTGGGCCCCACGCGGGTGCCTCCCAGGACTTGGAGCCGGCAGTTAAGCCCACAGGAGGCGGCACAGGAAAACCAGCCAGTTCTCCCACACGGCAACCTTCTGAGACTCCTGTGGGTGCCAGTTGCTAGTGGTGTTGATTCTGACCCAGGGCGACCTGAGCGTTACAGAAGCCCAGCTGGGGGGACCCAGTCTTTGGGCTGCAGGTCTGTCCAGAAGTGGCCCCCAGGCCTCTGCTTCCGGGGAGCCACAAGGTCGGTTCGAAACCCCACCTTTTGGCTGCCAGTTGCGCATGGGCTGTTTGCACCACCCAGGACTGGTCTGCGGACAGTGAGAAGCACCGCTCCCCGCACGGAGTCCCCTCAGGTGCATGTGGGGTGCTGTTTCGTGCGTGATCCGGGTGCTCGTTATGTGGGTGAACTCCGTTTGTAAAAGGTCTGCAAACCCACTCACTTAGGATCTATGTACTTTTCTGGGTGTGTATTATAAATCAATTACAAGTTTAAAAAAAAGCCACCTCTATTCTCACCAGCACCAACCCCACCTCCATTGAGTAAACAGTGAGCAAATGTTTAAACATAAATTGGCCAGCTACAGACAGCCAAGCCACAGACGGGGCCCATCAGAGCTGTTGCCCCTGTGGACAGCATCGGCACCGGGGGTGGCTGGGCCTCCTCATTAACCTGTGGCTGCCAGCTTCATTCCGGACAGCAGGCTAGACGCTTGTAGAGGGCAGGGGTTGTGGCCCCTGGCCTCCCACTTGCCCTCTGCACACAGGATAGGCCCTGGAGCTGTCCTGCTCTGCGCAGCCGGGCCTCCTGGGCCATCAGTGCACCCGTCAGCCCATTCCTGAACAAACATTTGCAGATGCTCCAGACGAGGCTCCATCACACCCAGGCTGGTGCTTCTGCAAATGTCAGGACAGGAGCGGGCCGGCTCCACCAGGGAGGGAGGCGTGCGCCTCAAGCTCATTGCAGGGCTCCTCCCCAGGGGAGGGCTGAGAGGCATGGCTGTTGTTCCTGTGGGACTTGCCCAGCTGTCGGGAAGGGCACAAGCCTGAGGACCTGCGGTTGGTTGCTGGCTGATGGGAAGGCACACTCCTGAAAGCAGCAGGTGCTTCCTTCCTGCCCTTCAATTACCTTCCGGGACACAGGAAGGTCGAGCAGGCCCCCCACCCTCCAGGGGTGGCCCAAGCCATAGGAATGGAGATGTAGCCCAGCTTTCCCAGCACCTCCCCTCCCCCCACTCACCTTGGCATTCAAACTTCTTAGCTGGCGTGGTGAGGAGCAGCTTGCCCTCCATGTCTTGGGGCCCAGCACAGCGGGCAATGCCTGGCTCCTTGTAGCCTGTCTTCACCCAGCCGGACAGCCAGCGAAGGTGGCAGTCACAGTACAGGGGGTTGGCTCCAATGGCCCTGGGACAGAGATCAGAGGACAGTAGGCACTGCAGCTTCAGCAGGCGCCTTCCCTGCTGGGCACTGAGGGTGCCAGGGCCTGGGGACCATCCTGACAGCTCTTGGCTCATGAGCACTCACTATGCTGCCTACGGGGTACCCTGGTTTCTGCCTGCCCAGCCAGCCCAGATCTCTGAGAATGGCCAGAGGCTGGCTCTGTGGAAGGCGAGCGGACTGTCTCTCCAGCATGAGTGGAGGTCCAGTCACGGGGAGGGGCTGTGTGTATGTGTGTGTGTGTGTGTCTGTCTGTCTGAGGGGGTGGGGGGTACTGCAGGTGTGTGTGTGTGTGTGTGTGTGTGTGTGTGTGTGTGTCTGAGGGGGTGGGGGTACTGCGCCCGCCTGATCCAGTGAATTCACATCGGCACCATCTCAAGGTCACACACGTGGTCTTACTGTGCATCCGGATGAGTCCGACTCACAGTGACCCTCTAGGACAGGGTAGAACTGTCCCTATGGCCTTGCTGAGCTGTCATCTTTATGGGGATGCTTAGTGGTGCAGTGGCTAAGCACTTAGCTGCCCACTGAGAGCATTTCTCCTGCTGGGGCGGGGGGTAGGGAGGGAACACAGCAGTCTGCTTCCATAAAGTTTTACTATAAAAAAAAAGCCGAACTCACGGCCATCGAGTCGCTGCCAACTCATGGCGGTCCCACAGGACCAGGTAGAAGTGTCCCGGTGGGTTTCTGAGACTGTCACTTCTCACGGGGAAAGCCTCACCTTGCTCCCCTGGAGAGGCTGGCAGTTTCAAACCACTGACCTTGTGCCTAGTATTGCCAACACACAGCCATGACATCACCAGGCCCTCTGATTAGAATTGACAAGCCCTGGGCAGAGCCTATGGGGCAGGCAGTTCACCTCTGTCCCACGGGGCTGCTATGAGTGGGGATTGGCCCCTCAGCCCTGAGTGTTCACTTTAGTTGTCATCCTGGTTGGGTCTTGGTGGGAGCAGATCGCCAGGTCTTGTCTCCCGTGGGGCCACTGGAGGTATCGGTTAGCAGGTGAGCACTTAACCACGGTGCCACCAGGTTCCTGATTGATCTTCCCCATCACCCTTGCCATCCTCATTGTCTTAGGGAGGAGGCCGAGGCTTAGCAAGGCTCCCACCACACCGAGCAAGAAGGGGATGTGAGAGATGAACCCGTGCTGCCGAGCTTACGCATGGGGCTGCTAACTGCAAGGCCAACAGTTCAAAACCACCAGCTGCTATGAGAGAGAAAGCTGGGGCTTTCTACTCCCAGAAAGAGTGACAGTCTCAGAGACGCACAGGGGCAGTTCCACCCTGCCCTGTGGGGTCGGGTGAGGGGGCATCGGCTGGAGGGCAGTGAGTTTTGCTGAGGCCAGAGCCTCAGGGCAGCGTCTCCAGAGCTGGAGTGCCCGGGAGAAGAGAACAGACATTTGCAGCTGCGATGAGCTGGCTGCTCTCACCAGTCAACACAGCTCAACCCCTCTCTGCTTTCCTCCACACCGCAGAGACCCAGGAGCCATTTGTCTGGGGTCAAGCGGTGGGTGGCTGAAGGGCCGCCCTTGGACCCAGACCCAGAGCTGCGGGGCCCTGCTGCCCGTGTGCTCATGGTTTTTGTTTTTTTTTCATTATTACGTGACCAAGAAATTAACCAGGTGCGTTCTCAAGGTACACAATCCCCTTTCCAAACCGCAGACAGACAGAGCAGCAATCCCCACCCGCAAGGCATTTTGAGTACACGAAATGCCACGGAATCTCACCCGTGTCCTCACCGAGCCTCACTCTCCCCTCGGTTCACAAAAGGGGGCAGTGGCTCGTCCTTGCCAGCACCCTAAGGAGGTGTGTGCCCCCTCACGTCCGCACCAGCCAACACTGTGTTCCTCCCTCTTACTGGTTTACTGAGCTGGCGGGCCAGCGCATCATCTGCTCCTGAAACCACCGTGGGAGACATGGAATCCAGCAAGACGTGGATCCAGGGGAAGAAGGGCTAGCATGCTTTGGTTCAGTAAACGTGAACATCGGTGCCTAGTGCCTGACAGTCACTATCAAAATTAATTTGGAAATGTAAGGATGTATAGATATAGCCGGGGAGATGGGTATGTATACATGTGATATGTATACATGCATTTGCGGACACCCATGCATTGGTACCCACAGAGGTATACATGATGATGTGAAACTTTACATCCTATTAATGAGCATTGTCTTATTTATGGAACAGCCCACAAGTTCCCTTGCCCTCCTGTTCCTGGGTGCAGCAGAGGAAGGCGTGGCTCCCCGAGCTGTCTGCACACAGCCTAACAGAACGGGCAGTGACTCTGTACACAAGTCCCAGAATGGCAGAGCTGACCACAGTGTGAGCTCTCTACAGAGACTCAACCAGACTTGGACTCTGGCTCCTAACACAGCTGCTGACTGCCCGGTGACCTTGAGCCCCCTCTGGGGGTCTCTCGATGATTCAAGAAGGCGTCTATGATCAGGGAGGATGGAAGATGAGCCCATCTCAGCTAAGAGGGGCCCGAGGGAATAGTGAGGCTCGGTAAGGAAAGCAGTTTCAACCTGGACATGAACGTCGTCCTTTCTGTCCTTTCTTGCCAACAGACAGAGGAGACACCTACCTCTTCCCACCAACTAGTCCCAGGACTCTCCAAGGCTGAGGAAGGTCGGAGTCTGGATTTATTTGTTGCAGTGCCATTGTGTTTAAAACACAAAGGCCTTTCAAAATAGCAGTGCTGTACCATTTTCTGGTATAGTGGAAACATTTCACATTCACGAGATCACCCTCTTAACGTACAACATGCAATGTAGGGAAGCCTACAGAGCCAGCAACTAGATCAATGGATCCTGGGGGGAGGGATGGGGTGTTACCACAGGGGAGGCGGGGAGGACAGGAAACGGTAATGGCCACGGAGGTAAGGATGGGGAAAACGTCCCCAAATTGTGGTGACGATAGCACAACTCTTTTTGATGAATTTGAAGCACTGCTTGATACGATAAGTGAATTATATGCCAATAAAAGTAAAACAACAAGAAAACCACATAAGGTTATGCCAAAAAAAAGTGCAGTGTAATGAAATTACGTCATTTAAAAGACAAATCCAGACTTTCCAATCTTTTCAATCACACCCTGCAGGAGATGGTCTAGGGATGAAGGCTGACGATGACTGGCTTCTTTGGGGATCAGAGTTCACTTAATGGAAAGGCCAAGAGCACGACATGCGAGGCTTCCACAAAGGTGGGGCCTTGGGTGTCTTGGGGGTCTTCACAAGGCCCTCCCCACTCCCATAAGCCCCTACAAAGTCCCACCTCAAATGCAAATCTCCCTCTCCCATGTTCGACAAGAAACACTGCAGGGCCGGAGTCACATGTAAAGCTGGTTAACCATTCTGGCTTGGCTGACATGAGTTCATTGTTTTCTGTCTAGCGTATACATTACCGCACACCTGAACCCAACATTTCAAGCTGTAACCGGACTTTGTTTCCCCCCTGCTTTTGGCCTAAGTGCCCTGCTCTTACCCTCTCAACTATACTACTAGTTCACGTTCACCTGGAGGTCGTGTTAGCCCACAGGGCACTACTGTGGATGCACTGGGAGGGTGGAGAGCTCCCGCCTACTGAAAGGAGGCAGGCAGACAGACACACACACACACACACACACACACACACACACACACACGTATCCCCAGCGTCATATGGGCAGGAGTGGTATTGCTCAAGGGAAGGAGATGTTCAAGATCTGATGGACGCTAATCCTGCTCATTGATCCCCAAGGACTGTGGGTTGAGCCCCACACCCAACCTCAGGATGGTGTTGACCTTTGGTACCACTGGAAAATAGTTGAGACAGTAGATGTTGATCTTGGGGCCTCATGGCCACCATCTCCAAGGACACCAGTGCCAGTCAGCAAAGCATTTGCCCAGACAGTGTCCCACGTCCTATTCTGGTGAGTAGTGACCGGGGGCTTAAAAGCTTGTGAGACGCCTTCTAAGATACAACTGCTGGTCTTTCCTTGTCCAAAGAACAGTGTGGGGTGGGGGTGGGGGTGGGGGTATTTAAGACTCATAGAAACAATTAGTCCAAAGGACCCAGGGACCACATGCACAGCAACTGCCACGACCCTGAGACCAGAACTAGACGGTGCCTGATGACCACGACTGGCGGCTCTGAAAGGGTTCGCCATAGAAGGTCCCGGATAGAGTGGCAGAAAAATGGTGGGAGGGAGCCCTGAGACTATGGCCCTCAGACCCCGGTCACGCCTGAAACGGAACTTCCCTCAGGGCTTTAGTGCGAGGTGATGAAAAGCTGCACAGAGCCGGTGACGATGGTTGTGAGGAAGGCTTTACTGGGAGCAGGGGTTGGCAGTCATCTCAGAGCGAGGGCAAACTTACCTGACAGTGAAGGGCAAAGACGAGCTGTCTGGAGGAGCTCTGGTGGCCCACATGGGTGACGTGTTGGCCTACTAAGTGCAAGATCAGCAGTTTGAAGCCACCAGGAGCCCCACTGGCTTTCTACTCCCATAAAGATGTTCAGTTTCCGAAACCTGCAGAGGCGGCTCTACTCTGTCCCGTGGGGTCCTTACGACCCAGAATTGACAAAGGCAGTGACTGGCGTTTGGATGAGTTGTCCTCACGTGCTACTCAGGGACTTATTGTCAGGTAGCCAGAACACAGAGAACTTTCTACTGGACCGAAGCTGCTCAAGGGCAGGCACCAAGAAGCAGTGCCTGACACTAGCAGGCAGCCCGTCAACAGCTGCCAAGCGAAGGCCCGCTTAGAAGCATGGCAAGTGCAAACCGCCGCACGTAAAAGCACAGCAAAGTGAAAGACGAAGGAATCACTCAGCACCCCACAGAGGCGCCTCACAGGATTCTAGCCCGTTCTCTTTCACTCTTGCGTACATCATTGAACGAGCCATCCTGTGGTCTTTCGTTTGCTTTTGCACCGAGTAAGAAGTGGACATGCCATCATGACCAACAACTTGCCGTCCAGTCTCAGGACAGGCCATTATTTGCTCAGTCATTCCATAGCCACTTAAAACCCCTAGATCCTGATGAGTCTGGAGATGCAGCCAGCAGAGGATGAGAGGCCCCAGAGCCAGATCATCGCAAAGAAGAACCGCAGCAGCGAATGGTCCCTCACGGAGCATCGGCATGGAGCAGATGCCCAGTAAGAATGCGTAGCTGGACGGACGGGGGTATGGACGGAGACTCAGCGGCTGAGGAAGGAACCAACTGCAGAGAACACAGCCGCAGAGAAACACCCCAGGTGCTGGGCCGCAGTCATCACACAACTATCATTGTGTGTTAGGCCCTTAAGAGGCCAGAGAAATCGCCTGGGCACAGGCGAGGACAGAGGTCTAAGGACAGGAATGAGTTGTCTGAGGCCCCACAGCAAGTTGAGGGCAAAACAGGACCTGCAGCCCTGATGCCTGATGCCTGGTCTGGAGTTCCAGGGCATGCAATGTGGCGGGGCTCCCAATATGCCACCCCCCACACACATACACACACACACACACACACACACACACACACACGGCTCCCAATATGATGCCACACCCTACACACACACACAAGGCTCCCAATATGCCACCCCCACCACCACACACACACACACACACACACACACACACACAGAGCCAGAAACCTCAGGGACAGGACAGAGGGCTTCTTAGGAACACCAGACAGGAGTTCTTGGCCCATTTGAAGGCAGGGGCCTGTCCTTCTTTCAGACTGCATGTAGACAGTAGCTCTGGAGGCGTAGGGGCTTATGGGTTGGGCTACTAAATGCAAGGTCAGCAGTTCAAATCAACGAGTTGCTCCTTGAGAGAAAGCTGAGGCTTCCTGCCCCCGTCAAGATGCAATCCCTGCCATGGAGTCAATGCCGACTCACAGCGACCTTATGGGACCAGGACTGCCCCTGCAAGTGTCTCAGCTGTAACTGTTTATGGGAGTAGAAAGCTCTGTTTTTCCCGAGGAGCAGCTGGAGGTTTCAAACTACTGACCTTTCGGATTGCAGCCCAACACATAACCACCATGCCACAGCCTTGGGAAGTCACATGGGACAGTTCTGCTCCATCCTGCAGGGTTGCCATGAGTCAGCATGGACAGGAGGGCAGTGCACTTCCGAGTTTGTGCCATTTTTTGCCAGTCCTTGACCCAGTGGAAGTGCTCAGGAACTTCTATGGGGTAGCTACAGCTGCTCAGAGATAAGAGATAGTGGTTGTGGGCCACGCATGTGTATTCCAGCAATATCACGCACATACCTGCAGGCACCTGAATACGAGTACCTTTTCCAGGCTACTGCCCATTTCAAGCCCTGGGTATAAGATGCAATTAATGAACACACCTGTGGCAGTTATACTTCATCTCCTGTCAACTTGAGGGAAGGGGTGGAGTCTAGCCTGTCGATCAGGTCATAGCCAACGGTGCCTCTGTGTGGGCATGGCCTTCTCCTGAGGATTCTGGGAACTCCGGTCTTCCTACCTGGAGGCAGGACACACTCTCTCTCTGCCTTCCCTTTCCTGATGTTGAGAACTTGGAGAGCTGGAGGAGCCACACGGAGACCCACGCCTTCACAGCCACTGCATCCGCAAGGCTTTGCACCCACCGGCCCGTGGCCTTCCTGCATTTGGCATCACTGCATGTGCTGCGTGAGTCTAAAGAGAAATTTCTGGACTAGTATTGGGCATATGGGCTAATATTGGACTTCGGGACTTGATCGGGACTGGGCTGGAATGTTTTCTCAATATACGATTGCTCTTGCATATAAAGCTCTTTCTTATACACATTTGAGTGTCTATGAATTTGTTTCTCTAGTCCACCCAGACTAACACACCACCCTGAGTAATGTCCGTGCCTTGTTCTGCGATTACAGCCAAACTGATCTTTATTTATTGTACTTTATTTCCTATTATTTGGATCTGGCTTCTGGCTGGAAGTCAGTCTGAATTTCTAGACAGGCATCAGCTCAAAATTTGATGTTTTCCGCTTTGTGTTTGTACAAGATATATGAGATTCGTGCACTTCCCATTGGTGGAGCTGGGGGGGGCTCTCTCTTTTGAACTGGAGACCAGCTCAGAATGTAACAAACCCCTCAGACTCCCTGTCAGCAAGTCAGTTCTGACTTATAGGGCAGGGGGGTTTGCCTCTCTCTTCACAGGAGTGGAAAGCCTCATCTTTCTCCCATGGAGCAGCTGGTAGTTTTGAACTGCTGACCTTGCAGTTAGGGCCCCAATGTGTAACCACCAGGCCTCCCAACCTAAGAATGTATAAAGGCTTGTCAAAAAGCAAAGGGGAGTAAAACATTATTCAGTTCTCGAAACCAGAGGGCACTTTACAAACAATGAATAGGCTTCACATGGGAATATTAGGGAGTATTCTGTTCTTATGGGAATGGAGGAAAGTAGCCAAGCGCCAATCACAAAAGGACAAGTACGGCACTACTGTTATAAGGGGGGGGAGGGGGAGAAAAGATAGACTTTGGAGATTGTCAACAGGGGGTGGGGTGGGAGGGGGGGCAATGACAAGGGAAGAGAATGGGCTAAGCCAGGGGTCGGCAAACGTTTGAGAATGAAGCACCAACCCTGTCCCTCGCTACAATGTAAAGATCATTTGAGAGCCCTAAATATATTTTTACAACAGATGCAATCACCATTATCTGAGTAATATCCTTTAGAATTTTTCAATCTTACTCCAGAGCCATATGTACGTACGGACCGAAAGAGCCGCCTACGAAAGAGCTGTCTATGGCTCTCTCGAGCCACAGCTGTGCTGACCCCCTGGGCTAGACTGGATGGGCATTCACTTGGGTGAAATGGGAGAAGAGATCGGGAGAAGGAAAATCAAGGAGTGGGTGAAGGGTAAATATCGGGGGTGGGTGATTAGTAGTTTATAAACGGTTGCATACAAACTAGATGATCCAACATGAAAAACCTTGCCTACTTCACGATAAATAAAAATTGTCATAAAAATAAGGGAAGCTGACTAAAGGCAAACAAACAAGCAGACAGTAGCCAGCTGCTCGTTTGAATGGCAGGCACCAAGAAGAGAAGCGGGGACCCAGTCCCTGGAAAGACACACCTGCTCTCGTGACGCGGCCCTAGCCCCGGATCCAGGAGGAGGCAAAGGGGCTAATTGATCCCAGAGCAGCAACCATCCCCACACCCAGCAGAGCCCTGGGCACCTGCTCTCAGGAGAGGAGCCACTGCTACCCCGTCCTCGGGATTCTTCAGGATGGCTGCTCGCAGACTTTGAACCCACAGCCCCAATGGCCAAGCACCCATGGAAACACGTCCCTGTGAACGGGAGCGGGGAGCAGGAAGCAACTCAGTCCCCGCCTGGCCTTTGTCCAGAGTCCCTGGTTCCAGCCAGGTGGATTCTCGCCTCCTCCCTCCCACTCAGCCGCCACGAGTCACCCTGGCTTTCTAGAAATTCTCTAGAACTTCATTCTCCTGCATCCCCTTCCACCTACAGAGTCCAAATGCCTTCTGAACAAGGCACACCACGCCCTTCCTCAACCAAATCCTCACGTGCCTCCCTGGACTCACTGTTTCCCGGGCCACACTCCTCATCCAACCCAACACCCTATGCGCGGCGGCAGACAGCAGAGCGATCTTCAGTACCCCATCTACATCCTTTCCTCCATGCCATTGGCACATGCTGTTCCCTCTGCCTCCAACGGCTTTCTCCACCTTCTTCAACTGGCAAACTCCCAAGGCTTCCTCAATCGCCTTGCTCTGGCGCCTCTTCCGAGATGCCCCTTCATTTGACTGTTCATTGTAATACCCCAGATGACCACAGAGGGCAGAATCCTTGTGTGAGAAACTACTTTAGTGCCTGACTACCTGTGGCAGGCAACTCAGGACATACTGATAGAGACCAGAGTATAGGCCAAACGAGGAGCTTTAGGATCAGAGAGACCGAAGTTCAACCTTCTCTCTGTTATTTCTTTACCTTCATGACCTCTCAAACCAGATCAAACTCACTACCACCAAGTCCATGCCAACTTCTAGCCACCCTATAGGGCTTGGTAGAACCGCCCCTGTGAGTTTCTGAGACGGTCACTATGTATGGGAGTAGAAAGCCCGCTCCCACAGAGCAGCTGGTGGTCTCAAACCATCGACCTTTTGGGAGGACTTGGAAAAGCTATTTAACTTCTTAGAACCTGAGGCTATAAAATGGAAATTATGAATCCAACGCCTTAGAACAGAACCCTCTACCCCTCCCAGTCCCATGACAGACATCACTAATCAATTGCTGTGCTGTTCCCATGGAGTCAGGCCAGGCCAGGCCTGGGATGGTGGTCAATGTGGTGTTCAAGGCAGACCTGCCGACCACGGAGCCGGCGCAGACCGCAAAACCCACTTCCCATCTCAAACATGCAGTGAACGCAGAGAGCATTCAATATCACAGTCGACTCAAGCAGACCATCCCCAGTGAGTGGAACCCATTAATATTTTATTTCCTCGGGTGTAAGGCGGTTTGATGCACCACTGACCTAATATGTGTTGGTGGAGGTGGAGAAACATTTCCACGCTGAACGTCCTCATCCTTTGCAAAGTGCATCCTGGTTTCAAATAAATTAAAATGTGGGCAAGGCGAGTCTCAGAGCAATCCCGTGAGATGGTCCAGTGAATGACCACCGGAAGAGGTGCCCGGCATTCTGAAAAGCGCTCTCACCTAAGGGTGTCTTCCCAACTCCACGCAAGCCCCTGGCTGCTGGAGTATCGAGCAGAGGCCCAGAGGAGCAGAGCCAGAGTTCATCAGCTGTTGATCGCTCTGCCAGCGGCATCAACAGCCCTCAGCAGAGGTGTCTGCCCTGTCCCCTGCCGAGCTTCCAGAAGGAGCGTGGTCCTGCCACAGCCTTTTCTAAGAGTCTCCCTGATGCTGCCGGCGGAATGGTTTGGGAGGCAACTCCAAGTCCAGTTACACTGGGGAATCCATTTCTAGAGCTCCCCCCGCCCCTGCCCCATCGTGTGTCAGGGTGCTGAGGTTGGATGTAAGAGCCCGGGCTTGAGAGTCAGAAGGCTCCGTCACCTACTGTCTATGTAACTTTGGCGAGCTTCTCAAACTTCTGGGGCCCGCCTCCTCTTGTGTAGAATGGGGGTAACTACCCACGGTGCCCAACTGTTGCGAGGATTGGATTCGTTCGTGTAGATGCAGTGCTTAGTGCCCAACAAATGGTTGTCACCGCTTTCACTGCTTGTGAAGAAACGTTCCCACACGCCATTGCGGGAGCTCACAAACCACTACCGGAGGGGCGAGGCCCCAAGAGGGAGCACCAAGGAAGCGCACAGGCAACGTTGCGAGAGAAAAGCAACAAGCTCTCAGGAGGAGGGGGGTCTTTCCCGGGATTCAAGTTCCGTTTAAATCCAAAGATGCTCAGAGAATTCAGCCAAAGGTACTTACAGGTGAGACAGGGAGGTCACATCAGCAAAGATGCCCTCTGGGAGGGTGGAGACATCGTTGCCGTGGAGGGACCTGAGCAGAGAAGAGGCCGTTGGAATCATTCCGGAGACGGAGATGTGAAAAACAGATGTAGAAAATGCTCAGTCCACTGCTGAGAGCGGGCTTGTCCTTCCGATCTCTCAGTCAATGACGAGGGAGAGGGCCCCAGCTTAGAGTCCCCGTCCTTCTAGCCACAGAGGAGGGAAGAAGGAAACCGCCCACAACCCAGGCAGACCACCCTGCCCTCAGCCCTTAGGGAGGACTCTGGGCTGGCAACCATCAGTATTTCCAGCACACTCTTTATATCAAAACGGAGTGTGCTTCCCTTAGTTCCTCCTTCAACCTTTCTGGTAAGGCGGTTAGTGCCACCAGCCGTAGGGTGCAGCTGGAAGAATGTCACCTTGTCTGGTTTGGGACCGAAAAAGGATTCATGCATGAATTCCTCAGAGCCACCACAACAGACATAACAGAAGGCTCTGGTCACAAGGCAACACCTTGCGGTGGGGGTTCTTAGGGGGGAAAAAAAGATTCACAAATCTCTTGCAAGCAAACACTGTCAACGTGAACAGAGGCCTCAAAATGAGGAGCTACCTTATCTTGGATGCTCCCTGCCCTCCCTGCAAATACAATGTGGGGAGACAGTCACCCCTACTTCTTAAATGCTTCTCCATCCATTACTCAGCTCCTGAAGGGGTTCTCATGAGAGAGCCCAGGTCTCCCACCTCAGGTCACCGCCTGGGCCATGTTGAGTCCCAGGAATGTGGAGGTTTCTGCCCTCCAGACAGGAGGGGGCCCTCCGTGGGGCAGATTCCCCTGAGGAATGGTGCTCTGGGGGTACTTACAGCAGACGCAGGGAGCGGAGCCCTTGGAAAGCCAGGGGTGGGATGCACTGGAGCGCGTTGTAGCTGAGGATCCTGCAGGAGGAGGAAAGGCCCACAGTTACTGCACCGGGGCTCTGCAGGTGGGCAACACAACACCCAGTCCCTGCGGTCCGGAGAGTAGCTTTGCTCAGCAGCCTCCTCCTGCTATCTGAGAAGGGACAGAGCTGTGGGCCCCACGCAGGCTGGAGGCTAACCGCCCGTCCAGCCATATCCTCTGGGGCATCGCCCCTCCCCTCTTTTTGCCAGTCAGTTCCTCCAACTGGAAGCAGTGACAGTAACAATGTCAATTATATAGGGCTCTTCAGGGGCCTGCATGAGACAACCCACCCCTTAGCCCCAAGCCTGGCCCTCAGAGAAGGGGCAGCATCCAGGGGTACTGGCAGGATCCCCTCTGAAGTCAGCCCAGAGGCCAGGGCCCCCTTGGGGGAGCTCACTCCCCATCCATCATTTCCAAACAGGAAGGAGGTCGGGCCTAGGTGATCATGTCACCCTTAGAGAAGTGTGATGGTGAGGAAGCGCCCCCCCCCCCAACCAACTGATCCCCATCTTCTGGATGAGGAACTGAGCATCTGTGAGTTGAGAGCATTTTCCTCAGGGTCACAGTTAATGAGACGCTAAGCTGAGACTTTAATCGGGCTTCTCGGTTCCCAGGGTCCAGGCTAAACCACGTTCCTAAAACACCCCAAACGAATAGCTGCATCAAGAGTGGACAGTGGCGAGGAAACGATGCCGGCAGGAATCCAGACTGGAGACAGTCCAACGTCCATCCACACAAGAAGGGGTACCCAGGCTGCGGTCAAGTTGTCGCCCAGAATCCGACTCGGCTATGCCGAGGCATAAAGTGCGGGCTCACGCCACCGGCCCGATGAACCTGGGAACAATTCTGCCGCAGGAAGGCGGCCAAGTGGGAAGAGTGTACCCCGCAGGACCCCATGAACGTTTAAGCGTCTAGCAAATGCCAACTCATCTATAGGGACAGAAAGTGGATCTGCGGCTGCTTGGGGGGAGGGCTGAGAGGGGCAGGAGGGAAGATTGCCAAGGGGCACAGGAAGCTCTTGATGGTGGGGATGGCTCCAGGGGGTGCACATATGCCAGGACGTACCAAGGTGTACCCTCTAAATGCGTGCAGCTCGCTGCCTGTCAGCTGTACCTCTCCTGAGACCTTTGAGGCTGGATAACCTTTTGTTGTGGGGGGGTGTCCTGGCTACGGTGGGATGTTCTGCGTGCGGCGTCTCTGGCATCGACCTGCTAGATGCCAGTATCCTGTCCCTGCCCCCCTAAGTTGTAACAACCCCCGATGCTTTAAGATCACCAAATGTCCTGGGGGCGGGTGAGGTAACCTCCCCACCTTCCCCAGAGAAACAGGACTTTAGACCAGGGAGACTTCACACATAGGCTCACTGGGACCCCAGGCGTCCCTCCAAAGCCAAGTTTCACCAGGGATAAGCAACCAAGCTTGCAGACTGTCAGGGAGACTTTGAAAAGCGAACCGGTTGACTAGTACATCAGTGGAGCGAGCATCTCATGGTCTCGGGCCCACACTCTGCTCCAGGGGCCTGGCTGGGGCAGGAATCTTTTCCTTTCTGGGTCACACTGCTTAGCCACATGGAAAGTCCTAGACTTCTCGGCACATGATCTGTTCAAGGGGATGCTGGGAAGGTGAATGAGATACATTTATAAGCATCAGGCAAGTTTATAAGTTAATATGGGTAATACTTTGTGACTCTCGCTGAGACAATCATGAACGCCAGCCTTCAACTGGCTTAGGAGAATGGACACAGACATGTTCAGAGAACCCCTGCTGACTCAAGTTCAACTGGAGACAGTTCAAAGAGCCATCAACAGTATTGACAGGCACAGACCACAGCTGCTCACGGCAGCATAATGCGTCTCAGAGATGACGTGTGAAGCAAAAGAAGACAAATATGAGTATGTGGTATGACTCCATTTCTAGAAGGTTCAAAAACGGCCAACACCAAACTAGCTTGTTTAGAAATGCCTAGGTCAAGGGCGACGCTGTAAGGAAAATCACGGAGCTGATCATCCTAAGGCAGAATGGGGGCCTTCTGGGGCCGGCGAGAAGCTTGAGGTGGGGCACAGGGAGGCGCCTGGGCTGCCGGCAGGTCTCTGGTTTCTGCAGACAGGGTTCTAGTGTTAGCTTTATGATCCTGGGTTACCCTGTGGGGTTTTATTCCTGGCCCACAATTTCCCTGCATGTGCTGCCCTCTTCACAGTTAGAAATGCTTTCAGAAAGACTTGCAGGCTTACAGGCTTAGGCACCCCTTGTCCGCGGGACGGGCGGGGTGGCCATGCACAGTAGCACTTACCACTTTCAATGTGTGCATCTTGTTGACTATTGGCCGAGGCCACCTCCCCTCACCCCCCACGCGGGGACTTACAGGGTGGTCAGCTGGCTCATGTTGGTGAAGGAAGAATTGCTTAAGGAGCTGATCTTGTTGTTACTCAGGTCCCTGAAAAAGACAAAGGTGTCACCTTTCAGAAAGAAAGACAACCGCGATCCTGGCTCCCTTTCAGCCACTGCTCTCCCCCTCCCCCGCTCCACCCTCCCCACCCAGCTGGGTGAGAGGCTCACTGGGCTTCCCTGGAGGAACCAGGCTACGGCCATGGGCCTCACTGTGCTTCTGGCCTCCCCCGAGCCTCCCAAGGCTCCCAGTCTCCATTTCTGCAGTCTCTATAGCTGCGAGCCCACGGTGCCTGGAGCCTGGCCCACGGCACTGCTCTGTGCAAGGGGCACAGCTACGAATCTAGTGGGGTCCTCTCGGCTCTCTCTGGCCAACACTCTAGGGAGGCTGGTTCATTAGTCCTCCGTTCATCCCTAGGATGGGGAGACAAAGGAAGACATGGGATTTCAGAGTGATTAAATAACGTATCCAGGACCGCGGGCTGGATCCAGAGTTCGCGTTTGGCACGGCTGACCAGGCTTCTGCGTCATCTCAAAACCCCTCTCTCCTGGATTGTTATCTTCCCCTTGTGCCCTCAGTTCCGGGTGGCGGATTCTCGCCCCCTCAGTCCTGCCCCTGCTTTTCTGAGGACCCCAAGTGGTGCAGCAGTGACATGGTGGGCTGCTAACCACAAGGTCAGCAGTTCGAATTCACCAGGAGGAAAGCAATGCTTTCTGCTCCCGTAAAGAGTTAGGGTCTCAGAAACTCACAAGGGCAGTTCTCCCCGGTCCTAAGGGGTCCCGGTGGGTCAGAATCAACTCCATGAGAGTCATTTTGGTTCTTTGGCTTGATCCAGTCCAGGTGTCCTGGGGTGAGGGTGGGGGTACTTCTGGCTTCCCTCACCATCCTGGACCAGGGCACCTGCCTCTGCCTTCCCATGAACACCTTCTCTACCTTCCGTCCTACAATCTGTCACACTCAAGTCCGAATCGTGGCCTCCACCCCCACCCTGCCTGCGTCCCGGTCCCAGTGGATTGTCCCAATCCAGAGCCACAGCCCGCCCCCCTGCCCCTCTCTCGTTCCACGCGGGCTGGGCTTGAGGTCTCACACGTGTGCCTCTGTCCAGGGCTCATATCTCTCCCCTGGTCTGTCAGCTATCCTGACCCTCATCTCTCCACCCGCAGCTCTGCCCGTTCCAGTGCGCCCTCCCCCTGGGTGGGAACCACAGCAATCTTTCTAGGACACAAATCTGAGTTCCCTTATGCCTGAGGGGTGACCTCCAGACTGACTCATTTGCCAGTGGCCTATCAGGGGCTCCATGGTCTGGCCCCGGCCTCTCCTCCTATTCCTCCCCCACACTTTCCCAGTTTTAGCTGCACCATTTCTTCACATTCTCCGAGCATATCACCCCTCGGTGGGAGCCCTGAGGGGTAGGGTTAGGCACTGGGCTGGGGGAACCCACAGGTCAGAAGTGGCAAACCATCAGCCAGCTCCACGGGGGAAGTCGGGGCTCTCTACCCCCACGAAGAGCACAGTGTTGGAAACCCACAGGAGGCAGTTCGACCCTGTCCTACAGGGTCCCTGTGAGTCGGACGGACTCGATGGCAGGGAGTTAGGTTTGGTCTGGGCCATAGCCCTGTGCCTCTGGCGATCTTGCTCCTTGCGGCCGGCCACCTGGGGAACACTCCCTTGTTTTTCAGGCCACGTCATCTGCTCCCACTCCTCTCCCTGCATCTCTCCGCCCCCGACCACAGCATTCCCAGGGGAAGGCCCAGGCCTGTGACTTAGGCGCTGCTATAGCTACTTCATTAATGGGGCTCTCGGTTCAATACATGCTTGTAAAATGAATCCGCGTCCCCTGGCTTCATGGCCTCTCAGTCAACATTCCTCTCAGGGACCACATTCCCAATCTTGGCACTGCTCTTTCAGAAACACTGACAGAGGGTGTGGAACAGTCCGTGTACTTTGTGGTCCTTCCCCATGGACGTCAGCCGCCACGAGGCAGCTTTCACGGGAAGGCCTGGCCCAACCTCAGGCCAGGGTGGGGCTTCCCCAGTGGGTTTCTGAGATTGTGACTCTTTTAAAATCATTTTATTGGGGGCTCTCGCAGTTATAACAATCCATACACTAAGGGTATCGAGCATATTTGTACATATGTTGCCATCATCATTTACCAAGCATTTTCTACTTGAGCCCTTGGTATCAGCTCCTTTTCCCCCTCCCTCCCCGACCCTTCCACCCTCATGAATCCTTGATCAATGATATATTGTTATCATTATTTCATGTCTTACACTGTCCGTTCTCTCCCTTCACCCACATTTGTTAGTCGTCCCCTTCGTGGGGTGTGTGTGTGTGTGTGTGTGTGTGTGTGTGTGTGCTATAAATCCAACCTTGTGGTAGGCTCCTCCTTTCTCCCCCTCCCCTTGTGATATCGCTACTCCCACTACTGTTTCCGAGACTGACTCTCAGTGGTAGCAGAAAGCCCCGCTTTCTCCCGGGGCACGGCTGGTGGTTCCAAACCAGTGGGCTTTGCAGCTAGCAGTCCACTGGGCACCACTATGCCACCAAACTCCATGCTCAATCATAGGTGCCACGGTTCGTATTTGGGCTGGGTGCCAAGTTGGGCTGAGAAACGTTTCCCACAACCCTACCCGTTTTGCCCTGGTATCTGCTTTTTCAAGGATGGCCGTCCTCAACAATGAGGGTCAACCTAGAGGGAGCTTGGGGAGATGGTAAGAGGGAAGCAGGCAGGAGAGACGAGAACAGTGCAATTCACAAGGATGGCCACTAGGTGGCAAAACAAGTCTACGCACAGATGTCCCCAGAGGCAGGTGGGCACTGCCCTGCAGTTGGGTCTGGAGAAAATCCCAGAAAAAGGCTGGACCGTACATAGCTAGATGCCAGTGGCCCTCATATCCCCTAAGGCATGTCCTGGATCCACAGGCAGGCCGGATACTCACACAAGCTGTAGGTACTTGAAGGTGGACAGCTGCCCCGGAACCAGTGTGAACTGGTTCCCGTCCAAATAGCTGCAGGAGAGAACAGAGTGAGGTTACCACACCCCTCTTCACCTGGGGCAGTGCCCGTGTGCCAGGAGCCCCTTCCCCTGCAGCCAGGGCCTTCTCCCTCAGCCCCCTCCTCACACAACCTGCCCGGAATCACTTATCAGAAGAGGAAACAGCTAAATCTTGGGGACCAATTGGGTCGGTGCCACTCAAAGAACTTGGTAAAAGCCACTGAGACGCTCGGTCCTTCTTGACTTCCTTCCCGCCTTCCATGTCTGGCCCTGCCCTGCCTGCCCTCTCCCTGTTGGCTCCTCTAGCTCCAAATCCGTCAATCTGCCAGTCACACTTATCAGGACCACCTGAAGGCTGATCATCTACAAGGCCCCCTCCCACCTGCCGGGCTGGGCGTGGGGCCTGTCCAGGGGAGCCCCAGACCAGCTTCCCCTGATCCCGTCAGCACCACAGTGCTTTCCCAGCCATCTGATTCAGAGCGCCTCGGCAGCCAGTCCCAGGCCCGGTGTCTTCCTCCCACAGGTACCTCTCGCATCACCCAGGTGCTCACTGTTGACCCCCGCCCCACCCAGCCTCCTGCAGCTAGCGGCCTTCTCAGGTCCCCCACCTGGGCCTCGCTGGAGCCCACTATACACACCACCACCCAACTCATCTCCCTTCAAGCCTAGCCCACCACAATGCCCCTCAGCCCAATGCTCGGTATTCTCCATGCTGACCCCACCCCGCCAGCTATCCCTGTCCCGTGACTGGAGGTTGCTAAGCTGTGACCCAAGTGCTAGGAGCGGAACCAGGATCCAGCTCCCCGCCACCCCACCCCAAGCAACTCAATTCCATCCCTCTCCCCAGCAAAACGGGAACCACCACCACCAGGCTTCTTACCCATTGCTCTGCAATCTAAAGTAAGCTTCTCTCCCCGCCACCCCCTCCTGCCCCCGTCTCATTTGATCCCCTTGACAGCCCTGTCAACCGCCCAGGGGAGCCTCAACGGACAGCTGAGGAGACCCAGGCCTGGGGAAATCAAGTGATTGTCCCAGCCTCTGAACGTCACCTTCCTCTGTCCCGTCCACGCCCACGCCCATATACCTAGGGCTGCCCAGGTGCTGAGAAGCTGTGGCGGCCCTGTGGGCGAGGCACTGGGCTGCTAATTGCAAGGTTGGTGGTTCGAACCCCTCAGTCACTCCCCAGTCGCAAGAGAGGCGGCTATCTGCTCTCGGAGAGCTTTGCAGTCTGGAGACCCTACGTAGGGGCACTGAGAGCTGGAATTGACTTGGTGGCAGGGCATGGGTGGCTCTGGCCCTGCCAAAGTGGAAACCAGGCCACATGGGGTTTGCAGAACGCTGAGAGGCCCGTGGACGGCAGGAAACAGACAAGTCTGTGCTGGAGGAAGCCCAGTCAGAAAGCACCTTGGAAATACGGGCAGCAAGGCTCCCTCTCTCACGTACTCGGACAAGTACCTAAGAGACCAATGCCCTAGAGCAGGAAGTCACACTCGCTGAACGAGTCAGCAAAAAAGAGGGAGGCTGTGGGTGAGCTGGAGGGACGCTGTTGGGGGCTGACAGTGCTTTGTGCTGGTGTTCACGCGGTCACCTTGGGCAAAGCTGACCCAGCAGCAGCGGGCAGGGCAGCCCCCCGCAGGAGGAGGGGCCAGTGTGCACATGCTTGTGACTACCAGGCCTCCTCACTCAGTCCCCAAAGGCCTGCAAACCAGAACTTTCTGTGCTCCCCACTGGAAGGAAGCACTCAGCTGGAGAGGCACGGGGGGTGGGGGGGGGAGGGGGTGTCAGTCCCCCAGCACACAGAGGAGTCAGGGGCCGAGGCCCCACTCGGGCGTATCAATCAACAGCCACACTCCACAAGAGCCTGGTTATCGAATTGTCCACGACTTCCGCAGCACAACACTCAGCACTGACAGGAGGTGGCCAGAGGGACCTGTTCACACACAGGGGTGGGGGGTAGGGGTGGGGAGGGCCGAGGGTGTGACCTTGAAAGGGCTAGACATTCATGCTCTCTGACCTGCTGTTCTGTCACAGGTGACTGACGGTAGTGGAAAATGGGAAACAACTGAAAAATCCAGCCAAGGGGGATCTGCTGAATGGATTACGGGCGATGCACCTTGATGGACAACAGGTGACCAAGGAGAGCTTTCCTGGGGGGAGGTGGGCATTGCTGCTCAGGAGATGAGGCCAAGGGAGGAAAGCAGCACTGTTTCTAACTTTAAAGGTAGCGTTGATTTGTTATGTTCGTTGAGGTGTGTATCTTTCCGAACTTTCCATGGCTCTATCTGGCTTGCTGTTGCTGGGCACTGGGCGGTCGGTCGACTTGTCTCCAGCTCCCACGTGGCGGGGGAGAACTGCCGCCAGAAGGTTTTCTTGACTGTCATCTTTATGGGAGGAGGTCTCGTGGCGCAGTGTTTAAGAGGTGGCCTGCTCACCACGAGGTCAGTAGTTCGAAACCACCAGCCACTCCACGGAAGAGAGAGGAGGCGTTCTACTCCCAGAAACAGTGACCGTCTCAGAAACTCACAGGGCCAGATCTACCCTGTCCTATAAGCCTATAAGGTCACTAGGAGTCAACATCCGCTCGTGGCAGTGAGCTTGGTTGTCGTTTTAAATCTTTATGGGAGCACATCTCCGGGTCTTTTTGCAGTGGCGCCTATGGGTGGATTTGAACTACCAACCTTTTGGTTAACAGCTGAGCACCAAGGCAGAGCTTAATTTAATGGGGTGAGCCTTGGCCGTGGGTTGCTGGGGCCTTCAAATGTCCCTGCAGAGGAGACTCAGGGAGAAGCCTTCTTGGAACCAGGGTTTTCTGCAAAGCCTTAGCCCCGAGCTCCTGCTCAGCTACTTGTTGCTCCTGGGGACTCACCACCTTGTGCTGTTGCCAGGGCTGCCCCCCTGGGGAAGTGCCCCTCCCTCTGTCATCCCAGGAACCCCCCCCCCCCAGGGGAGATCTCTGTGGCTACTCACAGCTCTGTGACATTCTTGGGGACACCCTTGGGGAGGGCACGGAGGTGCTTGTTACTGCAGCGCACCACGGTGTCCAGGCAGGTGCACTCCTGGGGGCACTGGGGGCGGGGCAGGCAGCCTGTCTCCTCTTGGCCTAGGGAGGAAGGCAGGAAGCTGGGCATCAGTGGGGGGGTGGGAGCACACACAAGCTTGCTGGCAACCAGGGGCCCCCCTCTGTGCTGTCAGAGCTGCAGACCCTCTCTGACCACACCTGGCCACTGGGCACTCCCCCCACCCTCCCCGTTTCTCCTTTGCTGTTTTCACCTGGGATCAGGGCCACGGCCCCCAGGACTTGTTTCCAGGTAAAAGCAGACTGGGGTGGGTCTCTCAGGGAGGAGGCCCGCAGGGAAGGGGGAGGGCAGCCTGCCATTGGGGGCCCACCCTGTCTGACATAACCTCGCTAACAAAGCACTAGAGGGGCGCCAAACCACCCCCTGGCATGCGAGCACCCCGGGGACTGAGACTTTGGGGTTTCCACCTTCTTCGGCTGTCGGTGCAGCGTCTAGATTGGTGGGCCCAGCATTCCCTAAAGGCAGGTTTTGAACAAACGAACAAATGACACCCTTCCCATTTCCCCCCACCGTGATCTAGCCCAGGGGAGGAGGTCCTCGGATTAGACGCTGTTGGCTGTGGTGGTCTCTGGAGGGATAGAGAAACCGTGATGTCCTGATGTCCGGGTCCTTCTCTTAGTCACACCTCTGCCACTTCAAAATGACAGGACTTGATCGTTCCAATCACAAGAAGATGCCTCCAGGCAGGGGGCGACCCAGAAGGAGGCGGGGCGGTCTCACCCATCCCTGCAGACCTCTCCACTCAGCTGCCGGTCAAGGGCACTGCCTACCCTGCCCCCTGACCAGCCCCACCCGGTTGACCCCATGGTGGCCGCCAGAGAGGCCCCCGAGTTACCTTCCTCACACCTGAAGTCTGGGAAGGCCACGTCCTGCAGGGGGATCTGCCGCAGGAAGTCTGGATGCTGGCATCGCGGGTTCCCGGTCACAATCTTCCTCTTCCGCAGCCAGTCCCCGAGCCAAGCCATCTGGCAGTTACAGTTGAAAGGGTTGGCCAGGAGGTTTCTGCAAAGGGCAGGTTGTTGGACTGTGGCTGGCTCCCTGCCGGCCGGTCTCGGATGTCCCAGCCAAGCTCCTGCCTGCCCGGAACAGTACTGCTGGCCACGCAACACCCCGCACTCTTCCCAAAGACGCAGCCAGAAAGACAGACTTCTGGAGTCCAGAGACAAGGCTCACTGACACCCTAAAGAGGTGACACGCGGGCGCCACTGAACACGGGGCCCAAGACCCGAGTGAGTCCTTTATCGGAACCACCCCGCAGGAGGCCCCTGCCACGGTGCTGCCCTGCTCAGCCACTCCCGGGACTCCTTCCTGACGGAGGGGCTGTCCAAACCGGTCTGCAAGAGCCACGCAAAGCAATGCTGCCTTCCAGTCAGCTCCCATGACTCTCCAAGGGATCGGCTTCCGACACTACACACAATTCCTGAGGGAAGGCCCTCGTGGGACCACAACAACGATCCAAGGGATGTCATCCGGTGGCACGGCAGGCTAGACACTTGGCTCTTAACTGCAAGGTTGGCGGTTCAGACTCGGGGAGGAAGATGGGGCTGTCTGTCTCGGAAAGATTCTGGTCTTGGAAGCCCCCTGCAGGGGCCACTGAGTTGGATTGGGCTCTCCTAAGCTCTAAACTGGGACGCTGAGGTGGTTAGTTTATTGTGCCAACCTGGCCGATAAACACAGGTGGGGTTAATTGAAAGTCAGATGCATAAATGGCTCAGTGAGCCTCGCCTTTCTAGTTCTTGGGCCTGCTTCAACTGGCAAGGCTCACTTCCTGCAAGACATCCCCAAGGAGAAGCCACATGGACCTACCCCCATGCAGCCCTGGGTGCTGGAGCAGCCGTGTGGAGACCCCTGCCAGCACTGAGATGCTTACACGTTCACTGACTCGGCTTTCCTCCAGCAGTGGGCGTCATTGTTTCTGTTTTGTGAGATGGAGGAGGACTTTGTGGATTAGTGTTGGGCATGTGGGTTAATGTTGGACTTGTGGGCTTGGGCAGCACTGGGTTGGGATGTTTTCTTGATGTGCACTTAACCTTTCTATAAAACTCTCTCTTATGCATGAGTTTCTGTGGATTTGTTTCTCTAAAGCCCCCAGACTGACACAGACATCTCAGGAACAGATGACAGGGCAGTGTAAGACGGCCTTCAGGTTCCTCCAGAGGCGAAACACAGAGTTACCATGTGGCCCGGCTGTTCTGATCCGAGGTCTGGCACTTAGCCGGGAGAATCAAAAACCTATGTAGACACCAGGCATTTTCACAGGGATGCTCACAGCAGCCTCATGGACAATAGCAACAACAAAAAAAAGAGACAAACCAAAGTCCACCAACTGATAAATGGCCTCGTGTACAAGATGTAGCCTACTCACACAACAGAATGCGTTTCCCTTTCCGTCACACAAAGGAATGACCTGCAGTTTCTTGCTCCAGCATGGAGACACCTTGAAAGCCCTGGGCGAAGGGAAGGAAGCCGGATACCGATGGACAGATATTATTTGATGCTATGGATATGAAACACCTCGTTAGACAGTAGATTGAAATTTGTCAGGGGATTCGGAGTGTGTGGGGTGACTATGTATGGGTCTGGAATTTCTTTCTGGAGTGAGGAAAATATCCGAGAATTAGATAACGGCGATGGTGGTACAAGTCTGTGAACAGAGGTCCGACTAATGCTCAACTCGTGCTCGCCCTTCCAGGCTGTGTGATGGTTGCCCTCCTTTTGAAATGCGTGAGCCAGTTCCCCCTCACAACGAGTCCTTCCTCTCGGGCAGCGTCACTCGCTACACCTGCAGCTTTTCAATCATTGAAAATGGTTAGAGCTGCTGCTTGCACTGAATCGAGCCCATTACCCAACCCATAAGGCTTTAATTTTAAAAAGAAAAAAACCAAAAACAGACCAAGGCTCTCCAGTAGCAAGACCACAAACCAAGAACACGCAGTGAAGAACGGAGGCAATCACGGGACAAAGTGGTGGCAGCGTGAGGTCTCAATCTAGCTCGAAGAAGCGGTCGATCGCTATCAGCCAGCACTCACAACCCTGGAGTCCAACTCTGGGAATATGCTGGTGGGGATGGGGCCTGGGGCCCCCCACATTGAAGAGGGGACCTTGGACTTGGAGCGCATCAACCGTTTGCCTTTACCGGATGGGTGTACATTCAGAGCCCCTCTGGTCAGCCCATAAGCCCTTGAGAAGAGCCAGAGAGGGATCCAGGAGGCCTCTACCTGCCCTACCGGACTGACTTGCCAACCCTCCAGTCAGGCCCACAACTCCCCTCGGCCTGAGGCAGGGCTGGGAGGATTAGGAAGCTGGCCTCTCTGTTGGCCTGAGTACCACCTGCCTCACAGGAGGGAGGGACAAGAGGATGGGCAGTGGGGACCAAGGTGTTCCTCTGTGGGAGTTACCTAATCTGTCTTTTTGAGATTTAAGAGTGAAGGGGTGGAGTTTAGTCTGCCAATCAGGTTGCAGCTTGATGACCTCATTTGGAGGAAATAGGAGATAAAAAGCTCACTGGAGGTGGGACACATGCTCACTCTCTGGGATACATTCCTGCAGACAAGGCACATGGGACCATGCTAGACCCCTGGAGCTGGAGGAGCCACGTGGAGACCCCTGCCAGTCCTGAGATGGTTCCACCGGCACTGGATCCACAAGACTTTCCACCCACTGGCCTGCAATCTTCCTACATGCGGCATCATTGCAGGGTTGTGTGAGTCTCTAGAGGAATTTATAGATTGGTATCAGACACATGGACTAATAACGGACTCGGGGACTTGATCTGGACTGGGATGGGACGTTTTCTCAATATTCAATTGCTTTTGTATATAAAGCTCTTTCTTACACACATATGAGGGTCGATGAATTTGTTTCTCTGGTCTACCCAGACTGACACACACCCTCTGTCTGTCCTGCCCTGAAGAAGTCATGAAGGTCTAAGTCAGACTTCCTCCCAAGCCTCTTGTTCTCCTTCCTCCTCCAGCCTGCCCCGTGGGCTGCTCTCGGACTGTGGGGCTGCTTTCAAAATTAGGCTCTTCCTTCAGGGCTGAAGTTTGTATCCTGTCTCCAGGGAGAATCAGAAAAAGCAGCTCGTGTTTGCAGCATGTAGTAGCTTCTGGTTGCTGCTGTCACACACTACCACAGACCCGGTGGCCTAAAGCAACACAGATGTGTTATCTCATGGTTCCAGAGTTTCCAATTCTAAAACGGCTTGCCGGACTAAAATCAAGGCTATGTTCCTTTCGGGTGCTCCCGGTCCTTGGCTCGTGCCCCCAATCTCCGTCTTCAAAGGCCAGCCACAGCCAGTAGATTCTTTCCCACTCCGTCTCCTTCTGATTCTGTGTCTTCTGCCCCTTCCACGTTGAAGGAATGAAGCATCTTTGGGAAGCCGTGGGTCTGCCTTCCTCACAGAGTCACCACAAAAGCAGTGTGGGTGGTTCTGCTGCTACAGTAGCGACAACTATTAGTAGGAGGAGGAGGAGGAGGAGGAGAGCAGGGACTACAGACTGGACACGCTCCGTGCCAGGATCTGTGTGCACAGTCATGTCACCCACAAAGAGGCCGGGAATTATTTTCAGCCTCCCTTCACAGATGAAGGAAACGGGAGCTCAGAGAGGTAAAGACACGTGTTTGACCAACAAGACAAAACAAAAGCCCAGCGTAAAAACAACAAACGCTGGAGAGGGTGTGGAGAGACCGGAGTCCTCCCACACTGCTGGTGGACCCGTAGAGATGAACCACCATTGAGGAAAGCACACGGGGATGCCTCCAACTCCTGGCAACAGAAATGCCATACGAGCCGGGTAGACGCGCTGTAGAAGTAAGAGACAACCCGAACGGACATCCATGCTCCGCCATGTTCACTGATGACCTCATCTGGAGGCTGTTCCTAATAGCCAACTGCCCATCGGTAGAAGGATAGATAAAGCAACTTCGGTGCATGCTCACAATAGAAGACTATGCATCACTGAAATAGGATGAGGCCATGAAGCGCCGTAGGCTCAAGCGACAAACCTAAGAACACAAGACAGCACCGCGGCGGCAGTGTTTCCATCTATGGTAACAAGGTCGCTGTGAGTCGGAATGGACTGGACGGCACCGAGCACTAGCCAACCACTAGGCACCTCGTGGCCTGGCGCTCATTATGCTGAGTGAAGTGAGTCAGTCACAGGAGGGCAAGTATTGTGGGAGTCCACTACTGTAGGCAAGTACTGTGGGAGTCCACTACTGTAGGCAAGTATTGTGGGAGTCCACTACTGTAGGCAAGTATTGTGGGAGTCCACTACTGTAGGCAAGTATTGT
>NW_022103968.1:31750166-31754903 GCF_000313985.2 Echinops telfairi | reverse complement strand
ATTGTAGGCGTCCACTACTGTAGGCAAGTATTGTAGGAGTCCACTACTGTAGGCAAGTATTGTAGGAGTCCACTACTGTAGGCAAGTATTGTAGGGTCCACTACTGTAAGGGTGAACACTAAGACCACGAGACACAGGCCAAAGGGAAGAGATTTGGGAGGTTCCCGAGAAGGGAGGACCAGGGAGGGTAGATGCGGCCACAGACTAGAGGGTTGTCGGTGTTGACTTGGGCGGAAGGTAGGGTGGAGGTCCAACCCCAAGAGGAAGAGAAGAAATCAGGGGGAGGGAGGGTAGACTACGGGGTGTGGGTGTTGATGACTGACAGGAACTGCTGAATGCAGGGCTTAGGGTCTGAGATGCAAAACCCTCCCATTCAAGTCACAATAATAATAATAATAATAATAATAATTAATAAACAATGGCCCACAGTAAGTGTTGGGGATAAGTAGGTACACTATGACCTGGGGCCCCAACACTGAGCTCCTTCTCCCCTTTCTCTGTCATGCAGAAATGGCCCCTTGTCCTCTACCTAACCTACAACCCCCATGAGAAATTGGCAGTACTCAGCCCCCTGTGGCACAGGATCCACTTCAACTGGGCCTTTCCCCCCTCTTTTTTGCAAAAGAAAAATCTTGTAAAGATGTCTGTAGGGAAGTCAGCCCTTAGCTGCCTCCACTCTCTGAGAAGCCCCCACCTGCACGGCAGGGCCAAGACAGTCCAGTTAGCCACAGTGTGGCCCTTCCCAGACGGTGGCCACACCAGCCACGGACGCCTTCTTTTCAATCCTATCTGCTCCTTGCAATAAACCAACGTAATAGGCCTTCTACAGACAGGGAAACTGAGCCAAGGCCACACAGAGCGCAGGCGCTGGAGCGAGCGAGGGCAGCGCGGGGCTCGCGGGTCCCACTGGCCATGCTGGAGCCGCAGGCGCCTCCCCCGAGGGGCGGGACTTACAGCGTGGACAGGGATTGGAGGGTGTCGAAGGCTCCGGGAGAGATGGTGGTGATCTGGTTGTCGTAGAGCGAGAGCAGCCGGACGTTGCGCAGCCCCGTGAAGCTGTCATTGTGGATGCAGCTGATCCGGTTATTCCTCAGCATCCTGTGAAAAGGGGTGGGGGGGGGTGACCCCAGGCTGTGGCCTGAAAGCGGGGAACCAACTGTGTTCGCAGAGCCACGAGGGAGCATCATGGCCCCGGGTGTACCTTGATCAGTCGGAAACCTACATGGTCTGTTCTCACCTCCAGACTGCCTCCACGGCTAAGAGGCATGGGCTCTGGCTCCTCCTCTAACCCATGGTGCCCCCCCCCCCCCCCCAATCAATCTGGCCCCACTTTCACTTCCTGGATGGCCAGTGCTCCTCCCACCTTCTGGCCTCACCCCACATGGGCGCCCAAGAGGTTTCCTGAGAGCCTACATGCCATCATTCCTCAGCTGACAGCCCAGTGATGGCCTCCCAATTGCCCACAGTTTGGTATTTAAACTACCGGGTGCCCTCTAGCCAGCCCCAGACCATCTCCTCAGCCCTGCTGCCCCCCACCCCCCACCCCCACCTTGTTTTTGCTCCCACGCTGCCCTCAGTCACATCACCGAGTCTGCTCCAGAGTGTTGTCTCCACTGGAGCTCCCTCATCTACCCCCGTTTACCCTCAAACACCTGGCTCAACTCCCCTTCCCAACCCAAGCCAAAGACAACACGGACCACACAGTTCACGGAAGAGATCACGGTGGTTTGTGAACTTCTGTAAAAGTGTTCAGCTTGAATAGCAGGGCGGATGTTTAAGCAGTATTGACTCTTTGCTGAATCAAAAGTCTAAAATCAAAAAGAACTCAAAGTCTACACATACCCAGTGGGCACTGTGAGCCCCTGCTGCAGGAAAAGGACTCGGGCCGGCTCTGGAGCAAACTGGCTCGACACTCCAGGACCCCTGGAGTGGGCTCTCCGCCTCCACCTGGCAAGTCCACGGTGAGGACTTCGTCATAAGGGACGAATCATGGGTGGACACAGATCGGCTTATGAAGATACCAACGACAGCTTCAAGCAGTCATGGTAGGTCTACAGGGCAGGGCTCAGCTGCTAGTCAAAATGTTTGTGGTTTGAACCCACCAACCACTCTGTGGGATAAAAGGCCTGGTGACCTGTTCCTGTGAAGAGTCTGCCTTGGACACCCTGTGGGGCCACTCTACTCTGTCCCACAGGGCGCTCTGGGTCAGGACGTATCAGCAGCACAGAGCAACTATCACAACATTGCTTATAATTAAAAAAAAAACTAAAACTAACACCAGAAACAGCATTAGCCTCTAATAATTACACAGTACATAACCATGAAAAATCATGTTGCAGGAGAAATTCCAATGATATTTTAAAATGCCTGTGCTAAATTGAAAGTAAAGCAGGTTACTAAATAGAAGGTGTTTTAGGATTTAATATAGTGGTTACGTGTTGGGCCGCTAACCTCTTGGTCAGCAGTTCGAAACCACCAGTGGCTCTGAGGAAGAAAGCACTTTCTACTCCCATAAAGAGTTACCATCTTGGAAACTCACTGGGGCCATTCTAACCTGTCCTATGGGGTCGTCAGGAGTCGGGGGTCAGAATTGACTCAATGGTACTGAGTTTGGTTTGGAGATTTGGGTGTCTGTATACACACACACACACACACACACACACACACAGAAAATACATAGAGAAAAAAGATGGGAAGGATAGTGTTGATATCAACACATTGTTTCTAGATAGTGGTAGCTTTATGGGGACTTCCGCTCCTGGCCTTGCAGCTTCGTCTGCACCTGACTGTGCTCCAGCACCTGCAAATCCCCTCTTCTCTGTCCTCACCCAAGTCTTCCAGACAAGGGCAGAGGATCTGGTAAAATAGCACACGGGTCCTCATTCAAGAATATTCCGCAGGCACTAAGCAGAATGAGGCGGCCATCAGCGAGCAGCCTGGAAAGATGGCCAGGCCACACTCACAACAGGAAAAAATACAGGCTCAAAGCCCAGTGCACCATCAACTCCCCCTGTTGGTGAAACAAGCGATCAAAACTGCCCAGGGAGTCCCATCACGCATCAGTAGGCCTTCCGCAAACTCCACCCACCATCCCAGGAAAACAACCTCGAGCCCCCCTGCAGAGCTCAGACTGAAACCTAGGCAGGTGGCTTCTAGAGAACACATATCCGAGAGCCACCTGCAGCTATTTAAAGTTAAGCTAATTGAATGACATGGGATGTCAGTGACCCAGTAGTACTAGCCACATGGAGAGCTCCAGCCACCTGGATTAGACAGATAAAGCTTGCTGCCCCACTGTAGAAATACTGGAGGGGACGCTGTCGATTGGACACTAAAGAGCCGTCACTCCCTGGGCAGAGAGCTGGGCAGGGAGGGGGCCCCTGCCGCATTCACAAAAGAACGGGATATGCCTGAGTACCTGCATGTGCTTAGATCTGGCTGGAATCAGTCACAGAAACCCAGGGGTGGGTTCACATGGCTGCCCCCTCCTCTCCAGCCCCTGACGACGTTCCAGCAATACCACTGCCTAGCACCCGGTGGGCGACCTCCGGGCTTCCATCCTGCCAGTCCTTCACCAGGCACCGGCCCCACGTCTCAGAAAACAACACCCACAGGCCTCGTTGTGAGTTGATGACAATTGCCAGCACCCCCCCCCCCTTTTCCCTATAACACACACACCTCACACCGGGATCCGGCTTCTGCCTGCCTCGGCCCAGCTGGACTACCCAGTGAGCTCCCTGAGCCCCCGCACACTCACAGGGTCCTCAGGCCATCCAGGCCCCGGAACATGCCGCTCCGGATGGACTCCAGCTGGTTGGCGGTCAGGTGCAGCTCATTCACTGACGCCGCCCCCTCGAAGGCTCCGTCCTCAATCTCGGACACCTTGTTGTTGCTCAGGTTGCTGGGGAAGGGGCACCAGGAGCTCAGGGTTCTGCCTTCCTGCCCCCTCCCTCTGCCTCCACACATGGAACCCTGGGGGAAGTCCACCCCACCCCACCCCACCCAGTATTATCCTTCCCCATTCCAGCAGTGCCTTCCCTCCTGCGGGGACTCACATTTTCTTCAGGTGCGGCAATTTCTTGAACATCCCAGTGGCCTCCAGGATGGAGATTTCATTGTTGTTCAAGCGTCTGCAAGGGGCGATGCAGAAAGGGGCAGGTCCATGGGGGTGGAGGGGTGGGCAGGTGGTTTGGTTGCTCCCGAGTCGGTCCTGCCTCATAGTGGCCCTGCAGGTCTAAGCAGGACGGGTAGACCTGCCCCCACAGGGTGTCCCTGGGTTGTCCTCTATGTCTTTGCTTCCAAGGAGCAGCTGGTGGAGTCGAACTACCAACCTTCACCACTGTGCTACCGGGGCCCCTTGCGTGTCCACATGTGATAAACGTGAATGTACTCTCTGAGAGGAGAACAGTGGACGGGGCTCTGGGAAGAATGGCCTGGGCATGCCAAACGGACCCCACTTCAAAGGCAGGCTTGGCCTCTGCATGGGAGGGGTGGAGATGGGATTTGGGGTGTTTGAAGAATGTCGTGAAGCTTCACGTACGTCAGTGGCAGGCGTGTGCAGGTGTTCATGCGTATGGAACAGCCATGCTTGAGCTAATGGAATCAAGTTTCCCCCCAAAGGAGGCAACAGCATCATTGAGAAAGGCCCTCGCGTGCAGGCTGGTGACCCACTCTGGGTGCCTTGTATGGATGTGTGTTGTGTGTGTGTGTGTGTGTGTGTGTGTGTGTGTGTGTGTG
>NW_022103968.1:31714353-31749927 GCF_000313985.2 Echinops telfairi | reverse complement strand
CTCTGGGTGCCTTGTATGGATGTGTGTTGTGTGTGTGTGTGTGTGTGTGTGTGTCTGCAGGGAGGGAGGGAGGAAGGGAGGGAAGAAGGGGACCTGCTTCCACCAAGCCCAGTGGGCCCCCAAACAGGCCGGACCGGATCCAACCTGGAGTGGGTCGGGGAGAGGAAGGGGAGGGGGTGCTCACAGCTCAGCTGTGGCCTGGGGGAGGCGCTCGGGGATCTTGGCGAGCTTCAGGCTGGAGCACTCCGCCACGCTGGCCTCGCAGCGGCACTTGTGCGGGCAGACCGCGTCGCTGTTGCACTCTCTGTTCAGCTGGTAGTCTTCCGTGCCTGGGGCGGGCGCAGGGGGCAGGCCTGGGTCTGAGGGCCCTGCAGGCTCCAGGTAGCCGCAGGCTGGCCCGCTGACCTCGGGGTCTTCGTGCCTCTCCACCCTACAGCCACCGGCACCCCTCCACCCCACCCTGCCTCCCAGGCTGGCCCATGCTCCCCCACTGTCCTACCTGGAATGAAGTACTGCTCCTTCGCTGGGGAGAGAAGTAAAAACACAGTGATGGCGGGGTCAGCCAGGAAATTTACGGACAAACTGGACCCTAGCCCCACCGCCCAGTGAAAGGGGCCCCGGAGATGAGGTGGGGGGCCCCAACCAGGGCCTGGGAGCCTCTTGCCCAGGCTTTGTGTACAGAAGGCCGGGGTATGGGGCCCGGGGGGTTCTGTGTGGAGCGACAGCCATATTCGCAGGAGGGACCGTCTCTGGAAGAGCAGCGGGTCAGGGTCAAGAGGAAGGCCCTCAACAAGGTGGGCTGGCACAGTGGGAGCAATGACGGGCTCAAACTTGACCACAGGAGTGAGGATGGCACAGGGCTGGGCAGTACCACCTTCTCCCACACCCAGGGCAGCTGTGCGTCGGAGCTGGTGCAACAGCACCGAACAACCACACCACCAGGCTCACCCCCGAGCCCGCTTCTCGCTTCTCGGATGGAACGCCCAACACCGTCAGAACTGCCCGAGAGGCCGTGCAGACCTCACCGGAGGACACAGGGCAGCCGTGGGCCAGGCTCCAACAGGCCCTAGGCTCAGAAGCCGGCACCACAGTGCGGAGGCAGGTGCCAGGGCTGCTTCTGTTGTCCCAAAGCTCCTGTCTTCCAGCCTCAGCGAAAGGAGTGTGGGGTGGAATGACCACCCAGGCCCCAGCCTAGAACTCGGGCCCTCCCCACTCCCCTGCAGAGCAGCCAGGATGGGCTGACTGAGGCCCCCCAGGAAACACGGTGGGTTCTGAGCAGAGGGAAGGCAGGCAGGCAGGGGGCTGGCAGCTACCTGAGCACCGGAACTTCTTGCTCTTGATCTGCCCGATGCGCTTGTTGGCGAGGCGCCGGGGGCTGGCGCAGCGGGCCCCGCTGGTCTCAATGGGGTTGGTGCGCAGGAAGTCCGCCAGCCACTTGAGGTTGCAGTCGCAGATGAAAGGGTTCTGGGCCAGATGCCTGTCTCAAAGGAGCCGACGGGGGTCAGAGAGAGACTCCAACCTCCACCCGAACAGAGCCTTGCTGTCTCTGGTCCTTTTCCCAGCCTCCTCTTTGTACAAGGGGCATGCAGAAAAAATGACCGCGAGGTGACCTAGGTACTTAGTCCCTAGCCAGGCTTCCTGCATCACCAGCACGGTGAATGTGGCGGTGGTAGGGGGTAGGTGACAGTTGAGAACAGCCAAGGAAACCCAGGCTGCTCTGAGTGGCTACTCCGGGGTTGCCCTGTGGGCCCCGGCCCCTAGCCACCTCAGCAGGGTTCAGACCAGCCACACTGTGCCTGCCCTGTCCTTGGCTCTCCCATCCAAAGCATCGCCTGCTGTCCCGGGTCTGGTGGCTGTCCCAGGCCGGCCATTTACGCTCACAGGCCAGAGAGGTGATCCTCACACACAGACGTGCAGAGGACAGGTCAGAAGGACTCAAGAGCCACTGTCACCGTCCCTGCCTCTGCATGCCATTAGCTCAAGCCATCTGATAGTTTTTGCCTCAGCCCAGCCCTCTCTGCCCAGGGCTACTGGCTCCCAAAGCAGAGGTGTGAACCACAGCTTGGGGTCTGCACCCGGCTCTGCCCAGAGCTTAGCTGCTCTCTCTGAGGTCCACTGTCCTTGGACTCTGCCTTTTGGAGACAGGATGGAACCATGCTAGATGCCTCTCCCCTTTCCAGCTTCCCTCCGAATTTCTGGACAGAAAGTCTGCCCCCCACAAATACGTCTGGGTGGGCCAGGCTCCCCTCACAGCTTCTGCTTTCTGCTCAACATGTGTTCCTCGTTTTACATGGTCAGTTTGCACACTAAGGACATGTTGGCTGAGTACCCAAGGCTACCTAAAATCCTAGCTAACTTAAAACATCAGGCGTGATACACAGCTCAGGACTCCTCCCCAGCCGCCTGTCCACACTGTGCCGTAGCGTCCCTGCCTCTGCCAGGACAGATTGCTCCCTCTCTCATGAGCTTCGGAGACAACTCTGCTGATAATGGATTCAGTTCTGTGGTTTGGGCATGTGGCAAATGCCCATGCAGGGGGAGGGAGCGCCAGACAGATCCCTTTTAAGAACAGGCGATTTGTGTCAAAAACCAATCTATAAAACTTGAACCACCCAGAGAGACCAGAGGTTTCTGTTTACACATAGTGATTTGATGCAAATCAGAACGTTCAACAACTCAAAGTGCAGGGAGATGGGAAGGCAAAATGCTCAGGTAGAAGAAGAACAAAGTCTGGAGGGAGGTCATCACGTGAACGTGACATTGAGTCGTGTGCTGCCGGTCACGTGACCGTGCCGCTAGCTCCATCAATGGTTCTGACCGTGGGAGGAAAGGGAAGGGAGACGGAGCTCCAATGTCTGTTGGACGACTCTAAAGAGTCGTCTGAAAATCTCTTTGGGGCAGATGCTCAACCGTCATTAGTTGTTTCAGGAAATGCCAATTAAAGCCACAGGGAGACATCAACTACAGGCAGTAGCAGAATCTCTGTCTTTGGACTCATAGGGGACCTATAGGCCATCTCAGAACTGCCCCCATGGGTTTCTGAGACTGTTACTCTTCAGGGGAGCAGAAAGTCTACGTTTTCTCCCATGGAGCAGCCCGTGGTTTCGAACTGTGGACCTTGTGGTTAGCAGGCCAATGCATAACCCATTAAGCTACCAAGGGGGTTACGAGTCAGCATCCCTCGATGACAGTAAGTTTTGGGGATGTTTGTTATAAAAAAAGACAGACAATATCAAGCGCTGAGAGGGTGTGGAAGGACTGGAACCCTTACAGACCACAGTCTTGGCATTATGGGTCCTCCTGTGCTCCTCCTCCACTTGGCCAACCAATAAGAGCTGCTCCTTTGCATCTGATCATTTTCAGGTTCTGCAGCCATACCGAGCAAGCCCTGAGAGACTGTGCAGCCTGTCACCTGACCTGCTTAGGCAGCTTCCACAGTCTTTTGAGTCAACAGCCTGTCATCTGATGGGCTCGTGAGAGTTTGTCAGCTCTTGCAACCATGTGAGCAAGGAGAGCCCTTTAGCCTGGCATCATCTGAATGATACATTTGGGACTTGCTCGCGTCCACAGCTGCATGAGCAGAAACCTTGACAGCCCCTTAGAGTTCTGTGAGTTGTAGCAAATAAAAGGACCCCAAAATGTGAGGGAGCACACTGGGGGAAGGGAGGGAAGGGTTGGTAGCAGAAATGATGGAGTGATAGAGCATTTGGGACATCTCTAAACTCTTCCTTGTAGGAACCAGCTTTGGACAGCTCTAAACTCTTCCTTGTAGGAACCAGCTTTGGACAGCTCTAAACTCTTCCTTGTAGGAACCAGCTTTGGACAGCTCTAAACTCTACCTCATAGGAACCAGCCTTGCGCTGATCCTTCTAAAAAATAGTCATGCATATAAGCCCCAAAGTGGAGACCATCCAAATGGCCCTTAACCGAAAGGTGTAAACAACATGTCCATACAATGGAATATCATTTGGAAATAAAAAGAAGAAACATAGTACCGATACCTACTACAGCACAGACGAACCTTAACACACATTAAATTGGGGGGGGGGGAGCAGCCACTAAAGCTGACAAATGATTCCAATTCTATGAAACACCCAGATAAAGCCCATCTATGAAGACAGAAAGTAGATTAGTGGTTGCCTGGGGCTAGGGTTGACGATGAGGCTGGATTGTAAATGAGCACAAGGGCCCCGGGGAAGATGATGACCGTGTTCTAAATTAGATTGCGGTGTACATTAGATCGTTCTATACATTGACTAAAAAGGCCTTTCACTCAACACCCAGAGCAGGTGAATGTCCTGGTTTATAAGCGATGCCTGTTACATTTTGATTCTGATCTTCCGGGCAGCAGACTCAATCCTACTGTATAAGGCATTCAGCCACAGAGCTTGCAGTTATAGACAAGCCAAGAGAGATTTATAGGATTGAGTCTAACCAAGCAAGAGCGAATCAAGGAGCTCAATCACAGAGGGATAATCGGAATGTCTGATTGTACCTGGGATCTGCACTTATTTTCTTCTTGCTCCTAAATGTTGTTTTGGATACTGATACGCTGTAATCGTTAAATAAAGCTCAATCTTGCTTTGCAAGTCTAACAACGAGACTTCTTCTTACAGAAAAGCACCACTGAGGGGGAAGCTCCCCCAGTCTCTCAGTTCTGGCCTGGAGGTGCCTGCTTCACTCGCTGTCGGCGACTTGGTGGTGTAGTGGTTACAAGTTGGACCGCTAACCACTAAGGTCAGCAGTTTGAAACCACCAGCCACTCTGTGGGAGAAGGTGGGGCTTTCTACTCCCGTGAAGAAGTTCCGTCTCGGAAACCCTGTCCTAGAGGGTCGCTGTGAATCGGGATCGACTCCATGGCTGGGAGTTCGGTTTGTTTTTTGGCTTTTCACTAGCTGTTGTGTGACCTCAGGTGACTTACTCCCTGCTCCTGCTTCAGTTTCCTTAGACGTCAAACCAAGGGGGATAAGCCCTCCAGCGCGTTCTTTTGAAGAATGCCTAGGAAAAGCCTGGCCTCCCGTGTGTAAGTCCCCAATAAAACCCAAACCCAAACCAGTCCATCCCAATGGAGAGGAGCCCTATGGGACACGGTGGACTGGTCCCGTTCAGGTCCCCAGGCTGCAATCTTTATGGAAGCCAACTGCCACCTCCACCTCCGGCAGCAGTTCACTGGTGGAGCCAAACTGCTGACTTTCAAGTGGCAGCCAAGCTTAACCACTGCACAACCCCGGAGTCCCGTAGTGCCCCCAAACCAGGGGTGGTGGGCATGATCTGCGTGCTCGTCTACTAATCAAGAAGTTGGCCCTTCAAGTCCACCTGGAGGTGCCACAGAAGAAACCTGAGAAACCCATCCCTATAAACCCTAAGGAGCCCCGTTCTCCAGACTTACAGGGGTGGCCATGCGTGGGCTCTTGGGGTGGCCATGTGTGGGCTCTCGATGGAAGTGCCTTGGTCTGCATTCACGGTCATTGCTGTTATGACTCCCACCATCTTGCCTATGGGAAGCCTTTCTGTCCTACCATTCTGACCCAGCTGTATGGTCACAGCTCATGCCCCGTTGCCGGGGTGTCTAGGAGCACTATGGTGGAATCCGCCAGGGAATTAAATGGTCATGGACAAAGGCTGCAAACCCCTCCCTCACCACATGCCCGACTCAATGCTCCTTCCACCTTGAGAGAAAAGCTTAAGCGACAGAACTGAATCCATTGTCAGCAGAGTTGTCTACAAAGCTCATGAGAAAGGGAGCAATCCGTTCTGGCAGAGGCAGGGACGCTACGGCACACAGAGGTATGGACGGGCGGCTGGGGAGGATCCTGAGCAGTGTATAACGCCTGGTATTTTGAGGGAGTAAGATTTTAAGTAGCCTTGGGTACTCAGGCCCATTTGCTTCCCATGCCCAAGGCTTCCCTGGGTATGCGTCTTTGGCCTTCAAGTCTCCTTAGCCCAGTTTAACTGGTTTTCCAGGCAAGGTTTGACAGCTGCTTAAAATAATCTACCTCGAGATGCCACCTTGGTGACCTCCAATTTCGCATACTTGGTCAGATCCCTCCCCTGGCACTGCAGCATCCCCTTCCTGCCTGTAAGTAAATTAATTAATTAGCCGGCACGGGGCTGCAGGCCAGTGTGGGTGTTTTAATGAGTTTGTCTTTGTAGATGACATCCCTGCAGAGCCCCCAGGGAGCAGAGGCGGTGGGCTCATCCCCACCTGTTCCGCACCTACCCCAGCACGCCTGCAGGTAGGATCAGCAGCTAGACCAGGAGCAGGTGACAATGACAACAAGGACCACGGTCATACCCGTGCCAAATGCTCAATAAGCACATGTCAAAGCACACTGCAGTCCCAGGGCTAAGCCATCCAAAGTGATGTGGCCTCCGAGAGCCATGGGAGGGGAGGTGTTTCCTTAGACTCCATCTAAGCCCAACCACACATCACTATCAAATGGAAAAGGGATGTTAGACTCGGAATATCCCATTTGGAAGTCCCTACCACAGAACAAGGAGCCCTGGTGCAGTTATGTGTTGGGCTGCTACCCTCAAGGCCAGCTGTTCAAAACCTCCCGTGGCTCCTTGGGGGGAAGGGGAAGTTTTTTCACTTCCGTAAAGCGTGACAGTCTCAGGAACCAATGGGAGTCGTTCTCCCTGCCCTGTAGGGTCGCTCTGAGTTGGAATTGACCGGATGGCCGTGAGTTTGGGTTTTTGAGACCACAGCACAAATGCTGACGTGTCTCCCTAAATATGTTGCAAAGTCACAAGGCGCTGGCGAGGAAGCTTACATATTCAGGACGCTTGAGCGCAACGTGAGCCAGTATCTACCAATTATACTACATAGGCCTTGAAGAAATCCTGATTCTAACAAACGACAAAGATGATTCTTTTCCTCTTAGACAACTGGAAATTCACACCCTAGTGAGGTATTCGATCTAACAACATCTTGAATTGTTACATTTTTAGGTGTCATAGCTGCGTGAGGGTTGCGTTTCCACAGGTTATGTGTGAAGCCTGAATGCATGACAGACAGCTTTGCTTTGAGTGGCAGAAAGAGAGCAAGGTGAAGATGAAACCAGCCAGGCCATGAATCCATAGCTATGAAAGTGATCGCCATCGAGTATTGATAAATGGCTAGCGGAGTCACTGTACTGGTTTTAACATGTTTGTGTTTCTCCATGATAAAAGCTGGAAACAAACCCCTACGTGGATTGGGTGCTCATTTTTAATATATAATTACTGTGGCTCCTATTTTGTTTTATCTGGTTGTGGGAAGCTCACACTGAGGGACATATGAGGAGGACTATATTCCCTAACTTAGAGCAGCGAGGGTCTGGAAAGCTGGTATTCCACGGTAGGAAAGCCTCCACTCTGGTAAGTTCGAGATCAAGTGCAAGTACATTATCCTCCTTTAAATATCATTCCCACAGACTCTCCCCTAGCAGCTCTGCTGCCTTAAAGTGAGCACATGGTTGATTGTATCTCCCTATAGAAGCAGACATCCTGTTGCTATCTCTTCCCGCAGGTCACCCAGCCCCCCTCATACCTTCCCCCAATGCAGGTATTGGGTTTCCTCACCTGTGAGCTCAGGGACCTTACTGTCGATCCCACCCACCTTGTGACGTACACCACTACTGAATATGCATGTCTCATGGCTACCTACAAATGTCCCAAGAGCGTGAAGGCTCTCTCTCTTCTCCCACTTCCACGTGGACCATCAAGAGGGGCTGAGATGAGCATGCTACCGTACAAGGTGTCTGACTCCATTAGTTACTCTTTCCTACCCTTCCTATCCTCTAAGACTTTACTATGATCTTTATCTATTATAAACGTACAATTGCGCCTACAGACTCTTTGGCTGTTACAGGCTGTTTTCCTCTAAGACATGGTGTAAGACACAACCGATTGCAAAATTCACTGATATTTTCTGTACGATCAGGAAAGACCCAATCACTGCCAATTACGTGGCCCACCACCGGCAGTGATATGCACCCCAGTTTCAGACAGGTGTCTCTGTGATTAGGGCCTTGTTATCACACCATCAGCTGTGGCCAGCTTCACGCAGCACAGCTGGGGAGTTTAGCTCTGGACAAACATCTCCTCTGGCTGGATGCCCATGGAGGCCTGGTATCCCATTCTACAGATGGACGGATACAAACTGAAGGAAGTGAATGGCTTTGTCTAGGACCACACAGCCAATGTGAGGCATAGCTGGGGTTTGAACTCAGAATGTGGAACTCAGAGGCTTCCTGTAGAAGTCACCCTGCAGTGAGCAGCCCAGCCCAGGGCATGGCCTGCTGTGACCTCCTCCAAGCCCCTGCTAGGACCTTCCTGCAGTGCCTTGTAGGAGGAGGGAAGAGAAGGGATGGGGGTGGGGGTGGGGGGAGAGGCCACTCACAGGGTCTGGATGGCCCGCAGGGAGGTGAAGGTGCCCTTGGCCAGACTCTGGATCTTGTTGTCGTACAGAGAGAGCAGTGACAGGTTCTGCAGGTCCTGGAAGGTGTCTGGCCGGATGCAGTTGATCTTGTTGGCGTTCAGGAGCCTGCGGGCCGAGGCGGGTCAGGTGGTGAGGGGAGAGGCACAGAAGCAGACTCATCGAGTGTTCTGGGCATCTTCAGGGAGGAGCCTCTGGAGAGCAGACACGGGGGCCTCACCCTCTGGGTGCCCTTCCTCACACAGAGGGCTGGGGTCCTGACCACCTGCTCCATGCTCAGTGACACAGGAGTCTGCCCTCTTCTTGCCTGCAAGGAGCGTAAGGGGCCCCTTGGGGGTCCAGAGAGCAGAGAGCACACTGGCTAAGGCATCCCCCAAAGGCAATTTCTGGGACTGCTCCCAGTTTTCTGCAGGCAGCTGAGATGGAGCATTTGGGGCCAATGCCTCCTGGGCTCTGGGGAGACTCCATGCCTGGATGCTCATGGCTCTAGAAGGCCGAGCTGGGCCTGACAGTCTCCAAGCGGGAGGAAACTCTGTTCCCAGCCACACCAACTCCTCGGGAACACAGGACAGCTCGGGTTCAGCAGCTGCCTTCCCACCCCTGGTGGCTTTCCGTCCACTCTGACCCCACTCCTTGTCCGGTGGCCTCTCAAACGCCACCAAATCTGCCCTTCTTCCAGGCTCCAGTTCCAACCAAGTCCCCATACGCCAAGGAGACTGCAGGGCCGGTCTGAGAGCCTTAGGAACCCTGACCCGCCTCCCCAGTCCCCGCACTGCCCCCGGCCCTCATGGTCCTTACAGAAGCTGTAGGGTGTAGAGGCCGCCAAACACGCCCCGCGGGAGGTCTGTGATCTTGTTCCCATAGAGGACCCTGGAGAGAAGGCAACGAACAGGGAAGATCAGAGGAGAGCCAGCAATCCAGATCGCGCACCGCACGCTGGTGCGTCTTTGAACTGCTCTGTACATGAAACAGACAGCAGGCATGTCCGAAGGGCCTTCCAAAAGTTTGTGGGAAAATGATGAGGGCAGCATACATACAAGTTTTCTTGTTTAACTGATGTATTGATTGTTATAATATTTGTAAGAGCCCCAATAAAATGATTTAAGAACAAAAATTTGTGGGGGGGAAATACCATTCTCTTTTTGACATTTTCCATGAGCCTGTTGATGTCTCCTGGTATCTATACTGGAGGATTCCTGGTGACGTTGTGCTTACATGTTGGACTGCTAACCCGAAGGTCAGTGGTTTGAAACCACCAGCAGCTCCACAGGAGAAAAATGAGGGTTTGTAGCCCCATAATGAGTTATAATCCCAGAAACCCATAGAGGAAGTTTTTCCCTGTTCTATAGGGTCTCTGTGAGTGTTGACTGGATGGCAATGACTTTTTTTGGTTTGGGTTTTGTTTTTTGGGGGGTGGTGGTGTATATTTTGGAGGCCTGGTGTCACAGTGGTTATGCGTTGGCTGCTAACCGCAAAAAGCAGGCATTTCAAAACCACCAGCTTCTCCGAGGGAGAAAGACGAGGCTTTTTGGTATAGGTTTTATATCAAGTCGTCAGCAGGTGGCAGTAAAAGGCTCAATGTTTTCATCTGCACCTTAAAGGAGCAGGGTCCCCTCAAGGAAAACTGACCTGGCCCTGGGTCCAAATGCAGTCAGCTCAGAGAGCGGGAAGTCTCACGGGCAGGATGGATTAACATCCTTTCAAAGAACTACAGCAAAAACTAGGGTGCCTGTCTGCACAGGCAGCGTGGGCCCTAACATATCTAGGGAGTCTGCTGGGCTGAGAAAATGCCAGACGGAAACAGCACCAAACGCCAGCTGTTCTTAGACCTGGAGGTGGGATTGCAAGGGGTGTTTGGGTTGTACTCCAGTGTTTTCTACACGGAGCCTGGACTGTATGCATCATCAGAACCGAAAACGCAAAGGTTTGAGCAAGACCTGCAGGCAGGCCGGGACTTTCCCATGCACCTGCAGGGTTTTCCTTTGCCGGAAGGACAGGGGAGCACCAGGAGGCTTGGAGGTCATAATCAGTTCCCACCGGCCACCCCTGAAAGCATTCAGAGGTAAAGCAACTCGTGCTGTGTCTTCAAACCCGGCTGAGGAGCCAAGGCCCCAGGCTGGATGCAGGCCAGCTGTGTGAACTGTGCGCCCAGTGTGGTTTGAGCAGAAGCAGCGATAGGGACCTAGCTTGGGTTTTACGGACAGCACCAGGAAGCCACTGAGGCCCGATCAGACACACAACATCCTCTGGCTGCCGGTTGCAGAATGGGCAGGGCAGGCGCTGAGGCAGGGGGCGGGGTCAGGGCCCGCCCTGGGTGGGTGCTGCCCATGGGATCTATTGCATGACCTTTGCATGAAAGTGCCTAGAGGACAGTGGGCGGTGGCCATGACCAGGTGCCACAAGCACCAGAGGCCTCTCAGATGGGTCACGGCGCCTGTCCCTTCTCAGGGGACGAGCCCCACACGCTGGCGAGCTGCCTCGGCATCTGGTCTCAGCCAGCGGAGCAGCCCCGCCCCCCCCAGGCTGTGAGGCACAGCCGTGTAAAGTGGTGCTCCACCCAACCGAGGGGTGCCACTCACACTGAACGAGTGCCTGGACAGTCTAGAGCTCTAATCCGAGGCAGGTAGGTGGTCCATCTGTCTCATTTGCAGGGCTCTGGCTCTAGGCCTAGCCTGCACCCCAGCAAACAAGGGACAGATGAAAATGCATGCTCCTAGGAGTGATAGCCCCCTACCCTGGACAGCTCGCTTGGCCGCAGGGGTCACGAGTGTGCCCTCTGCACGAAGGACCCTGGGACTTCGGCGAGCACAGGGGCCCGGAGCACGGGCTCCTGGGAAAGCAGAGATGGGGGGACAGTCCCACAAGGGAGGGGTGCTGCTGCGATGGCTCTGCTGAAAGGCAGGTGCCCCATGGCATCTCCGGGGAACGGCACGGGTGAGGTGGAGGAAGGTCTCCAACACTCAGCACATCCTGGCCCAGGAGCAGCTGCGATGGATCCTTGTTGGCGCTGCTGGTTAAGCACCCCATGGGTGGCCCCAGGGAAGGCTCGGGGTACGGAACGCTGGGTGTCTGGGGAGGACAGGTTGCCGTGGAGGCGAGATCTGGGCCGGAAGACTGCCACAAAGAACGCTGGGAAGACCCCGATGAGAGGCAAGTCTCAGAGTTGCCCGGGGCAACGGCTCCACCAAGCTTCTCCATGGGCAAGCAAGGCCTGGCCTGGGTGGGTCCCCGGTGGGAGGGTCAGAGCAGGTACAGCCAGAGGCGGCCTACGGAGGTCAGGGCAGGACTGGGGCAACTGCAGGGAGCTGCTCCCAGCGGAGTGGGGTCCGGGAACCCAGCCTCCTTGGGGACCCCCTTGGATTGCCCAAGACCCCCTTGGGTTGCCCAAGATCCTGGGCCGCTACTCACAGCGAGTTCAGGGAACGGAGGCCCTGGAACGCATCGGGCGCGATCTGGGCTATCTGGTTGTTGCTCAGGTCTCTGCAAAGACAGGGGGGTGGCTGAGCACACCGGCCACCACCCGGCCCTGCCCAGGCAGCTTTGCTTCCCCCACCCTCAAACAGCCCATCAGCCATGTCCTGGGGCCCGTTGGTCGGTCGGGGGGCTCTGGCGGTCAGCTCTGCTCGGTCAGCCAGGGCTATGCACTTTTAGGCCTCAAGCCGCGGGGCCATCACACCGCCCCTCCTTTATAGGGCCCCTCTAGTGTCAGAGGCAGAGTCGGCTAACACGTTGGGTCCAGTGCAGGGGGGGGGGAGGTCTGCTGGGTGGGCGTGGGGGGGTGTGGCACACTCACATCCTCCGCAGCCTTCGGTAGGGGGAAAAGGCTCCCGGGGGGATGGACTTGATCCCGTTGAGCTCCAGGCGGCTGCGAGGCAGAACCCAGGGAGGCAAGAGGCTCAGGTCCACCCAGCCCTGCTATCCCTGCTGCCCCCGCTGGGTCACCACCCTCTGCCACTCCTGCCCGGCTCCCAGCTCCGTCTGGGGCCCAAGACCAGAGTAGGGGGGTGGCTGGAGGCCAGGAGAGAAGCTGCTTGGATTGCGCGCCAGGACCCTGGGCCTCCAGGGCTGAGAGGGGCGGTGAGGCTCAGATGCAGCTGAGACTCCGGACGGAGGCTGGCAGGCCCACTTGGGGCCCAGCAGGGCTGGACTGAGGGACTGCAGAGGGACACCACCTCCCCCGTCCTCTGGAGGGTCCCAGCCCTGGGAAAATGGTGTCCCCAGATGTCACGGAGCGGTCAAGGGTGGGAGGGGGGTGGGCAAGTCCTGAGTGGTGCCTGCTTCAGTTGGACACTGGACCCACATGCCAGGGCTCAGCTAGGCCAGAGGGGGGCCTGCCCCTGCTCTTACATCTCCGTCATGGTCTCCGGGAGGTTGGCAGGGATGGCGGTGAGACCCTTGCCACGACAGTCCACGATGCCATTGCTGCAGGCACACATGGCTGGGCAGGAGCCGGAGGAGAGGGTGCAGGTGGGCACACGGCCTGCTTCCCCCTGGCCTGCGGAAACAGTGGGCTGTGATTCTGGCAGTCCCATGTCAGCGCCCCCAGCCCCACATACAGACTGGTGGTAGGGGAGGGGGAGGGGTGAGCTAGGGAGATCACTCAAAATAAAACAAAACAAAATCCAACGTCGCAACCCTCTAGGACAGAGAAGACCTGCCCCTGTCTAGTCTCCAAAACTGTAACTTTGCAGGAATAGGAAGCCTTGGCTTTCTCCCACGGAGCAGCTGCTGGTTTCAAACGACTAACCTTGTGGTTAGCAGCCCACACTCCCATCCCTACCCCCGACAAATGAGAGATTCCAGACATGGCCCACCCAAACCCAAGCTTACTGTCATCCAGCCAAATCCAACTCAAACAGACACACACACACACACACATACACATTAATGTGGGGAAGAGAGCAAGACAGGCTGGTGCTACACATGCACACACACACACACACACACACACATGCAGCAACACAGGGGGAGGCTAAGTCCCCTACTCTCCTCTCTCACACACATACATGTCCACAGGTACACACATACACCCTTACATCCATGTGCTCTCCTTTAAGGTGACCTTTCTCATGCCCTTGGCTCATGGCTCAGACGCCTCAAGGTGACAATACGGTCACTTTAGCCAGTAAGCACCATGCCCTGGGAGTAGTTGTGTCCTGGGTCATCACCGACCCCAGCTTTGGGAAGAGTGTATCTCCACTTCCACTGTGGTCAAGTCCTTTCCATCCCGACCCCTTCATCTCCATCGCTGGCCTCAGAGGCTGGGCAGAAGCTGGACCCAGGGCTCTCAAATGGAGCACAGTCCCCGCCCCCACTGAACCCCAGCACGGCAGTCACTCTTGGAATGTTAATACCAGGCTCAGACCCAGCTCCTCACCTGAACGAAGCCAATTCATTTTCATCTGACCCTCACAACCCTGTCATGAACCTCGTTTTCCAGATGAGGAGACTGAGACCTTGAGTTTAAAAGTCACTTCCAAGGTCACATATGCTCGGGAGCCATGGAGACAGGAAGCACCCCTGCTCCACGCACCACAGCAGCATGCTGGAGCCCTGCAGCCTGCCCAGGGCAGTGAGGGTCATCCAGGAAGGTGGAGCTGCAGGGCCCTTCTCTGGCTGCACCCAGAGCCACTCTGCTTGCCTGCCTGCCATCCGTGGTGGCTCAGGAGGGCAAGCAGCAGTTTCCTCCGCAGGACGAGCTCCACGGGGCGTGGGGCGGGGTTGAAGGCCACTGGGTCCCCTGCAGATGTCTCACAAGCTCACTAGCTCTCAAGCCTGTCTCCTGGCCCGGGCACCTCGTGGGCTTTGGGGTCCTGCAGCCTGGGTACCCAGAGTTGGGTACTGTGAGGACCACGGAGGAGGCAGCAGCCACACCTCATGTTGTGGGAAGGAGCCCAAGCTCAGGAGCCAGCAGGCTCAGAGCCCATTGGCTTGAGAGCAGTGACCAGCCCCTTAGCACCCCCAGCTGGGCACTGGGCTGCTGACCACAAGGTTGTGGCTCAAGCCCACAGCCACTCCCCAGGAGAAATAAGAGGCTGTCTGCTCTGTAAAAATTGACTCTCAGAAAGCCGATGTACGGTCGCTGTGAGTTGGAATAGGCTGGATGGCCTTAGGTTTGGTTTGGGAGCCTTCTTGGCCTTGCAAGTTACGGGCTGGGCTGGTAATCACAAGTTCATCAATTCAAACCCACCAGCTGCTCGGAGGGAGACAACGGAGGCTGCCTCCACCCCTAACGATTTACAGCTGGGAAGCCCGAGGGAGCAGCTCTACCCTGTCCTGTCGTGGAACTGACTCCAAGACAGTTGAATGATGGTGGCGGAGGAAGCACACATGGCGAATCCGAGCACTTTTCAATCACTTCTCCCACAAACATGTCCCGAGCCCCACGCTGTGCTGAGCACGTGCAGAGAGCGGGCAGAGAATGCAGCCAGACAAGGCAACACGGTGCCCCACGTCCTCCTGGAGCTCAGTCTGGGGGAGAAGGGTGCTCACAGGAGCCCTCTACAGGCGCCCGGCCCTTCCTGGCCGCTGTGCCACGTGTCCCCGGAGAGAAGGCCGGACTTGGAAGGCAGGGACGGGGCTGCTCTAATGCTGCTTCTCCTGAGCGTCCCGAGGGGCAGGTGCTGGGAGTGAGGGGGCACCCTGAGGAACAGAAGCTCGGGCCTCTTGGGGGGTGCGGGGCAACATGTAAGCTGGGGTCTGCAGGCGGAGGTGGTGCAGCAACCGGGCACATGAGGGGCTCAGGTGAGGCTCCTGCTCCAGGGAAGGGTAGAGGGGAGGCTGGGAGGCAGTGAGCAGGAGGTAGGGCAGTGGGGAGGGCAGGGCTGGACAGAGTGGGAGGCAGCAGGGACTTGGGATCCTCTGATCACACAAGGGATGGCGTGGAGATCCGAGGGACCGGGAAGAGGCAGGTGATGGCTCAGGAGCCCTGCAAGATCCCCATGGGAGACAAAGTGGGCACGGTAGTGGGAGGCCACCTCCACTCCGGCAGAGGAAAGAAGGTCCTACTCAGTGTCTTTCCCGGGGACCGGTGAGACGACAGGAGGAGGCAAGGGTGGAAACAAGAGGAGGGAAGGAGAGGGGGAGCAGGCGGAGGGAATGGGGGAGCACTGGGCAGAGCAGGAAGAGTAAAGACATGGGGCAAAGAGGATGATGGATGAAGGAGGCAGTGTGTGGGGGCGGGGATGGCAGGGAGGGACAGGCAGAGAAAAGGGAGGGGAGTGAGAGTGATGAGATTTATGTGGAGACAAGAGGTGGGATAGGAGGTGATGGTGGGGGTAGGGGGTGATGGTGGGTAAGAGGTGATGGTGGGGGTAGGGGTGATGGTGGGTAAGGGGTGATGGTGGGGTAGGGGGTGGTGGTGGGTAGGAGGTGATGGTGGGGACAGGTGATGGGTGGGGATAGCAGGTAATGGGTAGAGCTAGGTGGTGATGGGTGGGCCGGCGGTGATGGCCATGGGAGGGCCCCACACCCACCTGAACAGCTGAACTCACTCTTCTGGACCTCAGCCACGTTGAGGCCCCGCAGGCCGGCGGGACCCGAGCACTGGCTGAAGAGTCCGATGGTGGGCCGCTGCCTCAGCCACTGGGAGAGCCAGGCCAGGTGGCAGTCACAGAACAGGTGGTTGGAGTGCAGACGGCTGCAGGAGGACAGGGCGTGTCACTGCCCACCTGAGCCCTGATCGAGCAGCAGCAACCCCTCAGCCTCTGCAGGGGGCTGAAACCCTGTGTGCTCCATCCGCACGCAGATGACCCGTGCTCTATCAGCTGCCCCACTTTCCTCGGCTCACAGGGGTCTACCGCCCCAATCACACAACTCATTTCCAAATGCAAGCCTGATGTCAATGATAGGGCAATGTCCTATCATTTCAGATCGTCTCCCCCACCCCAGGGGATGTGACCCAGATGTTCCCCACCTGGGCAGCACACAAGGGGGTATAGAGGGGAGTGAGGTCCAGCCCATTCCCAGGAGCCAGCACCGCCTCGTCCCACCCCTGAGTACTGGCCCCCCCACAGCTCGGCTCCCAGCAGCCTCTGGGCTTGACTCACAAGGTCCGGAGCTTGGGCATGTGGTTGAAGCTGGACACAGGGATGGTGGTGATGTTGTTGTTGTTCAGGGTCCTGGAGGGGAGAAACCAGAGTCATTTTGTGGCTGCCCAGCTGAAAGGGATCAGGGAGGACAGAGTGCCTGCTCAGAGATGGCAAGACCCTCCTGCCACAGTCCGAGGGCACTCTCAAGGTTTGTCTTTACCAGGCTCAGAAGTGGGTGGCGCCCTGGAGTGAGAGTCACAGCCACCCCTCCTCCATGGGAAATGTCCTGAGCTGGACAGTGACCACAGGCCAACTGCACTAGGACTCCCTATCTGATGGGACTGGGCAGAAGGAGAAAAGAGAGTCGGGGGACATGTCCCAGTTTCAGCTTAGTTTTGAGCAAATAGGGCTTACACTGGGGAGCAGGGGGAGGTGACAGCATTTGGGCCTTGTGTGTCAGAGGGCCCTGGAAGATAGCCCCTTGCCGGATATTGTGGGACAAACATGACCCCATGAGCACACCCCTCTAACGGTGGCAGAGATGCCAGGAGAGCGGAGAACACCAGGGCTGGGACCTCCCCCCGCACCCCCTGCCCCTTCCACATCTCCTGTCTTCAGCGCTGCATCCAGCCCCTGACTCCAGCAGCCAGGTGCGCCCCACCCCCTGACCCTAAGCTTCTCCCTCCTTCCTGCATGTTTTACTTACAGCACCTCCAGCCCCCGCAGAGCCCGGAAAGCCCCTTCCTCAATGCAGCTGATCTGGTTCTTGTCCAGCTGTCTGTGAAGTAGAAGAAAGGCTAGAGAGAGGGGTGCACACTGCCCAGAGCAGAGGTCTCCCCACGTTTGGATCAAGTATTCCATGAGGAAAACAATGAAGACAGGCATGCCCCCAGTCTGTGTCATCCAAATATTAATACTTAGATTATTTCCTATGCCCAGTGAAGACACACAGACACACATACACACATACACACACAGAAACAGACACACAGACACACACACACACATACATACTGGCAGTCAGACAGACAGCAGTTGGATGTCACACTGACTGACAGTGGCTGCCTTCAGCACTGCTCGCAGAATAAGTCAGAAGCTGTGATAGGGGCTCTGTGAGAAAGAATGCTGTGATCGATTACCAATGTCTGCCACAGGCATGGGAGAGGGGGGAAAGTGACAAGCATGTCAACCATTTGCCATCCCTGCTGCAGTCAGAGCTTAGGCAGATTAATAAGATCTTGGGGGAAATGGTAAACCTAGCCCAGAACAGATTTAAATAATCAGAATAAACCAGTATGATGAAAACAGCCCTTTACAAACTGTACTTCTTTCTGTCCGGGATCTTACTTAAAGTAAGATAACATTGTCTCCAGTGCCCTGAGGTGGATGTTATTATCCCCACTTTACAGGACAATGTATCAAGGTTCCACGAAGTTGACTGGCTCGCAGCAGATTGAACACCAGGATGGAGAGCCAGCTCTCCTAGTGTGGGCGAGGGCAAGGGCGTGAAGACCGCGCCCTTTCAATGGGCGGAGACCAGCCCCCCACGGCCCACAGTTCACAACGCTCCCTTCAGTCTGGTTTTCCCACAGAAGCATGCCAGAGGAAGAGGCTTCAGATTGTTCTGGAAGATCCAGTCAATGCCAACATCGCCTGGGCTGCCCGGACTAAAGGCTTGGGCAGACACGCAGAGACGTTTGCAGCCTGCCCCCCTCGCTCCCCGGCCTGGACTCACAGGTTTTTGAGGTCCGTGGCTCCTCGGAAGGCTTTTCTGGGGATGGCCTGGATGGTATTCTCACTCAGGTCCCTGTGGGGATAAAGGCAGAGGGAGGCCCAATGGTCAGAAGAGAGACGCCCCCAGACAACGGGTAAGGCAGGCTGGCCAGCGCTCAGGCTGGTCACTGCTATGTTCCAGCACCAGGCAGAGCGGCCACTTGACAAGCTGTGATTGGCAAATATGGAATGGAAGTAACGACCCCAAGCCTGAACCCAGGTGGTCTCTACACCCATGGAGCCTGAGTGTTTCTGCCATGACCTTCAGCCCAGCCCCTGCCCCCTCTCCCACCCCATGGTGTGCCGTCCCCAGAGCCGTGGGGCCCCCTCCGTGTCTAGAGATCCCCATTGAGCCACCAGGACAGGGACAAGAGTCACAGAAGGCACCCTGGGGCCCTGAGGTCAAAACCCCAAACCAAACTCACAGCCATCGAGTCCATGCTGACTCCCAGTGACCCTGTAGGACAGGGTGGAACTGCTCTGCGGGTCTCAGAGACTGTCACTCTTTACGGGAGTAGAAAGCCCCATCTCTCTCCCTTGGAGTAGCCGGCGGTTTCGAACTGCTGACCTTGCAGTGAGCAGCCGACTCACAAACACTCCGCCACCAGGTCAGAAAGGCCGGGTTCAAATGCCAGCGCCCCCACCTCCTGGCTGTGTGCTGTGCTCCCCCACCTCAGCCTCTTCACTTACAAATGAGAAAAGCAAGGCCCTGGCGCAGGAACCCCAACCCTGAGGGGGGCCAACCTACCCCAGCCCAGCCCCCACCCACTCCAGCCTTGAGAAATCCAACCCACGGGGCCTTTCAGCCTGGCGGGCCCTGTGCTCTCTGCCCTGGAAAGACGACAGTCTAGCCCGCATGCAGATACTTCTCACTTGCTCACCAGCAGCCTCCCGTCACTGTGGAGGCCCTGTCTCTGTCCCCAGCGCAGCATCAGCATCTCCCCTCCACCTTCCACTCCGCCGCAGACCCTCGCCCTGTCCCCTCAGGACGCTGCGCCCCTCTGCACACTGTGCTCTCCGGTCTCCGTCACTCGTCAATGTGCCCAGCCTCTCAGTTCTTCCTTCTCAGTGGTTCCCACCAACCCCATTTATCTTTGGGGTGGGGGGGGCATTGCTGCTTTGAATTATTTGCCTGATCCTATGGTCCTCTCTTCCTCCCCTAGAAAGAGACTGCCGCCCCGCCCCACCAAGTACTACCTCCCCTTCCCTATATCTTTGCTCTATACAGACCACCAAAGTGGTGGAGCCCCTCCAGGCACTGACCGGTGGGCCTTTGTGTGTGGACCCCCTCCCTTTTCCTTGAACAGGATGAGGGCAGTGGGCAGGGCGGGCTGGCGGGGTAAATGGCTGACCTTAGAGCAAGGGCTGTGCAGACTGTACAGGTCAATAAGTGGCCCCCACACTCAGGGAGCTCTGGGGCACACAAGTTCCTAGTTAGCGAGGAGCTGACCCGTCCACACCAGCACCACAGACATGGCTGGCTCCCAGTGGCACATGCAGGGAGGGTTGTACGGGGAGTTCTGGGGGAGCCCGGCCAGAGAGTGTGGCTCTGCCCAGCAGCCTTGACTGAGGGGAAGGGACTCCAGCCAATGGACTGCAGTAGAGTCCGTTGGTATCTCATTGCCGGGTCAGTTTCCTCAGCTGTCCTAAGCATGGTCTTTATCCATGTTGGGACCCTGCAAATGGATTTGGGCTACCACTGCCATCCATTGCCTCTGTAAACTGGGCACTCACAATGGAAGCTCGGACACCCTTCCCTTCTCCGAGTGTGGCGACTCTTGTAACTAACATGCTCTCTTCTCGATAGTGTGGGTGGGTGAGGACAGAGGCTCGGCAGAGGTCACCTCTTGGGTTATACTGTAGTCTTTTTAAAAGATCGTTTGGTTGGCATGTATTTCACAGATGATATCACCTAATCATGCAAGCATGTTCAGAGGGTTGTGCAACCATCACCCCAATTCCAGAACGTGTTCTTCTCATGACAACATTGTTGTTAGCTCTCCATTCCTCCCACCCACCCCCTGTCTCCATAGATCTACCTCTCCTGGATTTCATATACAGAAAATCATACAAAACAAAACACATCATACAGAGTCATAGAAAGCAAGCAAAACAAAACAAAAAAACCAACAATGAATAGACAAAACAGAAACCTCAATCAAAAAGTAAGCAGAAAATACTAAAAACTGAAACAACTTTATTTTATTAATCATTTTATTGGGGGGCTCTTACAAGTCTTATGACAATCCAATATTCATTGTATTAAGCACACTTGTACATATGCTGCCATCAACATTTCCAAAAACATTTACTTTCTACTTGAGCTTTTAGTATCAGCTCCTTCCCCTCCCCCCTCCTTCTCTAATCCTCATGAATCCTTGATCAATTATGTTATTGTTATTTCATGTCATACACTGTCCATTGTCTCCCTTCACCCACATTTCTGTTATTCATCTCCCTGGGGGCTGGGCTATAGATCCAACCTTGTGATGGGTTCCCCCTTTCTTCCCCCTCCCCCCCTTCCCCCACCATTCCCCTACCTTCATGATATCGATACTCTCACTACTGTTCCTAAGGGGTTTATCTGTCCTGAATTCCAGGGGTTGAGAGCTCTTATCTGTACCAATGTACAGATTTGTCTAGCCGGATTTGTAAGGTAGAACTGGGTCATGGTAGTAGGGGAGGAAGCAAGCATTCAGGAACTGGAGGAATGATGTGTGAAAAAGTGAAACAACTTTACATAGGTCTAAAGGGACATCAAATGACAGGGTGTTACATTTTAACCTAACCACGTCTTCCATAATCAGTTTTACATGCTCTCTGTGTGATAGCCTGGACATTCGCATCCCTGGACAACGGTGGTCAGAGAGGCTTCACTGGGACAATCCATGGATCTGGAGTCTCCGTTCTCCTCCACAGCCTTCTGCAAACAGGTTGTTCACTATTGAATCTCTGATAATATTCCCTCTTTCCGATTTGGGTTTTATTATTGACAATCCTTGGATCACACAGGCTGGTGTGCTTCTATGTGGACTTAGTTGACACCTTCCTTAGATGGCTGCTTGTTTTAAGACAAGCCTCTAAGGCCCCAGACGCTATTCTTTCTCATAGCCGGGCACTAGGTGGTTTCACCACACTTTGCTATAGCTCGCGTATAGCTCTTCAGCGATCTCTTCAGGAGGGTGAGCATTGAGCAGGGCCCAGGGATGCCGGTAGTCAAGGACAGAGGACAGTGTCACGTCGATGGCGGCAGATGCAGTTAGGCTAAAATGTGACACCTTACCCTTTGACCTCCCTTTTGATCCATTTTAAAGTTGTTTCATTTTTAATCTCTTCTGCTTTCTTTTTGATTGAGATGTGTCTATGTTTTGTCTAGTCATCGGTGTTTGTGTGATTTCTCTTTGTGTTCTTATATGATTTTCTGCATATTCAGTCCAGGATACGTAGATCTGTAGAGACAGTAAATGGATAGGGACAGGGAAGGAGGTGGGGCCTCTACTGGTGACCATCCTCCAACCGGAAGTTTGAGGGACCGGAAGTTCTCCCTGGCAACAGATCATGGGCAGGAACTCTGCGCCGGCAACTCGCCTCCATTGTTCCATTTAATCCCCACCACTACTCTATAAGGACGGTGGCTTATTTTTATTGATTCGTTTATTGATTTTTACCCAACCTTGTTCCAGGCAGGCTTTAAGGTGGCTTACAGGGACTTATACATCAGCAAAAGAGCAGGGGGAACCAAGAGGGACAGGTCAGTGGGGACACAGAGACGCACCCATGGCAGGGGACCCCCATCCTCGCCACCTCCAGGTTGCATCAAGGGCGGCTGGCTCTCAGAGAGCCCACGTGCACCCGGAACCAGGCCAGAGGGCCCCAATGTATGGGGACATTTGAAAAGCCCTCTTCCTCAGGAGTGGAGCTGTGAGGGCCACTGAACTGAGACAAGAATCTTCCCAGGGGACTTTAGGAAAATGACGGTGCCACCCAATCAAGGACCCTACAGCCTTGTAAGAGATGGGTTGCAGGCATCTGCCTCAAGGCACAATTCTAGAAGAGGTCACACCAGGGACTAGGGAGGTGAAGAGGGCCAGTCTAGGCAAGGCATGACAGAGCTGTGCAGGACAGGGCTGATGGCGAGAAGTTGGGTTTGCTAGGAGCCAAAGACTCCAGGAAAGAGGTTGCCACTGGCAGCCTGGGGGCAGGGGAGTGGATAGGATAACACACAAAGACGTCTTCCAGAGGAAAGGTGTTCCTGTGTGGTGACCAAAGGGTTGGCGGCCATCTAGAGGTGCCTTGAAGGAAAGAGCTGGCAATCTGCTAGAAACCAGCCCGTGAGAACCCGTGTGTGCTCTGACCCTCACGACACAGGGCATCATGGGTCAGAGCCGTTCAACAGCTGCTGGTACCCGGTACAGAGAAGGACAATGCCTGAGGCCGGCAGACAAGAGATGCCGGGTACCGAGAGCCCAGAGGCCAGGACTCGGGCAGAGCTGACTTGGCCAGGATCACAGAACTGCACTGAGCTGGGAACCTCCGCCAGCCCACAGCAGTGAGCAGCCAGCGCTGCTTCAGTGAAGAAAGCAAAGGGGTAGAATCTGAGACCCCGGGAGAGGCCAGCTTGCCAGCCAGGGGAAAACGCTAAGTCCAGTAAGTCTGAGGAAAATGCAGCATGCTGGCGGCCAAGGTGATGCTGGAAAGAGCCCACACTTGGCAATGAAAAGGGTCTGGGTTCGATTCTTACTGCTAGTGCAAACCAGCCATTGGGGGCTGGCGGGGTACTGAGCGCTTCAGTCAAATGAGAATGAAAGTGCCTGTCTCGCAGAGTTCCCGGAGCCGCTTCTGCTGTAGCAAATCCACTGAGCAAGAATCAAGAGACACCGGCCTTTGTCTGCCCCTTAGCACAGCAGAGGAGCCCTGGTGGGGCAGGGGCCAAGCACTCAGCCAATGGAGAGGTTGGTGGTTCAAACTCGCCACTCGTCAGCGGGAAAGAAAGTAGCAATCTGCTCCCATAAAGGCTCCAGCCGAGGAACCCCCTTGGGGACAGTTCTTCTGCCCTTGGCATTGACTGGATGGCAGTGAGTTTACACACAGCCAGCAGCTGTCTGCTCCTGTAAAGATTTACAGTCTCAGAAACCATAGACAGGGTCACTTAGTGGTGCTACTAGGTAAGTGTTGGATAGCTAACCAGGCTTAAGGAGCCCTGGTGGTGTAGTGGTTACACGTTCAGCTGAAATCTGCAGGGTCAGCAGTTCGAAACCACCAACCACTCTGTAGGAGAAAGACAGGACTTTCTACGCCCATCGAGAGTCACCGTCTCGGAAACTCACAGGGGCAGTGAGTCTGTATTGACTTATGAGTTTGTTTGTGTTTTGAGCTAAGCATAAGGTCAATGATTCAAAACCACCAGTGGTCCTATGGGAGAAAGACGAGACTCTCTTTTCCCATCAAGATTTACACCCTAGGGGTAGGGGATAAGATTTACCCCCTAGGAAACCCTATGCAGGGTCACTAAGCGTCAGAACCAACCTCAAGGCAGTGGGCAGCAGTGGCAGGTCTCCTTCCCAAAGGTTCTGATGAAGATCCCTGATGGCCCAATGGGATCCACGGTCAATTCCGCCAGCTGTTCCACAGGGGAAAGATGAGGCTTTCTACTCCCATAAAGATTTACAGCCTCGGAAACCCACTAAAAAACAAAATGAAACCCCCCAAAGCCTTAACTGTCATCGAGTCAATCCCAACTCCCAGGGTAGAACCTCCCCTCTGGGTTCCTGAGACTGTCGCTCTGTGGCAGTAGAAAGTCTCATCCTGCTCCCAAGGAGCAGCTGGTGATTTCAAACTGCTGACCTTGTAGTTGGCAATCCAGTGCACACCCACTCTACCCCCAGGGCTCACAGGGGCAGTTAGGGTTTTCCTTAAGATTCTGATGGCTATTTCCAGGTTTCCCACTAGGTGGTGCTAGAAGCTGTCCTTGAACTTTGATGCCTTCCTGGTCCCATCCAAAGAGAAACAAAGGTATCCATCCATCTGTTTTTATCTATCTTTGTTCCAACTTGGCTTCCTACCTGATCCACAGTTGTCTTTCCCAGCACCCTATGAGATGAAGTTTCTCCCAAAGCACAGCGAAACCAACCGGGCGCGGCGCCACGTGTGCTCCCCCCACTGTGTCTCCAAGGATCCCAAGCCTTGGCTCTGCCTGGTGCTGGGTCATCTGTGCACGTTCTCCCAGGCTGGCTGTAGGAAGGTGCACGGCCTGCGTGCCTCAGGCAAAGTGAGACAACTTGAGAGAGGCTCACAGGAAGGGTGGGCTGCCCCAGAGCTGGGGGGCCCAGCTCAAGTCCGGGACAGCTCAAAGTCCTGACTCTCAGGGTGAGGCCAGGCAGCTGGAAGAAGCAACACCAGAGGGTAGGGGGGCTCTGGGTTTCATCACCCACCTTTGAAGGCCCGTGCGTGACCTCCATTCCTGGTGTTAGTACGTGCCAGGCCCCTCCAGGAGGCACCTGGGCACTGCTTTCACCCCTGCCAACCTCTCCACTTTTGTCAATGCTCTTCAGCTCCTCGGATACTGGTGCTGAGCCCCCTGCCATGGGTCCTTTGCACCTGCTACATCCTCTTCCCTCCTTGCCCCTGGTGAATGCCTCACCAACCAGCACATCTCCACCTATGGATACCTCGCCTCCACCCGTGGCCAGGCCACTGCCACCCGTCCTGGGAAAAACTGGTTTGTAATGAAATTCTGCTGTGATTTCTGGCTGAGGTCCTTGCCCCTTCCAGACCACGATCGCCCCCTTCAGCTCCCCAGGCTAGAGCCTGGTGCACTTGGGGGCTTGGGAAATTTGAGCTGAATGAAACTAACTGAAGTAAAACCCTGGCTCTCCCATCCCGATTCCTCTGCACCTTCTTGACCTCAACAAGGAGTTTGGCAGCAAGAGGAAAGCCAGGCTTGGAGCTGCCAAGGCTTCTCTGTGTCAGAGCGCCCTCGGCCTCCTGCCTATGCACGGAGACGCCAGGCCTGCTCTGCCCGGTATAGCCGGACCCCCCCATGAGAGGAGGGCTCCAAAGGGGGGCAGGAGCCGAACAAGCACTTGCTAGTGACCTGCTTTTGTTGATGTCATTAGGGTCCGCCTGCCTCTTCCCTCACACACGCTTATGGAAACAAGAATCCTCAGACACTCTCAGGGGGCTGTGCTGGCACCTGGGGCATTGGCAAGGGGCTCTAGGCATCCACAGAGGAAGGTAAGTGATTGTCCTGGGACCCGGCACAGAAGGTAAGAGTCCTGCAGACACAGACCCACCGCCCCACTCTGCAAGCCAGCATGAATGTATCACCCTGGGTCCCAGCTTCCTGGTGCCCCAGCTGGCCCCTGCCCCTAAGAAGAAGTGACACCCCTGATTTGAGCACTACCCCCAAGTGACCCTACCCCGCTGTCCCTTCTCCATGTACTCTGGCAACCCCCCCCAGCCTCTGCCTGGGCATCAGGGTACCGGCTGGGGAAGCCGAGGTCAGGACCCCATGTTCTTGCTGCTAATCCCCCTTCACGCTCTAACCAGATTGGGCTCTGTTGCCAGATTGGCTCCAAGGTGATCACCGGGGCCCAGCAGGGCCCTGGGGACTGGCAGCCAGCCAAGGCCAGGCTGGTTCTCAGACCAGCTGCCCGCAGAGCCCGGGCCCTCCTCCGCCTGCTTCCAAGCTCTGGGCAGTCTGGCTGAAGCCACCCAACGCGGGCCCAGCCAGGAACCAGCCCGACTGCTCCAGGACACCTCAGCAGGGGCTTTCTGGCCAAGAGGTGACTAGGACAAGGGCTCCGGCTCCCAGACAGACTGGTCTGGCCATGTACCAGCCAGTGACCAGACCCGAGTTTTCTTTTCTTTTCTTTTTTTTAAATCATTTTATTGGGGGCTCGTACAACTCTTATCACAATCCATCCATCCATCCATTGTGTCAAGCACATTGGTACATTTGTTGCTATCATCATTCTCAAAACATTTGCTTTCTACTTGAGCCCTTATATCAGCTCCTCATTATTTCCCCTCCTTCCTGCCCCCCTCCCTCATGAACCCTTGATAATTATTATTATTTTGCCATGTCTAACACTGTCTGATGTCTCCCTTCCCCAACTTTTCTGTTGTCTGTCCCCCAGGGAGGATGTTATATGTAGATCCTTGTCATCGGTTCCCCCTTTCACCCTACCCTCCCTCCCCACTCCTGGTATCGCCACTCTCAGCACTGGTCCTGAAGGGATCATCTGTCCTGGATTCCCTGTGTTTCTAGTTCTATCTGTATCAGTGTACACCCTCTGGTCTAGCCCGATTTGTGAGGTAGAAATGGGATCATGATAGTGGAGGGGCGGGGGGGTGGGGGAGGAAGCACTTAAGAACTAGAGGAAAGCAGACCTGAGTTTTCTAATCACTCTCTAAAGCGTGGCTAATCATACTGTCGCAGGGCTTTCCTGGGGCTGGGTGGGGGCCACGCTGGACAGGGCCATGAATACCTTCAGAATTGTCTTCACTGGGCTCTGTTGGGGGGCGGAGGAGGCCCAGGCTGAGAATGCCAGGTCGGAGTCAGCAGGCTGAGGGTTGAGGCAGGGTCTACACCAACTCTAGACAGCACTGGCCTATGGCGGTTGAGAGGGCCCAAGGGCACAAGGAACTGTGCTGCCTACATGGAGCCAGGGTATGTGGCTGGCACTGAGCATGGGGTGGCCAGGCTCCCTTGAGGAAGAGAACCCACACTGTAATTGTCTGGCACTGAGACCAGCAGCCCTGGCATCTCCAGGGACCTGGTTAGAAATGGACACTTTCCAGGCCTGACTCACCGAATCAGGAGGCCCAGGTGGGCTGCTTGTCAAAAGACTGGTGGTTTGAGACCACCCAGAGGCCCCTGACCCAAGCTACGATATTTTTAATGACCTCATATGCATGTGAAAGTTGGGTATTGAGGCTCCGCCTTCCTCTCCACTCGGGGTTCTGGGGCGCTGGGTTGTGGAGTCTTTAGCTTGGAGTCCCAAGCAGTTTCCCCGTGTCCTCCTCAGAGCAAGGACTGTATTGCCGGCACTGCGAGGCTCGAGGATGTCATTTTCAAAATGCAGAATGCTGCCTCAGCCTTATTAAGTCCTCTAGAAAGACTGCCACGCCTAGACTGATGTTGACCGATCACCACTACTATTCCTACGAAAGGCCTGTGGACTCGAGCACATGTGTAAGGATGCCTTAAAAGAAGAACCATGGAGACGTGTGTTCAACGACAAGAGATCAGAGAAGGTTCCTTTGGAAAAGCCATTCCTGTAAATCTAAGGAAGGTGGAAGACGGTATGTTATCGAGGACACGAACATCTCATGAGTGCCCCGTCAAGAAAAAGAAGAATCGAGGAGAGAAGATGCAGTCTTGGCAAACATGAAGCATGCAGATATTGTCCAGCACAGAGAAGCATTGAAGAAAATGGCCCACTCTACAGAGTACCGGATTACTGGGAAGGAGGAGATCTGTTTAAAGGACTCAATGCTCAGAAAGGCATTTGTTTCGAGAGGATCAGGTTTCCGACTGGTTTGTGCAGATGTGTTTGGCCCCGAAAGTCGGATATCGATGAGGAGCCTGAAGAAGAGGCGGTGTCTGAACGGTGGTGCTGGAAAGAATGTCCGTGGCCAGTGCCACGGAATGCTCAAAGGACAAACGGATCCGTCCCACGGACTGCCACGGTGCTGCTGGGAGGCAAAGATGGCAAGGCTTCATCTCGAGGACTTTGGACACGCTGGCAGGAGAGACCAGTCCCTAGAGAAGGACGTCATGCTTGGTCAAGTAGAGGGGCAGCGGAAAAGAGCAAGAACCTTGACGAGATGGAGTGACAGCGGCCGCCACCGTGGGCTTGGGCATCAGAACAATTGTGAGGACGGTGCAGGGCGGGCGGTGTTTCGTTCTACTGTGCACAGGGTCACTAGGGGTCAAGGCCGGCCCGATGCCCCCGAACAACAACAAGAATCAGGCAGACTCGAGGAGAGCCAGCAGTGGGGTATATCCTTTGGACTCAGGGAACCTCCTTACTCCACCGGGCAGAGCTGCCGTGCCCGAGGCAGAGGGAGACGTTGGAAAGCAGCGGGCAGACCCAGGAGGCCCAGGAGACCGGCCTGAGTGGGGAGCTTCCTGGCCCGTGAGTGAGAAGGCTGAGTGTTCGCTGGCAGAGGGGTGCCTTTGCCAACCCAGGGAGCTAGAGCTGGGGGCCTTTTGTGCCAAGGCTTCCTGGCAGAATAGGGTGCCACCGAGCACCTCCTGGTAGAGCTGATGGAGCTTTGTCACACTTTCCCATGCTGGGCAGGGGCCAGGGAGCTGAGGGCCAGAGAGAGGCCTGCCTGCAGGCATGACTGAGAAGAGGTTATCCTGATTGAAGAACTACTCCCCGAGTATTCCTGAACCTGAATGCTGCTCATTTCTCTAAGAAAAGGGTCATGGTGGTACAGCAGGCTATGTCCTGGTAACCAGACAATAGGCAGTTCAAGCCCCTCAGCCTCTCTGCAGAAGACGACGAGGTTTTCTGCTCCTGTAAAGATGTACAGCCTCAGAAATGCAAAGGAACAGTTCCACTCTGTCTTTTAGGGTTGCCATGAGTCAGAATCAACTCGGTGGCACAGGGTCCAATTTCCCTAAAAATAACCCCAAATCCCATCAGCTAAAGAGACCAAAGTCCCCCTCTAGCTGGTTCTTGGAGCCTCTGGTCGTCGGTGCAGGCTGCTTAGTTCAGCCCTACGTACGTCAAGACAGCCTCTGGCCTTGGCCTTTCTGCCTGCAGCAGCAGACTCTTCTTCAGCAGGACAACGACGACTTTGACCTCAGACCCCAGGCTCAGGCTCATATAGACACGGAGCACACTTAAAAGTGGGAGGAAGGGAAGGAGCAAGGCCTGGAGAGCCGTGTCCTAGGATCAGACACCAACAACCCCATGGCGCCCAGGGCTCCTCGGGCACTCGTGGAATCACTGGGAGCCGGAGTCAGCTTGATGGCAACTGGCTCTGGCGCTGGTCCCCGCTGAACTCGCTCACTGCTATCAAGTCGGTGCCCACTCAGAGCCACCCTACAGGGCAGGGGAGAACTGTCCCTGTGACTCTTCAAGGCTGTCACGCTCGACCGGAGTAGAAAGCTGGTCTTGCTCCCTCAGAGCGGCGGATGGTTTTGAGACTGACTTTGAGGTTAGCAACCCAACCATACCCCCAGGGCTTCTCGCTTATGGAACAGACCTTGCCTTTTAACAAGATCCCCAGGCGGTCATCCTGCGCCTCACAGCAGTGTGAGGCCTGCTGTTTCGGGCCGAAGGTGGTCTTCACATGGTTTAATGTCCCCGAGACCCGGCCTATATTTCAAAGCACGAGGCAGAGGGGGCCGACTCCCACTCTCTGCAACTCCTGACGCTGGAGGTGACCTGGGCACAGGTACCTCTCCTGACAGAGGGGGAAGAGGACCCCTGCCTGCCACCTGTGAGATGCCACTGCCCACCTTCACGGGGCGATGGAAAGAGGGGCTTCCTGGAGGGGGAGTGGAGACCATCAGTCCATTTGCCCCGGGGGCCCTTCTTGCATTCCGACTGGGGCTGGGGTGGCTGGGAGGAGGAGCCAGCTGTCTTTGCCCCTGGCCAAGTGCAGCCAGAGGGCCCGGCCATCTCCCTACCCTGCTTTCAGCAGCAGCACCCCAGTCTCCATGTCAGAGGCTGGGAGCAGCTGGGGCCGGAGACTCAAGGCTGCTTCTGCACCCCAGGCAGGCTTTGGGTCCCTCTCCTCAGGGGAAAGGCTGGCAGCACCCCACACCCTCCCCCTTAGGAGCCCCCAAGGTGGGGCTGGCCCTCGCTTCCCTGTCTCCGCTTTCAAGTCTCATCTCAACCCCACCCCTGCACCCAGGAAGTAAGTTCATTCTTCTACGACTTGCCCTGCCTTGCACCCTTAGCCCGGGGGACCATATGGAAGTGCCCTAAGTCAACATGGGCGGGCTGCACGTGCATACCTGTCTCCTGGCAGGGGCTGGGGCTAAGTCACCTGTGGGGTGGGTTCTGAGTGGCTGTGCTGTCTCCAGTGAAGACCTCAAGGTAGGGCCCATGCTTTGTCCTCCGGGCCTTCCCAGGCCCCCCCCCACCCCCACTCCCCGTGAGGCGCTTTCCTGGCGGCTGAGAGGAGCGGCATGTGTGGGAGCATGCTTCCTCTGCTCCGGACTCAGGCTTGGGGGAGTGAAGGTGCAGAATACAGAAGAGACTAGGGGGGCGTGCCAAAGGGATGGAAGCTAGTGGGTGATAGGAGCTGGTCCCATGACCACAGCCTAAGGTCCTTTCACCTTGGCCCTGGCTCCCCCTCTGCTGTTGTCAGACCCTTGGTCACCTCCCCTCTGGGCCTGGCTGCTGCCCTGAGGTGGCCAATCTCCCTCTCTGACACTCGCCCACCCTGAGCCAGGCCAGCTCGACTGAGTGATAGGGACCAGAGGAGAAGCCAGCCTGCCAGTGGGGCCTCCGGGAGGGAGCCAGGAAGCCTGGTTTCAAAGCCTGGCTCCATGTCTGCTGGCTGCCTCTCTGAGCCCCAGTTCCCTTGCTGGAGCATAAGCCCCTGGAAGGGTGATCCATGGCCAGGGAAGTGTGTGGAAGACTCAGAAGGTGACACTGAGCCAAGCCTTCGCTTGGGGTTAGGCGTTCAAGTGAGCCCCCACCAATTACTGAGCAGCCCAGCTCTCACCCCTCTGAGAGTCACGGGGTTAAAGTGCACGTGTGTCTGTGATGGGCCAGGTGGAAGAAATGTGGATCGGACGGTATTTCCTCCAACTCCCACCCCCCAACTCCCGATGCCCCGCTTCTGCAGGTTGTGGGGGTGGGGGCGGCCAACGCCACGGATGGAGGGGCACACTTCCTTGGTACCCAGCACCGCGTGCCAGATGCTGTCAGCTGGCGAGGCGCCCTCCCTTCCCGCCCACAGCCACTAGTCCTCCGGGGGCAGCCGCCTCCCTCCAGCCCCGCCAGAGTTAATGTTGCAGAAACTTCATTAGGCAGAGAAATGAAGCAGCCTGATGGCCGGGCCCTAAAACGACCCTGGTGACACTGCTTTGCACGAAGCTGTTTGTGATTCTGCTTTGGGGACGGCAAATTCCCACCTCAGAGACATCGGAGGAGAGGCAGACACACACTACCAGACACGCCGCTCCCCCCACCCCAGCTCAGGAGCAGCTGCTGTTTGGAAGCGCAGGTTTGGCCCAGTCAAGGCTGAAGCTGCTCCGAGGCTGGAGTCCTGCTTGGGAATGAGCAGCTGGGGGACATGCAGGAATGGCAGGCGACCCGATGGCGAGAACATGGTAGGTGGCAGTGTGGGGGGACGAAGCAGGCAGAGAAAGGCTTCCTGGGATGCCCGCATGTACTTTGGGCATGCTGTCAGAAGAAACCGTTCGCTAGAAAAGAACATCACGGTCCAGTGGAGGGGCAGCCAAAAGAAGGGGCAAGATGGACACCAGGCTGCAGCAGGGGCTCAGAAATAGGAACACTGTGAAGACAGCGCAGGACGGCGGTGTTTCGTGCTGTTGTACACCGGACGACAGACAGCACAGAATCGTAACGGCAACTGTGTGCTGATCCTCTACCGCCCCCACCACCCTGCAAGACCCAGGAGTTCTGCCTCGCCCCAAGCAGGGGCGAAGCGGGGGAGACCAGATACCTACTACCCGTGGGCAGAGCAGTGACCTCCGAGGTGTCCAGAGGACATCAAAGTAGAGGGGAGCGACTATAAGCTTTGAAACGCAATGGCTTCGTCCTTTACTGCCTGCTGACCCTGGGCAAGTTACCTTTTCCGCGCGGCTCGCTCACCTGTAAAGGAGGGTTACTTGACCCCTGGGGAGCGGTGGTGAGGATTCAGCAACACAAACACCTCTGCTGAAGTACACTATGGATGGAACCAGTCTGTGCTGTTAGATGGTGAGAGGAGGGGCTGGCAGGGTGACCTGATTGTTACCAGGGCTCATTGTGATGACAAAAACTTGGCGATCTAAAAGGTATGGGGGTCAATCAGCCCACCCCGCTGGGAATAAAAGCCGTTTCAGAGGCAGAAAGGGGGTTTTCACTACCATCACAAAAGAAGGGACGGTGTCCTCTAGGCCCCCAAATACAAGAGACAAAAAGCTGCAGCACCACAGGTGTGGCAGCAGCGGAACAAGGGCCAGAGCAGGAGACAGAGGTGGGTAGAGCTGAGCGCCTGGAGACCGGAGGCTCGTCTGCAGAGCAGGGTGCCTCTAGGCACCTTACTGGGGCACTAGGTTTGCTGACCCACCAGAGCTACTGCTCAGTGCCTTTGGGCTGAAGCTTATGACAGAGGGGCCTATCCCATGGGCATTTTCAGCAGCTATAAAAGAGCTTTGTCATGAGCAGGGCCAAGGCGTGGAGGGCTGAGAGGCTGAGAACCAGAGAGAGAGGCCTGCCTGCAGGCACGACGGGGAAGATGCTGTCCTGACCCAAGAACTGTGTCCTAAGCATTTCGAATCCTGACTTGTATGGTCTGACCCCAGTGGCCACCGCCATGAACCAAACTCAGCTGAGAAGTGGAGTGCCGTGGAGGAGATGGGTGGGGTCAGAATTGAGGGAGAAGATTGGAGGGCGGAGCCATGCCTGCCCCTTGCCTCCCAGGGCTCAGCCTTGTCAGGTACTGTCTTCATGGAACTTGTTTATTTATGTATTTTCACATCTGCTAGAAGTGAGTGCTGAGATCTTCTCATACCCAAGGGGACCATGTGAACAGATCTATGACACAATTGACCCTATACAATTGACCCTATACACCATCCTGGTTCTGCAGCCTAGAATGGAGGCCTCCCAAGGCTCTCTACTGTGTGTCACCCATAGGAGGGAGGGCAGACCCTCCCCAAGAGCCCCTGTGAGGTCATCCCACAGCCAGGCCCCCTCCAGAACCCAAGCCACAGATTGGCCAGTTCTCCAAAAGACTGATTTGCTAAACGCCTTTGTTTTTCTTAACAGTCGGTCTTAGTTGAGCGGTTTTCTATTCCCCTCCACATTGGCCTTTGGAGGTTGGCTGGGTTGTCCCTGCAGCCACAGGGAGAGGCTGGGGGCTGGCTCACCCACCGTACTCCAAACACCAGGAGTTGTGGCAGAGACAAAAGGCACGGTCCTTTAAAATGCTATAATAAAGACAAAGTGCAAACCAGTTAACTCACACCATATAGTTCAGAGAAGTAAGTCCATTTGACGAATCAGTCATTTGACAGATTGGCCATCGAGTGAATTGGCTTTTTGGCAAATTGGCTTTTAGCAAAACGACATTTGGTAAATTGGTCTGCTTCTGATGCAGCTATGGGGCAATTACAAGGGCTCACAACAGCCTGGCCCCAGTGCTCAGAGAAGTACTTGCACAGGCCATCCCCACCCACCCCCATAACCTGCTCTTGGCTGGGCTGGCTGGAGGTGGTGGATTCTGGAGTATTCAGAATTCCAATGAAGAGACAAACCGCACAGTATTCCAGCCACCCTGTGTACATTTTGACCCTCTCCGCCGAGTTCCTTTAGGACTCCGAGGGCAGACACTGATGGGTTCCTCCCTCGGGTGAGGAGCAGCAGGGCTGGAGTGAATGCCCGGCTGGACCTGAGTGCGCACATGCGGGGGAGCGGTCTGTGGGGTAAGAGGGCAGCTGAGCACAGCGAATGGTTGGCACTACCCTGCAACTCCCCACCACCTCCCAGACAGGCACAAAGACCAAGCAAAAGCCTACAACCTGGGAACCGAGCAACGATAAAGCCTTACCCCCACAACCCCGCCGAGGGGGGTGAAAAACAGAAACGTGGGTGAAGGGAGACAGCAGGCGGTATAAGATATGAACATCATAATAATTTATAACTTACCAAGGGGTCATGAGGGTGGGGGAGGGAGAGAAAAAAGAGGAGCTGATATCAGGGGCTCAAGAAGAAAGAAAATGTTTTGAGAATGATGATGGCAGCAAATGTACACATGTGCTTGATACCATTGATGTATGGATTGTTATAAGAGCTGTAAGAGCCCCCAATAAATAAAATGACATATAAGGGGGAAAAGCACCCCACAACCTCTGAGCTTATCCAGACTCATAGTGGATGAAGAGAACAGTGCCCAAGGCTGTAGACCACGACAGAAGCCGGCGTGGGCCACCTCTTTCTCCCACAGAGAGACTGGAGGGTTTGAAACGCTGACCTTTGGGTTAGTAGTGTAGTGCTTTAACCACTGAGCCACCAGGGACCCTAGGAGAAGGCCTGAACCCTGCTACCTAAGAGGGCAAAGGAGGCTTCCAGGTGGCCGAGAGTGATCCCAGTGGCCATAGCAGAGCGGCTGCCTGGGGAGCTGTCCGTGGTACTGAACCTGCTTGGCCAGTTCCAACTCAACACCAAAAAATCAAACTCACTGCTATCCAGTTGATGCTGACTCAGTCTCCCCCCCACTCCAAACGCACGGGAGTGCGTTTCCAAGACTGTAACTGTTTACAGGAGTAGAAAGCCCAGTCTTTCTCCCCCGAAGCTTCTGGTGGTTTCCAACTGCCGAGCGTTGCCCAGCTTATAGCCACTGCACTATCAGGGCTCTGACTCTGGTCAGCACAAATGCTACATGAGCAGTAGTATCACAGCCACGTCAGCCTTGCTCCTCCAACCCACACATCAGATCCATCTATTCAGCCCATTGTCCACCCTCACGAGGGTGTGTGCTTGATAACATCCACACAGAGGGCCAAGAGAGCACCGTGGTGAGCCTACAGGGGCCTACCCTTAGACTCCAGTCCACATCACTAACAACAATTCAACAGAAGGCAAAACCCGGCCCTACCTCATGTCTCCAGAGAGCATGCCTCCCACCGACCTGAATGCACAGGGCCTCTTAGGAAGCGTCCGGGCGGGCCCCATGTGAAGCCCAAGAGCAGTGAGTGCACTGTAGTCCTTTATCTTTACCACTAACCCTAGTGTTTTAGTGCTCACACATTGGTCTCCGATCTTCAAGGTCAGCAGCTTGAAACCACCAGCCACTCCGAGCGAGACAGATGAGACTTTCTACTCCTGTGAAGAGTTAGTGTCCTGGGAACTCACACGGGCTGTTCTGCCCTGTCCTACTGGGTGGCTAGGAGGTGGCAGCTATCCAATGACAATGAGTCTGTTTTTCTTTCTTATATAGTGCACAACTGATCATGATAATGAGGATGCTAACATGATGGGGGCACTTACTATCTGCCTGCCACTGTTCTGAGTACTTATTATACAGCCTATGTGTAGTATATATATATATATACACACACAGTGTATACATATACAATACAGCTATATTATACAGCCTATGTGTAATATATATATACACACACAGTGTATACATATACAATACAGCTAT
>NW_022103968.1:31697053-31713181 GCF_000313985.2 Echinops telfairi | reverse complement strand
CATACACACAGTGTATACATATACAATACAGCTATATTATGCAGCCTATGTGTAATATATATATACACACACACACAGTGTATACATATACAGCTATATGATACAGCCTATGTGTAATATACATATACACACACAGTGTATACATATACAATACAGCCTATGGTGACACAGTAGATCCATATATATATATATATTTATTGTACAGCCATTATCTCAATCAGCCTCACAGCCATCTTAGATCAATACTTTCATCATACTTATTTTCCAGGTAGCACAGCCATCAGACTGCAGAGCCCACCTGCTAACACTCACACACACACACTCACACACACACACACCACCCAGGCTGCACTGGCTCAGCACATGAGAACCATCACAGTGATGGAGAGGCGGATGGGGCGTCTTCTAGAAGCAGATGTAATGTCAGCAGTGACGCTTGATAGCTGAGCTGGGAGGGGGGGGCGGTGAAAAAGCTAAAAAGCAGACAAGAGCTACGTTGTTGCACAGTGTGGTAATGAACAGTCATAATGTTGACACTGAGTTGTCAGGAAAAGGTTAAAATATGTTCAGGACCTTCTGGTTTAGATCTTAGATAATTGTACAGTAATTTGCAGGCATCTTCTCATCAAAAAATGGCAGAAGCTCTGATGTTCTCCCTGCGTGGGCCACAGCTGAGATGAGCATTGCCGGCAGGGGTGGGGGGATCTCTTTGTCCACCCCCGGCTCCACTATGTACCCCAGAACTGCCACACCTCCTGGGCCCCCGTGGGTCAGAAAGACAGGAAAGCCTTGGAATCATGGAGCGAGAGGCTTCAATCAAAGCAAGTGCAGACAGGTGACTGTATTTGAGTCTTTGTCCTGTAGTTTTCTGAGAAAGAACAGTCAGGGAAGGGGTGTGTGGTCCACAGGATGGACTACAAGACCATCGGCCTTCTTGAAGCCCCTTCAAGGGTTTCTCAGAGTTCTGGACATACCCTAGGGGCCACTGCAAAGCCTCCAGCTGAATAAGTGACCACCGGGGCTCCTACCCCCGGTCCTTGCTTGGGTTGGGGGAATGATAGCCAGTTATTGCATGCCAACCTCTGTTGGGCACACAGACTGGCCTCCAGGGGTGGTGGCTGTGGCCAGCTCCCTCCAACACCTCCAGATCAGGGGTCCCACTTGTGGGCTGCAGGGCCCAAGGACCACCCAAGGCTGGGCGTGTGGGATGCGTGGAATGCAGACCGAATGGGAGTTCCATATAACTGTAGATTTTACTTATCTATTTTCCAGGTATGTAAATAGAGGCAATTAAAGAGTTCTTAGCCCAGCGAGGTTCACAAGGAGGAAGCAAGTGGGTTGCCTTTAAGGCTGAATGATGAGCTAACCTGCTAAGGTAGGAGCTGCAAGTCTACCCAGAAGCACCTACCCCAAATCAGCCACTGAAAACCCACAGAGCACCACGCTACTCGGACATGCACGTGGTCACCACGAGTCACTGTCAGCTTTGTGGCCATTGGGTTATTATTGTTGCTGTTTTCATCCTCAACGCATGCTATTGGAAAGACGTGGAGCCCAAGGGAGGAAAAAGATGGGCCGGCGTCATGTGCCAGATGGTCAGAGGAAGCCTAGTGTTAACCTGGGCTCTGAGGGACCTGGGCGCTCTTGGGGTGTCCCTGGAGGAACTGCAGGAAAGCTGCAGGCAGCACCTCACTCCCAGGTGCACTTCACATGGGGGAGCCATCTGTGCCAGGGCGGGGGAGACGACAGGGAAGGAGAGTGAAGCGCCAACAGACTGATAGAGAAAAGGGCAAGAGACAAAGAAGAGGAAGAGGGAAAACATATGTATTAGGAGAAAAGAAAAAGGAGAAAGGAAAAAGGGGGTTAAAACAGAGTGTCAAACAAAGAGACAAAATAAGGCCAAGCCCGTGTGGTTGGGATGAGCCTCTGGGGCAGAACCGAGGGCCCTGACTGCCAGCGAAGGTGTCAATGAGTGAGAGGCAGTGTGCGAGCTTATTCTCATTCTCTCTGCCTCTGGTCATCTGCCAGGGCTGGAGGTGCCAGACTCAGGAGTGTGAAGCCAGCAGGTGACCTGCCCTCAGGAGTCAGGGATTCATCCTCCATGACTGATCACCTGGCGGAGGTGAGAATGAAGTTCCATCCCAGTAGAAGTCAGTCACAGCGGGTCTTCCGAGGGAGGGGTCCTGTCCTCACTCTCTGCTGGGGAAGACTGGTTGCTTGGATGGCTACAGGATGGGGCTCAAGAACTTGAGGGACAGAGTGTCCTCCCAGCTTGGAGTGAAGGCCCTCTGCTTTACCGAGGGGCCGGGGCTGCGGGAGGACAGGCAGGTGCCGAACCCCTGGCTCCTGTTCCCACACGAACACCACAAGCCCAGCGACTGTTTCACATATGAGTGAATTACAGGGACTGTAGAGCCAGCCTGTCTGGGCTTCCTGCCTGGCTTCGTGCTACTTGCTGGGTGACTTTGAGCTAGCTGCTCAGCCTCTCTGTGCTTCCTTTTCTTCTTCTGTGACATGAGAATGATAAGACACAGCAGAATCTAGCTCTCAGGATGTGTTGCAGCTGCAGTGGGTGAGCGTGAGCCAGGCCTTGGGTCAGTGCCTACAGCACACAGAAAGCACCATCGCCACACTGCTAACCCGCCGCTGCTGCCACCGCCGCTACCAATTTCAACCCAGAGTAGCCCCAGGGGACAAAGCACAATGGCTCATCATGTTCCCCAGGCTGTCTGTCATCTTGAGGGACACATATGACCAGGTCTCTCCTCCCAATGAGCCACTGGTGGCTTCGAACTCTTCAAGCTGTTGCTTAGCAGCCAGGCCATTGTGCCACCAAGGCTCCTTTCTAATGCTGAGCCAGTCACCATAAAAGGAGGCCAGGTGGCAGAGTGGGTTACACTGTGGACTGCTAACTGCAAGGTCAGCAGTTTGAAACCGCCAGCTACTCCTTCAGAGAAAGAGGGCTTTCGACTGCCGTAAAGAGTGACAGTCTCAGAAACCCACAGTGACAGTTTTTCCCTTCCTAGCGGGCAGCGGTTCTCAACCTGTGGGTCTCGACCCCCAAAGGGGTCAAACAACCCTTTCACAGGGGTCGCCCGATTCATAACAGTAACAAAACGACAGTGATGAAGTAGCAATGAAAATAATTTTATGGTTGGGGGGTCACCACAACATGAGGACATGTATTCAAGGGGTGCGGTATTAGGAAGGTTGAGAACCACTGCTATAGGGTCACCGTAAGTCAGATTCAACTCCTCGGCAGGAAGTTTGTTGGGAGCCACTCCAAATGCTGGGCTAGGCCTCGGGAGAGCACAGGCAAACGAGGCTCATGTTTCCATGGGTTTCCAATCTGCTTGAAGCGGAGGGACAGTTAATAAGAGAACCAAGCCCCCCCTCATGGTGATGTCAGAAATGGAGGGGTGCTGTGAAGGAAACAGAATGGAGGGCTGTGGCGGAGAGGACTGGGGAAGAGGAGCTTCTGTCGCAGAGGGGAGCCCCATGCTGCAACGCGGGCAGCCAGGCAGAGTTCTGGGGAAGCGTCTTCGGCAGAGGAAACAGCGAGTGAAAAGGCTGTGAGGTAGGGATGAGTTTGATGCGGCAGGGCCCATAGGAAGGCCAGGATGGACGGTCACTATGCTATGATTGAGGGAAGGTCAGGGCTGGAGATGGCTGCCTCTGCACCAGGCTCGGGGTCTCAACCAGCCCCGGGAGCCAGGAACTACCGCTGTCCTCATTAGAACCAGGAATTGATCCAGATGCTGCAGCCGATTCTTGCCCACTGCACTCTGGGAGCCCTGCGGCTGGCCCTACTGGTGCTGGGGGAAGGCAGGGAGGCTTGGCCTTGAGGGGGAGACTCCCAGCTCTGACCAGGACTCCAGGATTCCAACCGGCTCCAATCCTAGCACATTCCCTCCTTCCCGGTAGAAGTTCCCGACGGCAGGGGAGGTGCCGGAGGAAGAACCATTGCCTGTATTTGAGACCTTTCACCAAGGTGAGAAGACAGTTTGTTGCCCCATCGAGGTTCCCTCGGGTGACATAACTGTACGGCCTATCCCTGTAAGCGAGGCTCATCGATGGCAGAAGCCAGAGCACCCGATTGGAAACACTACAGAGTCGAAGCACCGATTGATTTTCCCGCGCCACTCCAGATGAAATTGTGCAGCTGCGGCTGCAGTGGCCCTGCTCAGACACGTTCCATGCCCTGCCCCTGCCTCCTCTCTCCTAGAAAAGAACCTCCTGTGAGGTCTTCCCACCGAGCCGGCCACGATCCAGGGGGCTCACTTACTCGATGACCTTTCCACTCACAGCTGCTTACAGCGACTCGGGACGGCTTGTCTGCCCCGACAGAGCGCGCCCTGTGCTCGAGCGCCTGAAGGGAGACTGCATCTGGAAACCCGCGGGACATCCAGAGATTTCTGCGAGTTACCATTTTCACGGCTTACTGCGCTCCAGGCACGGAGCCAGGTGGGACACAGTGCTGTCAAGAAGCATGACCCGACACCTGGAGGGCAGGCAGAAAGAAGACACCCCACACACACACACACACCCCACCTGCCCCGAATCCTCTAAATGCCCCAACGGACACCTGTCCTAGCAAACACGGGCATGTACCTGTTGTCCCTACCTACTCCTTTTGTGTGGCAGAGCTGCGGATTGTCACCCTCTGGGAGGGCAGATAACCTCCAGGGCCCATGGCATTGCCCTGCAGGGCGGGAACCAGCTGGGCCTCTGGCTGACACTGACTGCAGCTTCATGGCGGATCCGCTCTCAGCTCAGTTCCTAACTGCCCTGTGCCAGCGACTTCACCGCCCGGCGGGGCGCCCTCCTCCAGGAGGCAGGTAAATGCCCAGCACACGATCGCTTTTCATTTGTCCGAGAGTCATGTGTTTGACTCTTTTTGACAGCAAAGCTCTGAACCTGTTTGCATCTCTCTTCTGCAGACGAGAGAGCGGGCTGAAGAGAAGCCAATGAGCAGGCGAAACTTGCGGAGGCAGCAGGTGGGACCCCAGGACCAGGGCCCCATGGGACCAATGCCCGTGCTCTCCAGGCCCTCGTGAGCCGTCGTGGGTCATCTGAGTCGTCAAACTCAGACTCCTAAAGGTGAGACCCCGTCCCCACCGCTCACAATCGCACCCCAAGAAGGGACAAAAGGCCATCTTGGCTGGGTACCATCTCCTGTAACACCACCTCATCCTCTTGCCATGACCCATGTCTTTGCTCCATGCGGGCCACCCACAAGGAGCAGGTGAGAGGACCTGTGCAGTGGGACCGGCCCCACCTGCCTGCCGGAGTCTCGCTGGGCCTCCAATAGGAATGTGTTGCTGCTGAGAGGGTGAGGCAGGGCTCTCTGCTGACACCCACAGAGGCCCTGGAGCAGCTCTGAGGACAGACCCGCCCAGAGACGGTGTGTCAAATTTTCCCCCACTGGACACATGTTTGGGGGTTCTCCAAGAGGTCTGTGACGCCAGGAAGGCCACGTGTGTGCCCCTGCTTTGGAAGGCTGCTGCTAGGAGGCTCCTGCCAGGAGTCAACGTCTTTCCCGAAAATGGAAACATACAACCCTCCGGCACGTGTCTAGATGCGCCCACTGAAATGGGCCCCAAACAACAAGTCCCCAAGACTCACTGCCATCGGATCCATGGGGACTCACAGGGACCCAGGTAGGACAGGGTGGAACTGCCCCTGTGGGTTTCCGAGACTGTCACTCCGCACAGGAGTAGAAAGCCTCATCTTCCACCCAGAACGAGGTCAGGGGGTTGAGAATAGGAGAAACAGGGCAACTCAAAGATCTGCCTCTAAGCAGCTTCTCATCCACCAAGCGCCCAAAAGGCTCAGAGTCCAGAAGGGCGTGTGGGAGAGGCTCTTGCCTGGAGATGAATAGCTCCCATAGGGGTTCTACTTCAGGCCCTAGGCGAGTGGCTCGGGGGCCTGAGGGTCTCCACCAGCAGGGCAGGCTTCTCTCCGTAGAACGTCAGCTCCCCAGGGCAGGAATGTTTGTCTGCTTTGTTGGCCAAGTCTCCCAAGAACCTCAAATAGTGCGTGGCACGTAGTAGGTGGTTCCAGAGATACTGACTGTGTGAGAATAGTCTAGGAAGAGAGCTGATGATACCTGTAAAGCAGGACCTGAAAGGAAATGGTGGCAGCTATAGTGCCTTGCCTTTGGACGTGTGCCGGCTCGTGCTAAGTGCCGCAGCGTGTCCCATCTCATTCCCCGCAACTCATCTTACAAATCAAGAAACTGGGCTCAGCAAGGGCCAGTGACCTGCCCAGGCCCAGTCCACCACCTCCCCGCTGTCTGTCTTACTGCACATGCAGCTCTACGCACGACGCGGCCCCCACCACCCCCTGCGGGATATGCGGGAGCAGAAGAAGCCAGAGCAGAGAGAAGCGGGTACTCAGAGTGGGAGGAGGTCAGGGCAGCAGCCAGGGACATCACCCATGCCGGGAAACTCCGCTGGGACACATCCCCTTCACGGCGAGTGAAAAGTGTGAGGGGAGAAGACGTGGCAGAGGCTGTATCGCTGCCCACCCCCTCACCCCCGCACCAAAAGCCTCCCCTTCTTCCCCCTTATGAACTGAAGATCATTTTGTTTGGCCAGTGATGCACCCGGAGGCAGCTGGGAGGCCAGGCAAATGTCCCCAGGTGCTGCTGGATGAAAGCTTCCAGGAAATCTCTGTCACGGAGGCTGATACCACTGGGAGGGGTGTCCTGTTCCCATCCCTCCCCACTCTGCTGCTTCTCCTGCCCGGAACCCTCATGAGACGGCTGGGCTCCAGCAGCCCATATTGGACCATGAGGCCACTTTGAGCCTCGCGGACACAAGTTAAGGATGTGGGGGTCCAGTTGACTCTGGGGCTGCCATACGTTTGTATAGGATCGAAGCAAAGTCCCTTATCTCACCAAGCCCCTCTCCTTTCTTTGTCGTTTGAGGGAGCCAAACCAGATCCCTCGGCGGCACCGATCTCAGCTTCGAGCCAGGCTGGGCAGCACCGGGCCCCACCACTGCAGAACGATCTCAGAATCGCAGGTTTTGACACTGGGCCACCACAGAGAAGCAAAGTCTGCAGATGAAGGGGCAGTGCCCCCTCCCCTCTCACACCCCCAGGCTCTCAGGGCAAATGGCACAGGAGGGCGAGAGTTAATGCCAGAGAAGAAGGAACTTGTCAGAGGGTGATGCAAGGACACTGGGCGAGCCCTGACGGCGCTGACTATTTGCAGAACGGCAGCTGGGTTACAAGAGTGCCCAGAGCAGCCCTGCGGAAGCTGCATCCAGAAGAAAGACAGAGGGAGACGCGTGAGTCTCTGGGGAAAATCCCAGGGGACAAATTCCCGGGCTGGCGTTGCAGCCAGAGCCTCCAGGAGACCGTTGTGAGAATTAGGGACAGGCATCTTCTTCCTCCAAGGCACTGGCATTTTATTTAGAAACGGTCAAAGTAAACGTATGAACCTGTGTCTCTGATGCGGATGGTGCCCCTCAGAGATGACAACCGTGAGCAACACACAACCTTCGCAACTGTACACAGCCCTACACAGCTATCCCTTCCCACTACACCTGCACCGACGGCACAGCTCCCAAATGGGACTGAATGCTAGGCTCCCACAGATGCCCCAGCCTTACGTGAGATCCCACGGACTCTGGGTAAGGAAGAAGGGGATAGTTCCACACTAGGAACAGACGTGGTGGCATGCTGGGGCATCTGGGTGAGGTGCCACCCCTGTGGAAAACGCAGCTGTGCGGAGCAGCTGACAGCTTCCCTGGGACCCGACGGGGGCCGTCTCCCTCCCCGATGGAGTCCGATGAGCACTAAGCATGGTCCCCCAGGGGGGTGAGGGGGTGGAGGCAGGTCTAATAACTTGTGAAATGCTTCAACACCTGACTAAATGGGGAGAGAATGTCCTGGAATGTCATTACCGATTCATTACAGTGATTTTAGGGCATTTTATGGGTGCCCCCGACCCCCACCGCCAGCCCTTTGGGAGGAAGGAAACCTTTTATGGTTCATGGAATTATTTTAAACAAATAAAATCAACCTGAGCTCCCTGCCACTGACCCACAAGCAACAGCCTCTCAGTAAACGAAAGTGCACCTGGCCGCAGACGTCACTGTGTCTCAACACCGCTCCCAAGACCAGGTGCGGTTAAGTCAAAATTAAACCATACACTGCAAGGTGTGGGGATTTGTTGTAATGACCCCAATGATACAGATTTGATGACTCAGTTTGAATCGTTAACTGTCTGACAGGTTAGACCGTGGCTCTCTGCTTGGGTTGGTCTGTTTCTGCTCGGACTCCTACGCTGCACTAGTTTGCCACGTAGCGATTGCGCTGTGCAGTCCAACGATAAGGGCCAGGGCAATGCTTTATGGGTGGAATGTCTCGTACGGTATTTCTCTCTAGGTCTCAGTGATTGAAATGTGACCGAGCCATCGGGATTTTGTCACAAAAAGCAGGTTTTCCAGGTGAGTCTTTTGGTGAGCATCAAAATAAGAATGTATGGTGCATGACTGTTGATTCGCTTTTAATTAAAATATAGATATGCAGCAAAAAAAAAAAAAAAAGAACAGACATTACTCTCCAGGCAAGGTGCCTGTTTCCTGTGACTCCCAGCCCCTAATCTTGGGCTTCTGAGGCCTCTCACATTGCTGCCCACCCGGCCTCTGGCCCCTGATACCTGCTTCCTCTCACACCTTCAGACGCCAACTCATGAACCCAAAGAGGAGACACCAGTGGGTGTCAAGTGAAGAGCGGGGTGGGGCTGGATCAGCACCATGGGTGGATTCTTCATGAGACAAACTGGAGCTGACCTGCCCATGGGCCCTGACCAACAGTCCTGAGGCCGGGAGAGGCACCTGCCTGTGGGCCCTGACCAACAGTCCTGTGGGTGGGAGAGGCGCTGCGAGACTTGTCGAGCCCTACTTGTGTCAGGCACGATGATGGACCCCGGACCCTGACTCGGAGACCACTGTTTCCTGCAATAGCCATGTGGGCACCTACATGGCCTACAAGCTCCCAGGGGCCGGTGGCACTGTGGGACACAGAGGCTGAGGGTTCTGCCAAATGCCCAATGGCTGGGCGGAGGAAAACAGCAAGCCATCCCCATCCCAGCGCATGCCGAGGAAGGCAGGCACCTGCCATCTGTTGGCAGGCCCCAGCCTGCAGGACAGATAGCCAGCTGTGGCCCGAGCCCAGGGACCTAGCCAGCTGTCCTCTGCTTTCCCCTTTCCAAACAAAATTGGGGCATTAGCTTCCAAAAAATCAAAGAAAAGCGGAGAACACAAAACAAGTGAACACCTCTCTCCTCCAGGTGGATCACCGCCTCCCGCCCCCACTCCCTAGGAGTGAGCCTCCTGTCTTCCTGGCAACTCCCCCTACCCCCACACCCCTGCCAGCGGTGGCCTTGAGCTGTCAGCATCCCGCCTCCTCCAGCCCGCCCTGCCACTCTCCTCGGGAGCGGAGCTCACCTCAGGCAGTGCCAGCAGCCAGGCTTATTTTCAAAAGCTCTGATTGAAGCCCGGCCCTGCTGACATTTCACTCCCTCATCATTATCAGCTCCAAGCTTCCAGCAGCCAAGCTGAAAAGGCTTCGGCGGCTGCCTCGGGAGGGGCTGGATGAGATGTCAGGGGCTCACCGGAGCCCTGCCTGGTCCCCCACCCTCTTTCGGAGATGTCCTCCAGCTGCCTGAGATACAGCCTACCCACCCTCCTCAGCTCCACCTCAAGACAGGCCGGTGGAGACCGACACCTGCCAGCCCCAGCACAGAAGGGCCAGCGGGTTGCCTGTTCCAAGTGACATTTTCTCCCCTAAGAAGTGGGCACGTGGTGTGATTTAGAAACGCAGAGATGTGAAAAGACTCGTAGAGGCAGAAAAATTAAATCCCATTTACTTTGTTTTAATGAGGACCACCAACAAGCCTTACCCCATGGCTTGATCCTCATGGAGACAAATTTAAACCACGCCCCCACTCCCCCCACCCCCTGGCTAGCTTACACGGGCCCACTCCCGCTTGACTTCTGTCCTGTCCAAGATGGCCCTCTCTCTTCTCCATGAGGGGTCACAATCGCCCTCCTCTGGGGTGCTGGCAGAGGTGAGGGAGAAAGTGCGGGGCCACACGGTCCTTCCCCGGAGGCGGCCCCTTCCTGCCCCACTCAGTGTGGCCCCCACAGGCACAAGCACCTTGCCTGCCCTGCCCCACCCCAGCCCTGCCTCTACTTCTGCCCCCACCCCTGTGCCCACTCCACCCCTGCCACTACCTCTACCCCTACCCCTGACCTTACCTCTGCCCCTACCCCCGCCCCTGTGCCCACCCCATCCCTGCCCCTACTTCTCCCCCCATTCCTGCTCCTGTGTTCACCCCATCCCTACCTCTGCCCCTACCCCTAACCGTGCCCACCCTACCCCTGCCCCTACCTCTATCCCTACCCCTACTCTTATGCCTGTACCCACTCCTCCCCTACTCCTGCCCCTGTATCCACCTAACCCTACCTCATCCCAGTCCCTACCTCTTCCCCTGCCCCTGCCCCTACCTCTACCCCTACTGCTCTACCTCTGGTTCTGCCCTTACCCCTCCTTCTGCCCTGCCCCTGCCCCACACCTACCCTTGCCCCGTGCCCCTGCTCCAACCCTGTCCCCACATCTGCCCTCTACCCTTGTTCCCATCCTACCCAGCCCTACCCAGCCCTGCCCCTGCCCCCCCCACTGTGTCCTCACTCTCTTTACCTTGCCCTGCCTGCACCCACCCCTGCCTCTGCCCCGCCCCTCACCTTGCCTCTGTCCCACTCTTGTCCCCGTCCCGGCTCCCCACCCTTGCCTCTACCCACTCTGTCCACTCTGCAGGTGCCTCCTGCATTCTGTGGACCAGGCTCACGGGTCCGTGGCCACACCCACACCTGGAGCTGCTGGGCCCGAGACGGACGGAGCTTGATACCTGGCTGTCTCCGAAGAAACGTGTGTCTGCTAGCAAGGTCAGAGTTCACGGGAACGTGCCCTGCTCATTTTGCTCCGCCAGTTGTGAGGGTCTCAGGGACCACTAAATAATTTACTCCCGAGTCACGGGGGCTATCCTTTCCAACTCCGTGCTTGAGCTCCCGGTCATTGAAGTGAGGGCAGGTGAGGGGTGGGGGTGGGGAGTGATCCTGACTGACACGTCTGAGGGGAGGGAGAATGAGTGATTAAAAGAATATAAAAGACCTCCACCCTGCCTTCCCGCCCAGACCCAATTAGATCTCGCTGAAGCTGTCTTGCCCCGCCCACGTGGGTACTGAACCAGGAATGAGCCATCTAGTATCGGGGACCCAAAACAAAATAATAAAAGGCTTTCCTTATCCACGCCTGGGTGTCCCTTCAGGAAGGGGCTCTGCCAAGCCCGCTCTGACCTCTCCCTTCTTTGGCCCTCCTGCAGTGCCGCCAGGCCTGGCAGAACAGTGCCCCTTCTCTCGCTTCCTTCCACCGACAGAGGCTGGCCTCCCCACAGCGCGCACTGCCCTCGGCTGTCATCCCTGTGCAGAGAGGTGGCCACCAGGGCTGGTTCAGAGCGCCCCCTCTGGCCTCACACAGCTGCAACCACCAGCCAGGTTCCCCTCTCAGGTGACCGGGGAAGCCCGGGGTTCAACCCATCCGATCGCATTGCTGGTTGTCAAAAGCCCTGTGCCTTGGACTGCCGTGCCCCGAGTGCCTCCCCTCACCAAGGCTGAGGCTCGACTGGATACAGGGTGCGCCCGTGCGCACGGGCACAGGCCAAGTTCTGGAGACCCAGCAGTGCCAGCGCCCGCCATCGCCAAGGGCTCTTGCGCTCCGGGCGCCCGGCTGCGCTAAGCGCCCGTGTGCAGCCTCCTATCAAATCTTCGCCAGGCACCGCCACTCCTCCCACGTGGGAGCCGGGGAAGGGAGCTCGGGGCATTTACAACTCCCACAAAGCCACCCTGCGTGTGGGGAGGAGGCCGAGGCTGGGTTCCCAACTCAGACGGTCTGACTCCAGCACCTGGATCTCGGCTGTGACGCCAGCGCTCCCACCAGGACCACGCACCAGACAGACGCACCGGCAGAACCTGCAGACACAACAGCCACTCCGCCCGCAGAAAGGCGTCCCACGGGTGGCCACCAGGGGAAGGACGGAGAGCCAGGGGGGGAGAGTGCCAGAGGATGAGGGAGGATGAGGCTAGGCAGAGGGGACGTGGCAAGGCTGAACCGCTGCCACAGTACGGGGGAGGGAAGCGCACTGCTGAATAGCCCGCTACCCTGAGAAGTCTTCCACAGAGGGTTACCAGAGGCCCCAGCAATCCCCTCCTGAGGATGCATCCTAAAGGTGTGAAGGCAGCTACACACGCAGAAACGTGTGCTCCACCGCTCATGACAGCCCAGAGGTAGACGATTCAGGGGGCCATCCACAGAGGATTGGACGGCAAAGGGTGGTGTAGCCGTGTTATGAAGAGGACGAGGACCCAGGTCTGGACTCATGCTGTGGCCGGGGTGAGCCTGGCCAGCATTAGGCTGAATGTGAAGGGAGTGGGCTACAGAGGGGTGCGTATAGTCCAACCCCGCAAATCAATTCCAACTCACAGTGACCCTGTAGGGTAGGGTAGGACTGCCCCGGCCCAGTTTCTGAGGCTGTAACTTTTTACAGGAGGAGAAAGTCTCCTCTTCCTCTTGAGGAGCAGCTGGTGGTTTTGAACTGCTGATCTTGCAGTCAGTGACCCAACACGTAACCCAGCCGAGATGGAGCACAAACTAGCCGTTACCAGGGGCTGGGAGAAGGAGAAGGAGGAGTGAGGAGTGGATTTATTGCACAACAGCAAGATTGCCAAGTGCTGCCCAGCTGGCGCTGTGGGTCGACAGAAACCCAGAAGGGGCCGGGAGGGGCCCTGGTGACCAGAGGTCCTTGAAAGCTGGGTTTAAGGAGTGGGGGACTTGAGACAGACCACCGAAGAGTTCTTAAGACAAGAATGACCAGATCAGAAACACATGGCTCAGAAAGGGGAGAGGGCAGAGAAGGGGAGCTCTGGTCTCCTTAAGGAGCCTGGTGACCTACTGGGCGAAGGACATCACAAGGTCAGTGGTTGAAAGCCACCTGGTGCTCTGCGGGAGAAAGGTGAGGCTGTCTCTTCCTGCAAAGCGTTGAAGTCTTGGGAATCTGAAATGGCAGGTCCACCCTGTCCTAGAGGGTCACTGAGTTGGAATCGACTCGATGGCTGTGAGTCTGGCTTGACTGGGATGGGCTTCCAGAGCCTGGTTTCTCCCTGATAGGTACACGCCCGGCGACAAAGTGGTCTCCCGCATGGGCTGTGCAGTAAGCTTGGCTGAGTGACCCTGGGCAGGCCACTTGGGCCCGGTCTTGAAAGCCGGAAAGCGGGCATAACACTAGGGCCAAGCAAAGGGCTCCTGAAGGTCGGAGTGCCCCAGCTAAGTGTGTGCAGGGCGCCCTTAGCCCAGGGCCTGGCTGTCAGAAAGCACAAGGCTCCCCTAGCGGGCAGAACGAATGTTACCAGGAATGGGAGGGAGACCGAGCCGAGGTCTGGGGGTGTCTCGGGACAGGCTGTGAGTCGGCACCTCTAAGTCACGCTGACCACATGGGAGCGGGGACGTAGCAGTCAGTCCCTCATCCTCAGTTGGGGGTTAGCAGGAGAAAGGGCTCAAGCTGGGGAGGTGACAGGATGTCTGGCAGGGATGCAGGGCAGTGCCTTGTGGCCCACAGAGGACCAGGCTGGGCCTGAGGACAGATGGAGACTGTAATGGGGACCCCCACACCCCAGCCCAGTCAGCCCCGCATCCCCTCACCACCCACAGAACAGGATCACAACTGCAGGATGGGCTGCTGGCCTGTGGGCATTCCCCACAGCAAAACTGCACCAGGTCTTAAAAGATAAGATGCCCCAGAGGGGTAGAGCCCAGGATACACAGGTCCACAGAGGCTGTGCACCTGCCCAGGGGCCTGTCTGTCTCTCTGGCTGCTCCCACCTCCACGAGGGGGTGGGGGGCTGGCCCTCGCATACACCAGCTGCATGGGTAGGCACGGGGGTGAGGTGGGGGGAGTGTGTTCATTCTTGCCCGTTCCTCTGCCTTCCAGAGCTGGTCTCAAAGTCCTGGGCCGCTGCCCTGACCCAGCAGGAGACCAGGTAGCCCCAGACAGCCGGACGGACATGCTGGCAACCCCCTGCCTGAGGGAAGCAGTCAGCCTGGTCGCGCCTCCTCAGCTTTGGGTGCAGGGAACGGAATTTTTACATGAGCATCGAGAGAGAAGCACCGTCCCAACCCCCACCCCGAGTCACGGTGCTCACAGAACTGACAGCTAATTAGAAAGCTCCATTTGAGCCTCGCTTGAAAAGCCGTTTAATAATTAAATGTCGTATCTGTATTTAAATTTCTCTGACAATGTATACTTAGAGGCTGGCCAGAGAACCAATTTCCTCTCTTCCATCATCCTGAGAGACACAATATTTGAGGCTCCCGTTGATGAGAAGTGACACCATGTCTCGTGATTGGAATCTGAAAGCTCGGAACCGCCCAACCAGAGGCAGGCCCAGCACAGACTGGCTGTCCCTCCACACGGCGCTGAGCGGGACCGGGCTGAGGAGTGAGTGCTGTCGGGGGCCCTCAGGCCAGTGGGAGTAGGTTGCCTGAGTGCCCCTAACAAGAGGCATTCTGTCTGAGCTGTTGTTGTTGAGTGCCACTGACTGGGTTCTGACCCACAGGGACCCCGTGCACGGCGGAACGAAACACCGCACGGCCGGCGCCACCCTTGCAGGTGCCCCAAGCCCCCAGCTCATGGCTGCAGCCACGGTGTCAAGCCGTCCGTGGAGCGCCTTCCTGCAGAACTGGGAAACAAGGAGAAGCTGGCCTGCTCGGTCTTAGGGCCACGGCCTGGCTGTGCTACAGAATGTCAAGGATCCACCTCTGTGCCGGACTGTTCACAGCAAGGCCAGCAGTCTGAAGGCACCAGCCACTCCTCGGGAGAAAGATGGGCTTTCTACTCAGCAGACAGTCACAGCCTGCGACACCCACAAAGAGGCAGCTGGACCCCATCCTCGAGCGTCGCTGGGAGTTGGCATCACCTCAATCGCAGCCAGTTTGAGCATTTGCCTTTGCCTGGGTCTCAGGTCATCGCTAGGCTCCCTGGTCCATGGAGAGGGGAGTGGGGGCCCGAGGAGTACTAGGCTCAGCGGGAGGGCAGACAGATGGTGCTTGGTGCTGAAGGGATGGCATGGACACGGGGCGGGGCCTGGCACCAGGAGCACACGCAGCCCCCTCCCCCCAGGAAGTGACCCCTGCCTGGGGCAACCAGGCTGCACTCCACCCTGCCTGTGGCAGGGGCCTGGTGCCACTGTGTCCCCGGCCCCCTGTGGGGGCTGCAGAGGGAGAGCTACAGAGAAGGGACACCTTGAAGCCTTGGACACCGAGTCCAGGAGCAAGAGAGTCGGGATGCGAACAGGCATTCAGAGCAAGTGACAGAGACAGCGGCCCTGAGTTTGCTTCCCAGGACTCCCCACGCCCTCTACCTCCCCCTCAGGACACCCCAAAGCCACGTTCCCCTCTGCTCTCCTGATACCCCAGAACACTACTTCCCTCTCCTACTCAGGGACACCTCAGACACCACTTTTCCCCCCGAATACCCAAGTACTACTCTCCCCCAGGATGCCCCAAATACCACGTTCTCTCCCCCGGACAACCGTACACCACTATCCCTGACACCCAAATACCACCCACCCTCACCCAGGACAGCCCCAAACACTACTCTGCCCCTCCCACACAGCACACTCCAGACACCAGCCTCCCCACCTCACCCAGAACAGCGTCTCAGAGAAGCTGCACTGTCGGCTCTTCTAGAAGGTCAACAGTCCCAGTTTCTCATGCCATCCGAAGAAGCTTGTAAAACTGCAGGAAGGAATCACATGCTCAAAGAATAAGCCCTCGGTGGGTACTTAAACATGGCCCACCCGGTTCAACTTGCTCTTTTCACAGATGAGAACAACCCAAAGGAGCTAAGGGACCTTTCTAACATCACCTCGCTAATAGCCAGGCCCTCCATCCATTCCGATCGATCGATCGTACCCCACACTGCTGGCAGGCAAAATGTGATCCCAGGGGATCTGCAGGCGGAGCTTTGTGCTTCCAAATCCTGCTCTCCACCTCCAGCTG
>NW_022103968.1:31678928-31696839 GCF_000313985.2 Echinops telfairi | reverse complement strand
AGGTGGAGGTGGAGGTGGAGGTCGAAGTGGAGGTGGAGGTGGAGGTGGAGGTCGAAGTAGAGGTGGAGGTCGAAGTAGAGGTGGAGGTCGAAGTAGAGGTCGAGGTGGTGATGGGCCAGCTCCACTTCCTGGCCAGGTACAGGAGCCTGGGCTGGTCTCTGGATCAACCTCGAGCCAGCTGCGGAGTTCCCAGCAGCAGGCCTGCTCTGTAGATGGGTGTGAGCTTGTATTTCTGGGGTGCTGGTGACATGACTCCCTTCCTGCCAGGAACCAGGTACCTCTGTGGGCTGCAGTGGGGTCCCAGTCTGAATGGGCTGGACCTTCTTGACATTCATGAGTGTCCAGGGTCTCAGCAAACACCAAGGCGCACCCTGTGACCCTGGGCTCACCACGCTCACTGTTCTACTTGCTGTGGGTTCCGCTCCTGCCAAGTAGAGCAGCAGGGGAGCATCCCCTGGGAGCTCATGGGAGAAGCCCCCTCCCCCGGCCCTCTGCGTTGTCATTGTTGTCAGGAGTTGTAGCCTGAGTAGATCCTGACCCGAAAGTTTAGATTAGAACTGACCAATAGAACTTTCTAGGCTATACTCCTTATGGGAAAAGACGGCCATTTCTTTGCTCCCCTGGAGTGGCTGATGGGTTGAAACCATCAACCTTCAGATTAGCAGGTGAGCGCTTAACCACTGCACCACTAGGGTTCCTTAGACCGGACTGGGTGCATGTTAAAAGTTGAGAGACTGGGCCAGGCCATCGTGCGGATCCGAAAGAGATGACCTTGGAAATGGGGTCCACATCCTGGAACCACCGGGGACGACTGCAGCTTGCCCATCACAGGACATGTGACAGGACCTCACCATCAGTCCGTGCTGACCCAGGAGGCCAGCATTCCAGTGGGGGAGGCTGGGGGAGGCCGGGCTTAGCCAAAGGTAAGGTGGAGAAGGTCCGAGGTTTATCTGACGTCAACCGCAATGGAAGCGCCCAGGGAGGGAGATCCCTGATGCCACCACCAGGTTGGGAACTCTGCTTCACAACCCGACACCATCAGGATTCCAAGTGTCTGAGGAGGACAGGCTGGGAGTGGGGGGGACCCAGTCTGTGTCTGCAGGCCCCACCTCCCCATCAGCTGGGGGGCCTCCTACCTCAAAGCTCCTTCATCATCCCAGGACCCCACCTCTCAATGAAGGACTTGAGATCCTGAACTGGGAATCGCCCAGCCCTGTGAGCAGCAGCTAGTGTGATTATGACCCTAAGCGGAGGGGGCTAGACTGCTTCCCAAGTCGTCCAGGGCTGCAGGCAGCATCAGGATGGGCCTGGGCTCCTGGGTGCGGGTCCCAGGACAGCAGGGGAGCTTGGAACCTTCTAGCTCTCCCCCCAAAGGCTCCATGTTCACGACTCCCAGACTCTCTTTCCTCCTCTGAACTCGGAACAGAGCACACTGTGATGGCCAAACCACCGGACACAGTGACTGCTTCGCACGGGTCATCAAAGCTTCCGGGGATGCAGTACTTCCTGTCAAGGCCCTGAACAGCCACATGACCTGGGATCGGGGTGCGTCACCCACCATACAGGATGAGGGGGCTCTTCACTGGGCGACCCTGCCCAGCTACTTGACCTCTGACATCAGTTTCCTTGTCTTCAAAATGGGCAAACTCCTAGGGGACGCAAGGATGCTTCAGTACTAGGCAAAAAGTCAGCCGCTGAAAGGCACTAGCGGGATGTGGGAGCGAGCAGACTTGATTCTAATTCCCAGGGACCCGATAGGGCGGAGGCGGACTTCCCCGGAGGGTTTCCAAGGCTGTGAGTCTTCACGGAACCAGACTGTCACGTCTTTCTATCGAAGAGCTCCTGGTGGGATCGAACCGCCAACCTTCAGTGCTCAGCACCCCCAAGGCTCCCCTGGCAGCCCTGTGGGGCAGCTCTATACTGTGCTGCAGGGTCACGGCGAGCTAGGATGGATCCCGCCACAACCGCCAGTGAGCGTGATGATTGCAAGAAGCCACCCGTTCAACAAGGCCATAAATCGGTGTTGAGCACCCTCTGTGTATCGGGCACTGCTCCAGGTGGCGGGGCGACAGCAGGGAACAAGAGCCTGCCCTCACAGAGCATATATTAGTGCGGGCGGCAGAGAACAGATAACAGGAAGAAGCATCAAGTAGAGTGAGGGGATTAAGTGTGTGGGGTCTCTTTTTCTGGAGTGGTCAGAACATGTGGGGATGTGGCGAATGGCGATTCTAGGCAGAGGGAACAGCCAGTGCGAAGGTGCTGAGGCAGCGACGGTCTTAGTGCTCGATTAAAGAGGAGGAGGCCAGGTGGCCAGAGCAGAGAAGCAGGGAAGGGGAGGAGAGGACGGACTTGGAGGCCAGCAGAAGGCTCTGGGCAGAATGACAACTCCCCTTTAGAAGATGACGCCCCGAGGGGCTCAGAACAGGGCCTGGTGTGGGCACGCCTCGCTCCTTTGCACGGGGCTTTCTGTGCTCTGGCAAGACAGTGCTTTTTACAGATTGGTGGTTTGTGTCGACATCGTATCAAGCCCCTCTGCTCAGGCCAGTTTTCCAATAATGGGCTCCTTTGGTGTGTTTGGATCATACTTTTTTTTTTTTGGGTGATTCTTAGTCTCACGATATTTCAAACATGGTTGTACGCTATTGTGCCTTTAATAGACTACCTTAGGGTTCAAACCTAAATGCAGAGGGAAATCCAAAAGCATTTGTGTGACTTGCTATGGTATGGCTTTCGCTTCACTGCAGTAGATGGGACCAATCCCACGAGGTCCCAGTGTAGCCCGGGAGCGTATAATCAACATGAGCTATTATCATACATCTGACCTCTACATTTCTGTCCAGTTGCCCCACACCTATGCACAGAGACCCCCTCTAAACCTGTCGATTGTGCCCTTTTACCAGCTGAGCAACCCTAGGCTCTTCAGGATTGGGATCCCATCCTCTATAACAATGTCCTGATCCAGCCACCGCCCTGTCCATGTGCCCTGCTCACAGACTCGCTCTCCTGCGACCCACACAGCTTCCCTCTTCCATACTTGTGTCCGGGAAACTTCCTGGTCTTCTCAGGACCTCCTAAAATCCTACCCAAAGTCACCTGCTCTCGGAAGGCTTCCTTCGAGGCTCCTCTGATAAATGGCACAGCTCCAGAAGCCAAGTGTAATGCAACTCAGGGAGCATCTTATACTTGGTCAGGTCTCAATCTTTCCACCAAGCCCGCCCCATGCCCCTCTCTGCCGGTGACCCACCAAGCTCATCCACAGGGCTTGGCCTAGGCCTTGGCACCAAATAAAGCTTTCTAAGTTCATCTGAAAATTAAAGAAGCACAGCTGTCAGCTGTCCTCGTCCACTTGACAGAGAAGTGGACAATGCACCAGAAGTCCGAAACTGAGCAGTGAAGGGGGAAGAGTTCCCCTCTTGCAACCTGTGTGAGGGCACGAGTGTAATTATAAATGGGGGGGGGGGCACGAGTATAATTATAAATGGGGGGTGTCATTCTTCCTTAAAATACAAAAAAGCAGCAACAGGAGATCCAACAGCCCTTGCTAACTTCTACTCACCAACTGAACTCTTGGACTTGGAGCCCCCGTGACCATGACTGCAGGTGGAGTATTTCACAAGATGCAGAGAGACCCTAATAAAGAAGCGATTAAAGCCCCAGCCCACCATGAGCCCATGAAGCTGTCTGCGCACACCCATCTAGGGAAAGGGTCTCTTTCTGACATAGAGGAGGCCCCAGGAGCAGTGATCAGCCAAGAACTAGGTGAGAAAGGACCCAAGGCTCTTGGACAAAGCCAGTGCTGTGGCTACCTCGCAGGGCCTCCGATGGCCACAGCGTCAGGAGGGCAGGCACCATCAATCCGCGCCTGTCTCTTTACAGAAAGTCTGTTAAGGAGAGCCGGATTCCCACATGGATTCTGAAGGCAGGCAGAAGAGATGCCAGCTCCAACAGGGGTCAGAATCTTCTAAGTGACTGCCTTACCGCATGCAGATAGTCACAGCTGCGGCATCACAATGGAATCCAGGGTGGAAATGGGGCCAGAACACATCAGCTATTGCTATCCATGGCCGGGGGCAGATCTGGCTGCTCTCCCTCAAGCCATTTGACCAGGCTAGTCCCAGCTCAGTTCCTGCCCAGGGCCAGGAACCCAAAAGACAAGCAGCCAGAGAGCTTGCCAGCACTCAGCATCAGCCCAAAAGGACTCGGTTGGTTAGAGCAAAGGAAGAGTCATCGGTTGGTTAGAAGCAAAGGAAGAGTCAAACAGGAAGTTGGGATAACGAATCAGAACCTCAAATGGTACCTCAAACAAACACTTGGTGGTTCTTATTTTTATTTTGTTTCCAGCATTGCCCGGCCCTCCTTCCAAGTAAACACACACACACACACACACACACACACACCCTTTTTGCTGTTGCTGTTGGCCATCTACCCCTCTTCCACTCAACTCCCCTGGTCAGGCAGAAATGTCTTCACTCCTAGCTTCTGGGCCAGGCCATCACTTCCTGCGCAGGACAAGATGGGCACAGAACCCCATTCAAGTCAGCACGATGCCAACGAGCCCTGTGGACCAGAGGCCGGCTCTCTCCTGGCAGACTTGCCACTACAGGGATGTCAGGGAGGGAGCTGCTGGAGCCATCTTGGAATGGGAAGGGCGGAAGTGCCCAACGGAGAAGAGACCAGGGACGGGAAGAAGAGAAGAAAGGAAACAGAGCGAGGAGAGAGAGAGAGACGAAGAGAAGGAAGGAATGACTCTGGACCCCCGCCTCATGGTTGGGCCCCTGATTGGACTCCTCTGATGTCATCTCAGATCTGACTCCGAAGAATGGAAGAAGGCCGGTGGGCATTGAGTGTGTATTGCTGGGTAGAGGACGAATGCCATCTTATTTAACCCTTGCCATAGAGAGCCTTGGGTGGTACCAAGGTTCATTGCTCAGCTGCTAATGGGAAGGTTGGTGGCTCTAGCCCACCTCGCCGGTCCAGGGGGAAAGAGCTGGCAGTCGGCTTCCATCAAGACACAGCCCAGCAAGTCCTGTGCCGCTGTCGCCTCTGTCGCCTGGGTGGACAAGAGTCAAGAACCGACACCGCAGTTCCAAGCAAGATCACCCTGGGAGGTTGGCTGTCTCCCCGTTATCTGCGTCCATGAGGAAGCTGAACTCCAAGGGGGGTTGGCGATGTACCCAGATAAGGCCATTCCCCGGTGGTGGAGACACCGAGCTCCCCACGGGTGATGGCTCTGGTTCTTCCTCCGCTCTGGGCCCCCTCCAGACAGGGAGGCGGTGGATTGCACGTTCTGAGACCTGCACCGGAGGAGGCCCAGCTGCCAGAGGCGCAGCTGAGGAGCTGACGGTGTAAGTGCTCTTTGGGGAGAGAAATGTCGCATTGCCTGCCGCGTGCTTCAGAAAGCCTTCCCTTCCCTTCCCGGGGCTGCAGCCGCCAGGAGATGAGGAGCTGATAAAGGTCAGCGCTCACGGCCCCTGGCGAGTCCACCCCAGCTGGAAGTGATCCAGACGTTGTGAAGAGCGAGGCCTCTGAGCTACCCGTCAACACGCAGCGGGAGCCCTGAGAGTCCTCCCGGTATTTGTCGAGGGCACAGGCTCAAAGCCAAGAAAGGGCACCAGGTGTTGGTTCCATCCCAGGTGGCCGAGGCAGCACCCCTCCCACTGGGGCTGGGCTGGCCGCCCTGTCCCGCTCCCTCTGCCGAATGGCAGCGTGCTTCTGTGTCCACAGGGATGGGCTGTAAATGCCAAGCAGCGCCGCCATGATTTCCCCTCTACGCTTGGTTCAGAGGGATGATTTAAAGGCAGCCCCGGTCTCTCTCCCAGGCAGGGCAGGGCAGGGCAGACTGCCAGGGGACTTCACCCTTTGCCCCTGGCCGAGACCTTCTCTCTGGGCGTCTCCCATCTGATCCTGTGTGCCACAAGCCTCCAAAGAAGGAGCTTTTGACCCACTCCCCACTCCCCGCTCCCCCCTTGGCATTGGGTCCGCCTAGCCCTGAACCAGTTTCCATCCTCGAAGGCCTCACTCTCTCTTCGTTGTCCAGAGAGCACTGGTCAAACATGCTGCTCGGGAGTAACAAAGAAGCCTGGGGGGATCAGTTACCTTACCGGGCATCAAAGAACAAAAAATCTTATCATTGTGTGCTCACTTCTATGATACGATCGCTGAAGACAAATGGGTGCATAAGCAAATGTGGCGAAGAAAGCTGATGGTACCCAGCTATCAAAAGGTATAGCATCTGGGGTCTTAAAGGCTTGAAGGTAAACAAGCGGCCATCTAGCTCAGAAGCAACAAAGCCCACATGGAAGAAGCACACCACCAGCCTATGCAACCACGAGGTGTCGAAGGGATCAGGTATAAGGCATCATCAGAACAAAAAATCTTACCATAGTGAATGATGGGGGGAGTGCAGAGTGGAGATCCAAAGCCCATGAGTAGGCCACTGGAGATCCCCTTGCAGAGGGGTCTCGGGGAGGAGATGAGCCAGTCAGGGTACGATGTAGCAACGATGATAAATACAAATTTCCTCTAGTTCCAAAATGCTACACACACACACACACACACACTATCATGACCCTAATTCTACCTTGCAAGTCTGGCTAGACCAGAGGATGTACACTGGTACAGATAGGAACTGGAAACACAGGTAATCCAGGGTCATGGATTACCTTGATCCCTTCAGGACCAGTGGTGTGAGTGGCGATATTAGGAGGGTAGAGGGAAAGTGGGTTGGAAAGAGGGAATTGATTACAAGGATCTACATGTGACCTCTTCCTTGGGGGACAGACAACAGAAAAGTGGGTGAAGGGAGACGTCAGACAGGGCCAGACATGTCAAAATAATAATTTATAAATTATCAAGGGCTCATGAGGGAGGGGACAGCGGGGAGGGAGGGGGAAATGAGGACCTGATGCCGGGGGCTTAGGTGGACAGCAAATGTTTTGAGAAGGATGAGGGCAATGAATGTACAAATGTGCTTTACACAATTGATGTATGTATGGATTGTGATAAGAGTTGTATGAGCCCCCAATAAAATGATTTAAAAAAAGAAGCCCGGGGAATAACAGCATACCCCCACCGGTGTCTGGCTGAAAGAGGTGGGCTCCCTCCCATGAGGTCCGGCTCAAGGCTCAAAGACTTGCTGCCTACTGGACAACTCCATGAGAGCTGAGGGCAGGGCTGGTGCGGGTGGGCGGGGAGACCACTCACAGGGGTCAGCAGGAACCGGGCCGTGCCATCCACACAGGGGAAGGCCAGGACCTGCTGTGGACGGAGATGGAAGAAGCAGAGGTTCTGGTCTGGAGAAAACAGGGATCCTAATGAAAGGAGCACACGGGCTTCTTTCATGCCACTGCCGCCCTTTGCCCAGGCCTGTCCCACTGCCTGGCTGTCTTAGCTGGTCCTTCTGTCCCACCTGCCCAGAGGGATCCTCCTTTGTGAGCCCTCCAGGACTCCCACCCGGGGCACCCTCCTCCGGGGCTCCATCAGCACCCAGGACAAACCCTAGAGAGACACTTGGCTGGGCAGGGTAAAAAGCGAGCAACCTACAGGTAGGAGGTGGACCCTCCTTGGCTGCCTGGGTTCACATTCTAACTGCCCTGGGTGTGTCACTTCAGCCAACTCCCTTTGCCTCTCGAAGCCTCCGTGTCCTCGGCAAGGCCACCGAGAGATGCTGGTGCTGAGGGGTTTTTGTGTTTCCAACTTGTGTTTTTTCCTCCATCCAATCAACAGCAGCTCGGAGCTGAAGCTCCAGGCCACCCTGTCTGTGTCCCCAGCAGACAACCAAGCCCGCCTCTGCTTTGCAGTGCAGGCTTCTCGTAGAATGTGGACACGAACACGTTTCTGAAGACCTTCAACACGGCGCCCTGGCAGGAGGTCAGTCCCGGTAAGTGCTCTCTCTGGGTTTGAGCCCTCGAGAGCAGAGCAGCAAGCTCATGGAGGAGGGACCGCTCAGAAAACGAGATTACAGTGGTTGTCCAACTCAAAACCTCTCCTCAACGTCCCACGCAGAGATCACGTCCCAGCGGTGTATTTCCAGCCACACCGCTCGCTCGCTCAATAAAAGAAGTGTCTAGAAGCAGGGGGTTTGAGTTTGAGTTTCCTGTTACTAACCCTGGCAGCCCTGACTCTCTCAGAAGATGCTCTGGGGAAGAAGGCAGTGCAGATGGAGGCCGGCCTCCACCATGCTCAGGGATGAGAGGGCCCTCCCTGTGCTGCACTGATCAGAAGAAGGTTCTGCAAACAGCCTGGCAGGAGAATCTTTCCAGGGAGACGCTGCGGGCCAACTGCCATTCTGAGCATCCCCGGCTCCCTCCAGCTCTGCCATCTCCCTTCCTCACCCCTTTCAGGAGCCTTGTCAAGCAGAGAGGAAGTGATGAAAGGGTGGAGTTTGGAAATTAACATTTCAAAGTAAATATTGGAAGAGTCACGTTTTGTGCTGGCTGAGTGGCATGTGTGGAGCCCCCACCCATCCCCTGACCTGCACAGAGGAGGGCTCGGGGGCGGGCCTGGCATGTGTGATCCCCACAGCCTTTGTGCCTGATCAGCCGTCTCTCATTTCCCCTCAGTAGCAAATTAAAGAAAAACATCACGGACAAACCTCTCAGTCTGTTCCAGCGTGAGCTGGAGCTAAGCTCGCGCCAGCAACCAGACAGCCCCTCGCTTGCTTCTCTGTTCACAAGGAGAGGGAGGGAGCCCCTGCCCGCGCCTCATTGAGACCTCAGCCTTGCTGGCGAGAACCCGGTGTCCTGCTTGGTTTGCTCAGATGCCCTGCCCTGGAGGAGGGGACTAGGCTCCACGGGGACTCTGCAAACAGCCCCCCCCCCCAACCTCCCAGACGGACCCAAACAACACAGACAAGCCTGGAGGACTTCATTCATTGACTCACCCACCCACCCGACAGTCACCGAAATTCCTTTTTAGGTTTGGTTTTGTTTTGAAACCGTCACCATTATTTCCCATACGTTCTTCCACCTAAAACAGTAACGGCACCCTTTAAGCCAGTGGTTCTCAACCTCTGGGTCTCAACCCCTTTTGGGGTGGGGGCGAACAACCCTTTCACAGGGGTCGCCTAACACCACTGGAAAGCACATATGTCCAATAGTCTTAGGAACAGAGACGCCACTTCTCTATCGTCTCCAGGCAGGTCCACCCACATGCAACTCCGCCTACCTACGTGAAGACTGTTACCCATGCTACACCATTCTTCAAGACAAAATTTCATTGATTTGTCATTAGAAATAAATAGTTCACAATATCTAATGACATATTGTTTTTGTGATTAATCACTATGCTTTAATTATGTTCAATGTATAACAATGAAAATACATCCTGCCTATCAGATATTGACATGATGATTAATAAAAGTAGCAAAATTACAGTTATGAAGTAGCAACGAAAATAATTTTATGGTTGGGGGTCACCACAACATGAGGAACTGTAGGAAGGTAGAAACCACTGTGAGTCTAAGCAGTAAAACAAGGAGCCATTGGGCTGCGATCTGCAAGGTTGGCAGTTTGAAACCAGGACAGAGATGGGGCTTTCTACTCCCGTAAACAGTGACAGTCTTAGAAACTAGCGAGGGTTGTTCGCCTTGTGAGTTGGGAAGCAATAAAACAATTCCCTATTTTCTACCCCCAACTCCCCACCAGTCCCTGGGAATCATCAATCTACTTTCTGCCTCCAGGCATGTCCCTGTTCCAGATATAAAATTAGAATTTACTTCCAAAATATCTGTTGGTTCATTCTGGGGAAAAGGTACAGAGACCAGTCTCCTTGCTTTGCAGTCCAAACAATGTAGGTGACACGGTGAGTCACTAGATGCTCTCAGAATGGCGGGTGGGGACTATTGGGGTGACTGCCATCGCAAGGTTCCAACCAGAGACCACGGGGTCAGCAGCTGGGAGCTTTAGCTACGGACCACTAGGGTTCCTTTGTATCCTGGTGAAGATGCACGAATCAAGGCACCCGCGCTGAATTGCAGAAGCATGACACTGTGTCCTAAGAGAAGTGTGTACATTGCTTGAGCCTTCGTATTTAAAAAGTTAGGGTAAAAGGCTTATGAATCTATACACATATAGTCCTTATGGTGGTTACATAATCTCGGATATTAAGAGTGAAGGGCTGGAGTCTAATCTGGCCACGGTCTGATGATGCCTCCTTGTGGGTGTGGCCTTCTCATGAGGATTCTGGGAACTTCCTCCTTTGCTCCCTGGAGGCGAGTGACATACTCTCTCTCTCTGCTTCACCTTCCTGTTGACAAGTCACATGGAGCCACGCCAATGGCAGCCAGAGCCCTGGGGATGCATTCATTGCCACTAGATCCACAAGACTTTCCACACCCTGGCCTGTGATCTTCCTGCATTCAGCATCATTTCGAGTGGCTACGTGAGTCTGAAGAGGAATTTATGGACTAGTATTGGACTGATGGGCTAATATTGGACTTGTGCACTTGATCTGGCCTGGGCTGGGATGTTTTCTTAATATACAATTACTCTTTGATAGAAAGCTCTCTCCTATACACATGAGTCTCTCTGGATTTATTTCTCTAGGCAACTGGGACTAACACAGTCCTCCTACATACATAAAACTTACAGTTAGATCTCTATGTAGTAAGACTAGGAAAAAAAGCAAGGAAATTCTGAGCGCAAAGATCAGGACGTGGTTCCATCTGGGGCTGAGGTGGTAGGATAGGGCTGGGGAGGGCCACATGGGATCTGTGCCAGCACTGGAATGTTCTTTGACTTAACTTTGGTGATGAATTTATGAACACTTTAAAAAAATTTTATCCTCTGCCATGAACATATGCATTAGCACACCCTCTAAGTATCTCTTTGTATGATCTCAAAGCTCACATTTTAAAAATCATTATTTTTTAAGCCCAGCAGGCCTATTTGATGGGGTGCTAGAATGATGTTGGCAGAGAGTCTGGAACGTTCTGCGGAAGAAAGACTAAGTCTGTCTTGGAGGAAGGACAACCAGAATGCTCTAGAAGCCGGGACGGAGAGACTCCATCGCATGTGCTCTGGACATTATCAGGAGGGTCAGGTGCAGGAGAAGGACAACATGCTTGTAAAGAAGTCATCGCAAAAGAGGAAGACACTCAAAAAGATGGACCAACCGGTGGCCACAACAAGGAGCTCGAGCGCGGCTGTGATTGTGAGGGGGGTGTCGTACTAAGCAGTGTTTCTTTCTGCTGTGCGCGGGGCCTCCAAGGATTGGAACCATGTACCCAACACCTGACAGCAGCATCTACCACCTACCAACAGAGTTGGACACGTGGCGTGATGCACTTATTAAAACCCAAAGACTACGCACAAGGAGTCCTGGTGGCACGATGGTGAAGCGCCAACTATTCTCTGAAAGACAGGCAGTTCGAACCCACCAGCTAGTCTGCGGGAGGACGATGTGGTGGTCTGATGTGGTGGTCTGCGTCTGTAAAGACCGTAGCCTTGAAATGCTGTGGGGAAGCTCTACGATGTCCTACAGGGTCACTCGGTTGGAATCAATTCGATGGCAATGAGTTTGACTTACAGACTCCGTGCAGACAAACCAACCCAAAGAGGGAACCCTGAGGTACATGAGGTTAATGATAGTGCATCAGTTGTCCATAACAGTTCATTAACACGGGCCCTCGGCCACCATGCGGGCAGGAGTGAACTAGAGAACTAACCCGGGGGAGGAGGGTATACAGCTATCCTCTGGACTTGGTGCATCATTTCCCTCTAAGCCTAAAACTGCTCTTGGAAAACGAATCATAAGGTAAAATAACATTTTCAGGTGGGCCGACAGGAATTTTATTGGTTGGGGTGGTGAAGGCAGAAAGGGCTGAGCAGCAAGGGGCAGCACCGGTGACCACTCACATCTCTGTCACTGGGAGCCCCCGTTATTAACAACCACAGAGGCAAATGAAGAACCGCTTGGTAGCGTTACTCAGCACCCCGCATGTCCTCAGCCCACGCCAGACTCTTTCCATAGATTATTCTCATTTGCACAACCCCGGTGCAGGAGTGGGGGCCATCATCACCATGGAAACACCAAGGCCAAGGGATGAGTGACAAGGCCGAGGTCACCAAGCCGGTCCCACCGCTGAGCCAAAGCCAGACCCATACCCGTCTGGCCCTGCCTGCAAACGCCGCGTCTTTCCACAATGCCAAGCAGCCTCTCAAATATTTATAGACATCAATGGTGAATGTACCAAAGCGTAATTCAATCCAACACATATTTATAAATATTTATAACCAAATGTTTTGCTTTGATAAGGCCTATTCTCTGAAGTGCCTGGCGTCAGACAAACAGGGCTCTTTTTTTCTGGGGAGCAGGCTGCGGCTCACCTGGGAACGTTCGCTCATTTGCATGAACAGACAGACACACACATCCGCACCCAGATGGCCCAGCGCCCCGCCCCTCACCGTCATTGGTTTCACACACCATGGAAATCAGACTCGGGACCGCGGGATGTTAGATTTGTTTGGGAACGTGTGCCTCTCTGCTGCCTAAAATCTGCCAGAGGCTTCCTGTGGCAGCCAGGCTGAAATCAAAACCCCTTTCCCAGGGGAACTGCAGACTCCTCTCTCTCTCCCCCTGCCCACAGCCCTCACCCCACAGCCTGGGTTTGCAGCTTCTCTGCGTCTGCGCTCGCTCTCCGCTGTCCGACCGGCACAGGCTGCTCCCTTTGCCTCCTCAGTCCTCCTCCATCTCTCTCCTGGCCTGGTTCCCCCCTACCCGGGTCTCCTCCTCCAGGAAGCCTCAGCTGCTGGGCTCCTATCCCTCTGTGTCAACCTCTACGGTGTCCTTCGATACTGTCTCTTGGTTTTTAAAATTGTTGTTGTTGTTGTTGTGTTGCTTTGGATTTGTTTCTTCTCTTGGTCTGTGGCAGGGGCAGAGTGCACTTTAGCTGGTGGACATGAACTCTGAGCTTGCTAATAAAAGTGGTCTGTCCTCGAGGCCACGGACCGCGTGCACTCGGCGCCAGCACCAGGGTTGAGCACTTGATCACCTTATCGAATGTGTCCCCAGAGCCACGAAGAGGGACTCACGTGCCCATTTCTCAGACGAGGAAAGTGAGGTTGAGAAAAGCTGTGGACGAAGAGGATGCGGCCCACCGCCCCGGGCCTGTCAGCCTCAGAGCCCATGGCCCGTCATCAAGGTTTGGATCGGACCACGGATGCCCTCGGGATTTTGAAATCAGAGAACCTTAGAGCTGAAAAGCATTGTGGGAAGAACTGCCACCTTTCAGTGGGCACTTCTGTGTCCTGGATGATCTATTTTTCAGGAGCCCTGGTGAGGGAGTGGGTTACGTGCTGGGCTGTAACCTCAAGGCGCCGGTTCCAATCTGCCTACCGCCGCTGTGAGGAAGAGCAACGCACCTGCCAGCTGCTTAAGGATTTCGTCTCAAAAACTCTGCTCTGACCGGAGGGGTCCCCACGCATCGGAAGGGGCTCCATGGCAGGGGGTTGGGGCTTGGGTTTGGTTGATGGTTTCCTTATGTTCCTAACTGTTTGCAAAGACACCTTCACAACCCTTTGCATTTTAGACGGCACGTTGGCCTTTCCAGGAAAAGAGAGACTTTCAACTCCTGTAAAGAGTTACAGTCTCAAAAAACCCACCGTGGCAGCTCTACCCCGTCCTAGAAGGTTGCTAGGAGTCCGGATCAACTCGATGGCAGTCAGTGTGGGCTTTTGTTCGGTTGGTTGGCGTTTTTCCATTTCTAAGCCTTTCTGGGTTAATCAGACTTTCAGGAAAACCTCGCCTGTAGTACTTCTAAGGTGAATTCCGATGGCTTCGCCTTTGACAGAGTGATCTGGAACAAAGAGTTGCCTCTGGAGAGGCTCACCCCAGGCCAGCTGGATGAGCGGGGCCTGGGCCTGGTGGACAGCTCTCCACCTGCAGTTCTTGTCCAGCATCCCAAACATAGCCACATGCTGCCCGTGGCCCGACCACCCTGAAGCTGGGACTCCAGGATGCCCGGACCCCTCTGGCACTCATCTGCTGAGCTTCAGAGCCCTTCTACGCCATGTGGTTGTCCATGGTCGTAGTGTTACAAGCCAGGGGGCAAATGGGGCAACTGAGGAGCGCACCGAGACCCCAACACGGGGATGGCTAATAGACCCCATGTGCCACAGAATGAATGGGGCTGAGCACAGGGAGGGGACAGGGCACTCACCTTTGGGGACCCATCCAAGGAGGGCCCTCAACCGCCAATGAACCCAGTGACCGCAGGGAATCATTATTGCCCACCTAGATCTCTGCTCCCCAGGGGGCTCACGGCAAGGCAGGCCCTGGGAGGATATACTGAATGCTCAGACATCTTCGAAAGTCTCATCTCCCTAGCCTTTTTGAACCAGATGAGAAAATCCCCCATTAGCTATGTGATCTTGGGCAAATCTTTGACTAGCCTGAATTTTCTCCTCTATAAAATGGAAATCGCAATTCAAACCTGATAAAGCTGTTGAGGATCCCGGGATTTTTTTTTCTTGGGTGGGGGCGGTGCACAGCAGTCGGTTAAAGTGCTCAGCTGTTAACCAGAAGGTCAGCAGTTCAAACTCAACAGTTGCTGGAAGGGGAGAGAGGCCGCGGGCTGCTTGTGTCAAGACCATGACTGGACATTTCACCGGACAGCTCCTGTCTGAGTCGGAACGGATTCTCCAGCAGATTTGGCGAGAAAAGAGGTTAAGGCAAAGAGATTAAATAAAACAGCGCGTGCAAAATCCTATGCACGTAGTAACTGGAAAACTCCGAGCCATCAAGTGATGCCGATTCATAGCAACCCCATCTGACAGGGAGGACTGTCTAACTCCTGAAGAGAGTAGGAAGCCCGTCTCTTCTCCCTTGGAGCAGGCGGTGATTTCAAACTGCTGACCTTGTAGTTAGCAGCCCAACGCATGACCCCTACCCCACCAGGGCTCCTAGCACATAGGAGATGCTCTGTAAAGGCCATCTCGTTCGATTGCGGTGGTTCTTGGTGTCACATGTTAGCTGTATGCTGCATGAGGTCGGGACCGCGTCTCGCTCATTCCTCATTAGATGCCTGGTCGCTGGCACACAGTAGTCGATCCGCCATGAGTTGAACATGGAGGGTCCATATCCTCCTGCCAGCAGAGGCCGTTTGAACCGGGAGGCTATGCAGGGACCGCAGAGTCTGAGGGTGGCCCAGCCCATAAGTCTTTGCCCTGCATTTCCTTGGGGTCACTGTATGGGCTGCGCCCAGGCTCGGTGTGAACACACTTGGGCCAGAGAGCTCACGATGGCGGAAGGCCCAGTGTCTGCTGTCTGAACTCGGTTGTTGCTGCTGTTAGGTGGCATCGACTTGACTCCACCCATCGGCTCCACGTGCAAATAGAGTCAGACCCTGAGCCCAGCCCGAGTGAGCCGTCTTCCTATGGTTATGCTGAGACCACTGTGCCAGTCTATCCTAAAGAGAGTCTCCCTGTTTTCTCAGCCCCCCTGCTTTACTAAGGACGATGTCCTTTTCCAGGGACTGATCTCTCCTGGTGTGGCAGTTACATCATCTCCTGCCAACTTTTAAAGGGGGGCGGGGAGTCTAGTCTGTCAATCAGGTCGCAGCCTGATGACCTCGTATGGAGGCACCACAGAGGCCAGATACACACAGACACTCTGCTTGTCCTCCTGCTGACAAGCCACATGGAGACCCCTGATGGAACCAGAGCCCTGGAGCTGGAGACCCACCCCAGTGCTGAGATGCTTCCACTGCCACTGGAACCACAAGATTTTCCACCACTGGCCTGTGGTTTTCCTTCATTGGGCAGCACGGCGTGTGTTGCATGAGTCTGAAGAGGAAATTATAGACTGGTCTTGAACACAGGGGCGAATATCTGACTTATGGACGTGGTCTGGACTGGGCTGGGATGTTTTCTTAATACACAGTTGCTCTTTGATATAAAGTCCTCTGTTTGACACATATGAGTGTCTATGACTCTGTTACTCTGGTCAACCCGGACTCACACGCCTGGTAGCACATCCAGAAGCCACAGGGAAAGCTTGCCATCCTCACTTCTAAGGAGCGGTACTGTGCCTCCCCCGAGAGGGCTGGTTCTTCCGGCAGTCCGTGAGGTCTCCAGCATTTTCCCCCAGCACCGCAACACAAATGCATCCTTTCTTCTGTGGTCTTCCGGCTTCCTCACGCACCCAAGGGTACTCCCTGAACATTGAGTGAGCCCTACCTGCCAGCACTTCTCTGGAGAGCGGAGATGTCCTCTCCCGAGCCTGGCACTCATCGCTTGCACTGCCCCCAGCATCTCTCGGAACAGCCCTCCCAACCATCTCTTCCTTCACCCACGCTTTCTCACCCGCCTGAGAGCAGATGCTGGTGTTCGCTGGACGTTCCGAGGTGGACAAACTTGCTCCCAGAATGACGCGGTCGACTCGCCAGCCCTCTTGCTGCATTCTAGCTCTCGCTGCCCGCCCTCCACCCCCAGGCCTAGAAGACCCTTGGGAATCTGAGCTCTGAACCCCTCCCACCCCTCTAAGCTTTGGAGTCTAAGGGCCTCTCAAGACAGCATCTGTCACTCAGGCCATTGCTGCAGGAAAGACTGCCCAACTGCCCACTACACTGTAGCAACCGCCTTCTCTGCCCCTTCTTTCTAAGGCTCTGGGAGCAAACCTATGTCAGACTTCACCTCCTTTGAAAACAGAAGACAGCGTATATTCCTCCCACAAGAGACTAGGGGTAGCCGGGCACTGGGAGCCTTCCCATAGGCTGGAGTTCAGGAGGCAAGGGGCCAAGTGGGCAGAGCACCGGCTGTGGCGTCAAAGCTGCATTCAGGCCTCAGCTGTGCTCCACTCACTTGCTGTGTGACCTTGCCGGTTGCCTGACTGCTCTGAGTTTGGATGGAAAGTGGGCATTCACTGCACATGGGTGCAGTGAAATGGTGTATGGTGAGCCATTAGGCCAGCCTGGGCCAGAGTAGGTACTCGGTCGTGGTCTTCCACGATGATGAAGATGATGATGATGATGATGATGATGATGATGATGATGACGACGACTATGACAAAATACTGTATCTCCTCCTCCCCACTGCTGGAGAAGCGCAGCCCGCTCGGAGGCCTCCCTGTTCTCCTCTTGGGTGGTCCTGAGGACTTAGGGCCAGCACCCCCTTCCTGTCCTACCCAGAGGCCACAGACAAGGGATGCCTGCTGCCCACAGGCCTGGCCTGGACCCCTGGGCCCTCCACCCTGTGCCACTCACCAAGAGCCTGTCCCACCTCCCCTCCACCTGGTGGGCAACGCAGCTTCTCTCCCTGGCCTCCGGCTGGGCGCCCTGCCCAATTAACACTCACGCATGCCAGCTGAGCAGCTGTGGTGGCAGTCAGCCTCCCCGGGGAGAGGGACCCAGGTGTTCCTCCCGTCTCTGCAGTGCAGGCTGGGGGAAGAGCTAGGGGGCTGGGGTGGGGGGCTGGGAGACCCCACTGAGACGCAGCCACCAGGGTTAGTCCTGGCCCTGGGGCAACAGTTGTCTCTCTGGGGATGGGGCTGCCAATGTCCCCTCTGACACCACGGAGCCAGCAGAGGGGTGGGCTCCGGAACTGGGACTCACTCCTAGCCTCGCGGTTTACCTGTCCGCAAAATGACACCCTTCTCTGCTCCGTGCACCTCGAGGCCGCAGGAAGTGCTTGATGAGCAACTTGGGCTGCAATCCCCTGGCCACCCCTAGGTTGTGTTTGCAGGACTCTTTCTAATGCCTGGCTTCCTAAGCAGGAATGAGCGTGAACAGAAACACACACACACACACACACACACACACACACACACACACTCCTGTTCTCTCTGTTAAGCAGGAATGAGCGTCAACAGAAACACACACACACACACACACACACACACACACACACTCCTGTTTCTCTCTGCTAAGCAGGAATGAGCGTCAACAGAAACACACACACACACATACACACACACA
>NW_022103968.1:31674767-31678828 GCF_000313985.2 Echinops telfairi | reverse complement strand
GCTAAGCAGGAATGAGCGTCAACAGAAACACACACACACACATACACACACACACACACACACTCCTGTTTCTCTCTGCTAAGCAGGAATGAGCGTCAACAGAAACACACACACACACACACACACACACACTCCTGTTTCTCTCTGCAGTCGCTGAAAGAGACAGAGCCTTAAAAAGAAGATGGTAGAGGGGCTCTGACTTTGAGGGGCCCCAGAAGAGCTGAGGACAAAACACTGGGTCAAGTTTGGTAGGCGAGTACCAGGTACCCACTGCCCAGAGACAGGGAACTAATAGCGGTGACTGCTGATAGCCATAAAGGGAGCTACGGCTTCTTGCATCGAATGATTTATTTGCCTCAAAAATTTTGCTCTGAACAAACTCTTCAGTATGTGTTTGACGTCAGTTGGCATTTAGCACGTTTAATAAAGAGGTTTATCTTCAGTGGTTTGTTTGTTTTTTTAATAGAGGAATAAGACTGTGGCTACTCCCGTTTATACATCCATGGAGTGTGGATGCCCAGGAACTTAGCCCTTGAGGGGAGCCTTCCAGCAATGCAAACAGTGAATGCATTTTCCTGGTAACTGAAAGGTTGGAGAGGCAGGTTTTCCCTCGGAAGAGAGGACGGACGGCCTACTTCTGGGGAAAAACACTCACCCGGGAACGCTCTCCGGAGCCCAATTCTGTGGAGAAACACAGGCAGCACCCAGAGTGGGAAAGGCAGCTGGTGACTGGTTTTAACCCTTTAGGCTCTGAGGCACACTACTGCCACCTGGTGCTGGCATGCCTCCATACAGGTTCTAAGTTGCCTTCCAATCCTTACCCTTCCCGTCCCAGACGGGTTTCCTTCCATCTAGGAGGTGCCCAGCAAGGCGGGAGCCTCACCTGCAGACAACCTGCCAACTTCCGGAAGGACTTGCAGTCCCCTGGGGCTCTGACCAAGCAGCGGTGTCCAGGCAGGGCCCCGCTCACGCTCCAGCTCCAGCCCCACCTCGGGTCCCTGGGAGACTCCTGTGTCATCCGTCAAATGTGCTCCTCTTACTGCCAAAGGGCCGCACAGCACGCGTGGGGTTTGGCACTCACCAAAGCGTTTATGGCCAAAACCTGTCCTCGCCTCTTATGCCCAGGAGACCTCACAGTTCTCTCCCCCAAACCATCATTTAATGCGCATTAATGGTATCTTTTCTTTTATGGGCCCTGACGCACGGTTTATTTCAATGTAGAGCCGCTTTCCCGCACACGTCTCCAAGGGGAAGAGAATTTGGACAGTCTTTCCTGCGACCACTACTTGTACTTACAAGCGGGAAGGGACATACTGAAGGGTCTGGACCCAGCCCGGTGACAGGTCCTGCTGTGTCACCTGAGACAGGTGACTCGCCCTCCCGGGGCCACAGTCGGCTCCTCACCAGGAAAAGGGGGCAGGAGGGCAAGAATTCCTCAACTTGTAAGGTTTGGGTCAGGAGTAAGGGAGATAGTAAAATGAAGCCTTGCACGATGACTGGGGTGTAGTAAGCATTCGATAAATGGTAGCTAAGAAACACACGCATGTACACGGACGTACACGGACGCGCGTGGCACCTGCCCCAGAGAGAAAAGCAAGTAAGAATCTCATCCGACCCATGGGCTTCTCATAAGGTGACCAGACATCCTGCTTTTGGCGGGACAGTCCCGATTTTTAACAATTTTTCCCGCGTCCCGCAATGTTTTTTAAAAGTCCCAATTTTTTGAAAGAATGCACGACAAGATAGGGTATACGGTTTTCGGCTGACATATGGCTATTTGGCCAGGATATGAGTTTGATCAATGGTGTCCCACTTTACCAATGTTAAAATCTGGTCACCTTAGGCCTTCTGGCTCAGAGCAACACATAGAAGCGAGAGGTTCCCCCCAGGCCAACAGCAACCCTCAGGGAGGAGGGTGAGGGGCAGGCAGTGTGCTGGGCAGGTACCTCTCCTCCTGGCAGAGCAGGGGTGGGGTGGGGAAGGTGTCCAGCTGAGGTTAAAACCAGAAAGCGATCCCCTTCCCCACTGCCCCACCAGCCTGCTTGCAAGCTCCGGGAAATTCCTCTCAGGAAGCTGGCCTCCCACAGGGGGACCTGCCAGGCCTTTCAGCTCCTTACCAGCTGTGCGTTATCATGAGTGATGGCAGGCCAATCCCCCCACCCCACCCCAGGTCCCTGGAGGCGGGTGGGTTTATTTATCTCCTGGTTGGGGGTGGGGGGCTGGGGGTGTGAGTCGTTCCTGACCAGCCTGGCTGCTGCCTCTGTGTTCTTCAATTACGGGTACAAAATGATTTGATGAGGGGACCAAGCGGGCATCTGGGTTTCAGTTAGCATCTGACACAGGGCCTTGCTAATTAATCTGGAGACACGCGCTGACAATGCCCCCAACCCCAGCGCAGTCAAGGAGAAAGACGGCTGACGGGCCGTGAACATAAGGTGGTGTGTGGCGGGGCGGCACCCAGAGGTCACCGGCGGTGTCCTGGAAGACTCGGGACACAGCGCCTTGGCTTCACCCAGCCTCCCTGCCTTTGTCACCGCGTCCCCAGAGGACAGGCAGGAGGTGGCCCAGCAGCAGCTGGGAGGGGCCTGCCTGGTGCCCGCTCTGCGTTGGCAGCCAGCTCGGAAGACAAAGGGACCCAAACATTTCCACCCCATCAGCCAAATCAGTCGCTGGCCCCGTGGCTGGCACAATGTCACACCCTCCCAGGGCTTCCCATTCTGCTTCGTGTGGCCTGCAAGTGCGTCTCTGTTGTTTCACATACATGCACGTGTGTATATGTATGGGGGTGGGGGGCATGTACCATACATCCCATAGATCCTCCCCAGCCCCCAGGGCACACTCAGAGTCCTGCTGTTTGCTGGCCCTTTCCTGGCCTTGCGCTGTGTGTAAGGGGTGGCGAAAGGGCCCAGAGGAGGTGGAGGTCCAATTCCCGCACCCACTCCACTTACCCACAAGTCCCCCACCAGCCCAGCCCTTCCTTGGCACCAGGCTTGGGATGAACAGCGTCGGACCCATCACAGTGCCCCAAGGGGCTTCAAAGATTTGGTGGGAAAACGCAAGGAGAAGACCCCAGACTTTTCCCATGAGCATCTGGAAGCCCCTCGTATGGAGCCTCTGACCCAGCCGGCGAGGCTCCGTCTCCGTCTTGCTGTGGCGTCAAAGGAGGCTCGGAGAGGTTTTGTACGAGTTCTCGGATGGCACTGCTAGGAACCGCGAAGTGAGACCCCCCACCCGGCTGGGGCTGCACAGACAAAGGCAGTGTGCCCCTGTGGGCCTCCACCCCCGATCTTCACTTAGTCAGACCCAGACACACACATGCGCACACACTCACACCCAGGTGCAGAGACGTCACTGTGAGACCGTGGTGCTGGGTCGGGATCCGAGTCACAGGGGCTTGAACGACCGGAGTGGAGGACGCCCCGGAGATGGTCCGTGGCTTCGTGCCCGTCCCACCGGACCATAGGGCTGTGAAGAAGGAGGTGGAGAGGCAGCCAGCGAGGGGACAGGGCCCCACTCAACTCTCCATGGGGCAGCCCCGCTGGACCTGCTTGATGTAGCCCAGGTTTTCCTGGAGGCTTATTTCAAATAAGCCTGAGTGTATGTACCACTGACTCAAATCCACCGCTCACATATCACAGCTAAAGAAGTTCAGCCACTGGTCTCCCAGAAAACCAAAATAAACCACACTCATCCCCCTCAAGTTGATGCCAACCCATAGTGACCCTGTACAGCAGGGTAGAACCGGCCCATAACAACCCTGTACTTCAGAGTAGACCCAGCCCACAGTGACCCAGTACTGCAGGGTAGAACTGGCCCACAGTGACCCAGTACTGCAGGGTAGAACCGGCCCACAGTGACCCAGTACTGCAGGGTAGAACCGGCCCACAGTGACCCTGTACAGAGGATAGAACCAGACCATAGCAACCCTGCACTGCAGAGTAGAACCGGCCCACAGCGACCCTGTACTGCAGGGTAGAACCGGCCCACAGCGACCCTGTACTGCAGGGTAGAACCGGCCCACAGCGGCCCCCTGTACTGCAGGGTAGAACCGGCCCACAGCG
>NW_022103968.1:31659082-31674667 GCF_000313985.2 Echinops telfairi | reverse complement strand
CAGGGTAGAACCGGCCCACAGCGACCCTGTACTGCAGGGTAGAACCGGCCCTGTGGGTTTCTGAGACTGTAACTCTTGACGGGAGTAAGAAAGCCGACTCTTTCTCCCTCAGAATCCCCTGGTGGTTTCAAACTGCCAACCTGCGTTTAGCAGCCCAATGCATAACCCACGACACCACCAGGGCTCCCGAGGCAGAGCTACCATCCCAGCTTTCTGAGCCCAGTGTCCAAGGTGGGCAGCTCTGCCCAGAGAGGGGCTGCTTCCCGGGAACTCTTGCTACATGCACAGGCCCTGGGCTGAGGCTGCCGCGTCCTCAGGCCATGATCAGCCCGCTCGGTGCCCTCCTTGGGTTTGGTGATGAAAGCGGGCTCGCCTGTAGACATACTCAGCTTCGTGCCTGGCACAGAGCAAGTCTTCAGTCGATATCAACTACCCTCACCGTCCGGCTTCAGGGAATCCTCCTTCCTCCTACCCAGGTGGAGATGCCGGTTCAAGTACAGTGGTCAGTATTGTTCCTGGCCCACTCCTGGTAGCTCACCTGCACAGCCTCGCCTGGCCCTCCCTCTCTCCCTGGCACCAAGACACCCAGAGCCGTCTCCCTGGCCTGGAAGTGCCAGCATCTCACACCTTCCTCTGGGCTGGCAGTTGGCACTACTTTGCATTCTCTCCTTCTGTGGACCTAGTCATCGCTCCCCGGTTTCCTTTGGCTTCTGAAAATTAATTATCAGTGATTTGTTAAGTTCATTAGCTCTGCCTCGCAACAGCATGGAAGGCCTGCCATCTGGACCCGTGTTCTCCTCTTCATGGGAGCTATTCCATAATTACATGATAACCAGTGTCACCCCACGAAGCCCTGCTGCGCGCACACACACACACACACCCCGCCCCTCCTTCCTCCAGACTATGAAAGCCTACCTCTCACCAGGACGAGCTGGTCGAGCCGCCCTGGTCTTGGGGCAGCCAGGCCTCCCAGCCTTCTCTCTTCAGCCTTGGCTGAGCCCGTGCTAATTGTAAGCTCCTGCCTTGGACAGGTGCTGTTTCTACACCATTCCACTTAGGCCTGTGGGGGCTTCACAGCCATTCATCGGAGGTTACTGTTCCGTGAGCTTGCTCTTCTTAACCCCATTTTCAGGGAGAGCCAAGGCTCGGAGATGAAGGAACTTGCCCCAAAGAACACATCACTTTCGAGCAGAGCTGAGATTCGAACCAGTCCTCGGTCCACACCAGAGAATCCTCTGTCTAAGTATGGCAGGACCCTGCAACCCCAGACCAAAGTCAACGTCCCCCCGCCTTCTGCTAGAGCAACTCTCAGCTATGTAGTCCTGGCCAGAGTTTTGTCCATTCCGGCCTGGCCAGCTGCCTCTGTCCATCTCTGCCTGGTCAGTTTCACCCAGCACAAGTCCAGCTTCTCCGCAGGAAGACAGACGTGGCACAGTATGAAGAATGCATACTACTTAGGGAGCACTCACAAGTGGTCACAGCTCGATGCCTGGATCGTCTCATTTCACCTGCACAGCAACCTTCTAAGGCAGATACGATTGGAGGTGCCACACCCATTTTACAGACAAGAAACCGAGCCACTTCCAAAGGCACCCAGTTAGTAAGTTGTAGAGCCCAGACTTGGCCCAGACACTGAGTCCACCCCACCCTCCTCCCTCACAAGGAAAGAGTCACCTCTGTGTCTGAGAGGTAGCTGTCAAGGAAGGGAATCTGAGCCCCTGACAGTAGGAATATGGGGCCTAGCAAGTCATGAGAAGGAGGCAGACAGACCCCCCACGACTCCACGGTAGGAGTAAAGAGCAGTTGGAAGGAAAGATGTTCTTGTAATAGTCACTCAACAAATATTTACCCAACACCTACTAGGTAGCAAGGAGCCGGCAGGTGTTGGAGACACCGACAATCCAGCAGACACGGGCTCCCATCCTCCAAGGGCCACTGATCCCAAAGAAAGGATTACAAGTGCCCAAGAACCTTTGTGAGTCACTGAGGGCTCCAACCGAAGGTGAGAGGGGGTGAGAGGCAGCTTTGCCAAGGAAGCCATGCCTCAGTGGAAGCCCAGAAGAGGAGGATATGAACTGTGTGTGTGTGTGTGCACACACACACATATGCATCTGTTCGGGGAAGTCTCCACCATGCCAAGTGTGATAGGCAGGTTTATTGTACCAACCTGGCCAATGAACATATGTGGGATTCATTGAAGGGCAGTTTAATTAAAGGGCAGAGAGAGAAATGGCGCTGCGAACCTCGCCTTTCTTGCCTCTTGCTCTTCGATAATCGGGTTCTCTGCCTCAACTTGTGAGCTACACTGCCTGTGGGACACTCAACCGGTAGACTGTGTCACTGTTGTTTGAGGTTCCTTCAAGACCTGCTTTGCCACGCTGCTGGTGTATACATCGCTTGAGCTGGAGACTGCTAGACCTTGTCATCGGGCTGACTGTTGGTGACCTGCCTTGCTGTTTGCTGCCTGTGGCCAGATTGTCTGAACTGCTTACAGAGGACTCAGCTGTCTGCTTCCTTGACTTGTACCCAGCAGCCCTGTGACTTAAAGGACTCCCAGTGTATTAGCTGTCTTGTGGAAGTGAGTTGCATTGAACCATTTGCACTGCTCTATAGACTAATTAGTTGTTTATTTCTTATGTTGTATCTATCTATCTATATAAACATATATAAAATCCTAAGTGTCCTGGTCTTGTTTCTCTAGAGAACCCTGTCTAACAGACCAAGACAGCAGCCTGTGCCAGCCCAGGACCAAGCACGTGACTGGCACACCTGGGGAAATCACCTGGAGAGCAGCAGGGAGCCGCTCATTCATTCAGCAAACGTTTACCAAGTGCAAGGCTGCTCTGCGGGGTTCCCTCATCTGGCTCTGTTGGGGCACATGAAAACCCGGAGGACTAAAGAAACCAGTGCTGAGGCTGCTTCTGGTCCGGGTCCCTCTGAGGCCTCTGAATCCGTCCTCCCCCTCTTACCGGCTCTCCTCCGAGCCTCTCATCGGCCAGGCTCAGCCTGGCTTTCTTGCCCCCTCCAGCACAGCCTGGCGTTTCAACACCAACTCCCACCCACAGATGCAAGCCGTTGTTTAACCCAGGGAGGGCACAGCCCGCACCAACAGCCGTCACACTTCACACACACCCTTCATCACATCCAGGCAACAGTTCTCTCTGTGTGGGGAAGCCAAAAAAAAGTCGTTCTACAACATCGTCAAAGCCTTGATCGAACAAGAAATATCAAAACAGTGTCGGGCACGGGCCCCACCCCCGCCCCCCTCCCTCGAAGCCTACTTTCAGGGTCCCTCGGGGACTTCGTGGCTTTGCTCCCAGTGCTGATCTGGTGTGCTCCCCTCTTGCTTTGTCCCCCTGCGGGGAGCTCAGACCCCGTACTGTATCGTCAGTGCTGACCTCTATGGGAGTACTGGTTCCCTGAGGGTACAAGAAGAGAGGGAGCAGAAAGTGGGGAAGGGAGAACTGATAGCGACGGGGAGAGCAAACATCAGACATTTAGGTGGATGGATTCATTGGACGGTGTGAGTTATGGCAAAACAACAACAACCCCCAAACAACAACAATAATAATGATCTATATTAAGGGCTCAAGGAGGTGGTAGGGTGGGGGGGAGATAAAGGGGAGCTGATCTCAAGGAGTTCAAGAAAAAGGGAAATTAATTGTAAATGAGGATGGCAACGATTGTACAACTATGCCTGCTCTGATGGAACTATGGATTGTGATAATATCTGTAAGAGTTCCCAATAAACTGTTTAAAATATGTGTGTATATATACATATATATCTATCTCAAAACGGGAAGCCCTTTTTTTCTTGGTGTGTCCTCAGCTAGATGCACACACTTCCAAAGGCAGTGTTTCCAGCTCTAACCCTCCCCAAAGAATTCTGCTCTCTTCAACTGACACCACGTCAGAAGGGCAGTTTGGGCAGCCTCGGGGGGCTCAATTCATGTTCCTTTTCCACGGCCTCTAAGTTTCCAGCACAGAAAGAAGTCTGAAGGGGCAAGCTCAGGCTGCAGAGTAGGTGGGGTAAGGGTTCCCACTGGCGTGCTTACAGGACAGGACAGCCCTGGCTACCCTCCCAAGAGCAGCTGGGTGCGGTGCCGTGACGGGGGACTCCTCGGTGCAGCTTCCATGTCCTTAAAACGTCATCATAAGCAGCCCACAGTCTCTTCTGTCTTTGGAGAAGAGGGGCCGAGAGTTCCCTTTGGAGCCCTAAAGAGAATTGTCCTCACCTGAGCTGGCCTCTCTGCAGCGCCCCCTCAGACGCCCATTTCAATTAGACTGTTGTGGTTTTTTTAAGGGAAGCTGACAAGACTAAGAGAACTTATCTGCAGCCACTCACTGGTAGCAGAATAGCACATGTACTTTAAACATTTTGTGTCAACAAACCTGTGTGTGGAGACGCAAAGCCCATCGGTAGGCAACTGGACACCCCCTCGCTGAAGGGTTGAAGGAAGGAGATGAGCCAGTCAGGGTGCAGAGTAGCAACGATGAAACATATAACTTTCCTCTAGTTCTTAAATGCTTCTCGCCCACCCCACCCCCGCCCCACTATCATGATCCCAATTCTACCTTACAAATCTGGCTAGACCTGAGGATGTACATTGGTACAGATAGGAACTGGAAACACAGGGAATCCAGGATAGATGACTCCTTCAGGACCAGTGGTGAGAGGGGAGATGCCTGGAGGGTGGGGGGAATGTGGGGTAGAAAGGGGGAACCAATTACAAGAATCTACGTATAGCCTCCTCTCTGGGGGATGGACAGCAGAGAAGAGGGTGGAGGGAGATGTCGGACAGTGTAACTTATGACAAAACTATAATAATTTATGAATTATGAAGGGTTCATGAGGTAGGGGTGAGTGGGGAGGGAGGGGGAAAATGAGCAACTGATATTAAGGGCTCAGGTAGAAGGCAAATGTTTTGAGAATGATGAGGGCAACAAATGTACATATGTGCTTGACACAATGGATGGATGCATGGATTGTGATAAGAATTGTACGAGCCCCCAATAAAATAATTTTTTTTAAAAAGAAGAAACTTGTGTGTGTATGAACTGCAGCCTTAGCCACAATACTTTTGTGTGTAGCCCGTGTAGTGTAAGGTCTAGGAGGGTCCCGTTTGACAGGTGAAGAGATGCTCGCGCAGCTGCAGCGATGCCTCCCCGCATCACAGAGCCGACAACGCTCTTCCCGGCTTCCCTTGGTCCCTCCCTGCCAAAGACTAGAGAAAGCATCCTCCCTGAAGTGTCGGCAGAAAAGTCAAGCCCACCATGCTGCATTTACCAAGCCAGACTGACTCCTTCCTTCCAGAGGTCCCATGGACTGTTAAAGAATGAGCCTCCTAGCAAATGCAACACGGATGGCCTGCCTTTGGGTGGCAAAATCGGTGACCCATTGGAGCCTGGAGTCTAGACGTCTCTGGAACGTCTGAGTGTCCTTGGGCGATTCGGAACACGCATCTACTCTGCACCAAGACCAGCTCCAGGCACTTTGGGAGACAGAGAAGACTCCTGGTGCAGCTCTGCTTGCTTGACATTGCTCCACCATCACCGCCCTGGAGGACACCGCGAGTATCCGGACCAAGAAGTTCACGGCCAACCAACACCTTCAGCAAAAACAAATGGTCGCCGATGTCCTTCACCCTGGGAAAGCGACCGCGTCTGAGACAGAAACTCGTGACAAACTAGCCAGAAACGTACAAGTCCACGCCAGATGCCATCTTTTGTGTTTGGGTTTAGAACCCATTCGGGTGGGGGCGAGACATGGTCTGTGACTCTTTGGGTCATGCAAGGGGAAAAGAACCTACGCACAGACTCGGAAGGCACGGCTGGATGAGAAGAACAAGACCCCAAGCACACGGTGCAGGGACGCAAGAGCAGGAGGAGGAAGGTTAGGGGACTGCCAAGGCCAACGTCGGTGCCGGCGAAACGTGAGCTGGAGATTGGATGTCAGAAAGAACACCGGTTCTACAGGGACTGGATCTATGATGGTTCTGTGGATTTTTCACCAGAGAATTAATTTGGGGGGCGGAGGTGGGCTGGGGAGAGAATCCTAGTGCAGGGTCCCTGTTCACCAGGAATAAAAAGCCTGTAATTGAAACACGAGAAACAGTTAAGGGCTAAAGCCTAGAACTAACGCCTTGATTCTCAACAGAGCTCCATCGGCCCTCGGGCAGCGTACGCTGTCTTCCAAAGAGCCTTCCAATCCCTCCATCAGACACTGGGGCCTGAGAACCCAGCTCACTCTCACGCCTACGGAGATGCAGGAGGGACGGGCGCAGACCACAGCACCACCGTGGGCGCCTCTGGGGACGGGACTCCACAGGTCCCAATTGCTATTTAACACTGTTCTTGGATACCTGGGTTTTTATAACGATAACCTTTATAAATGTTTAAATACTATAAATAAAAAATGAAATGAAATTCCTGGTAGCTTTGTCCCTGCCTATTTTCTTACATGATAGCTACTCCAATCAGGGCCGTGGGGGGCAGGAACGGGGCAGATCTAGAAATCTTTTGACATTTAAGAAGAATGGTTGGCCTTGGGAAGGTTGGGTCTCAGGGGGGGCCTTTCAGCCCCATGCTCCCCCGGCCCCCAACACTGTGGTTGCCCTCCCTTGGGCCTTGCTGTTGCCAGGCTGAGGCCATTTCATGCCTTATCAATAATTCACAGGTACAAACAATAATGCCAGCTGGATAGACTGTGGGGGTGGGGGGGCAAGCGGGGGGTGGGGCGCAGCCTCCGAGGAGACTGATGGGAGAAACCTCTAATTGGCTAACAGCCCACGTCTATACATGTGCCCACCCAGCAGCCAGGGAGCGCTTTTCTAATCAAAGTTCAGCCAGAGAAATTCACCCAGCATCCCCACCACCCCCTTAGGGCCTCCTAGGTCCCATAGGGGAAAACCCAGTGTGAGGCCAAAGCCCCTCCCAGGAATCCCAGGAAAGCCAGCCCGGACTGTGCAGGGAGATAGATCGCTTGTGGCAAGGTGCATAGATCCAGGAAGATCCCTAGAACAGGAGTCAGAACTGTGGGTGTAGTCCTAGCTCCCCATGGATCTGCTGTGTGACCTACAATCTGTTGCTAAACCTCTCTGGGCTTCAGTTTACCCTGTCTAAAATGGAGATCCCTCGAAACTCACTGCCATTAAGTCGATTCCAAATCACAGGGACCCCATAGGGCAGGGCAGAACTTTACGGGAATAGAAAGCTTCCTCTTTCTCCCTCAGAGCAGCTGGTGAGTTCGAACTCCTGACCTTGCAGTTCGCAGCCCAATGCATAACCCACTACCCAATGGGATAGAAAATTGGGTCAAGGACTTGGCTGGGCCAGTTACAGAAAAGGAAACTCAAATGGCCTAAGCCCAGGAAAAAACAAATGATCAACCACACCCATCATTAAAGTTAAACCACATGTCCTCCCCTGTTTTTAACTTGTCAAATTTGCACCATGAAAAAAGTGAATAGTGCCCAATACTGAAGGGAAATAACGTGGGAAAGAGGGACTGTGGTTGTGGCAGTTACATCATCTCCTGTCAACTTGAGTGAAGGGGTGGAGTCTAGCTGTCAATCAGGTCATAGCCAATGGTGCCTCGGTGTGAGCATGGCCTTCTGCTGAGGATTCTGGGAACTCTGGTCTTCTTCCCTAGAGGCAGGACACATGCTCTGCTGGACATTCCTGTTGACAAGCCACATGGAGCTATGCTGATGGAGCCGGAGCCCTGGAGCTGGGGGAGCCACGTAGAGACCCACCAGCGCTGAGATGCTGCCAGCTCCACTGGATCCACAAGACTTTCCACCCACTGGTCTGTGATCTTCCTGCATTTGGCGTCATTGCATGTGTTGCGTGAGTCTGAAGTGGAATTTATGGACTGGTATCGGACATGTGGGCCAATATCAGACTTATGGACTTGATCTGGACTTGGCTGGAATGTTTTCTCAATATACAATTGCTCTTTTATAGAAAGCTCCTTCTTATACACAGATGAGAGTCTATGAATTTGTTTCTTTAGGCTACCTGGACTAACACAATTATGTAATGTGAAACTAGTACAGCAGTTTCAGACAGCAACTTGGCAGTGACCTTCAGATAAAAAATGCATCTTCCTGTTAACTTAATACTTCGACTGCTAGGAGATCATCCCTCAGATCTGTCCAGGCAAGGGCAGAGAGTCACACAAACAGGGCTCTTCCGATGCTTATAAGAGCAAAATGACTAAAAGCAACGTCCATGATGAAATCCAGACAATGGATAACCGCAATGTGGCGTCAGACAGCATCTAACTTCAGAGGGAGGGACAAGATCACCAACAGCCCCAAACTGATTCCTAAGAGGTGATTGGCAAGCACACCTCCACCCTCCAACTCTTGAGCACTTCTGACACCAGTGGGCTCTCCCATGGCTCTCTCTACTTACTTCTCTGCTGGGTTTGATTATTCAAGGCAACAGCCACACAGAACTCACGGTACACTCACGTGTGTGGGAAGTGACCAGTTACAATTCAGGATTAGGACCAACATGGGAAGTAACAGGAATAGCTCAGGATACAGTTCTTCGATCAGGGCAGCTTTTCCCTCAACTGCTCAGGCCTGGCTTGTTAGCTCTCAGCCTCAGCCCTGGGATCCTGCAAGGGGTGCCAAGCCTGGAAGCCTGCCATGTGATGGTGCTCAGCTCCTTTGCTCCAGGGACCAGCAACTTCATTGTATGCACCTCCTTCTAGGGCCGTGGTTCTCAATCTTCCTAATGCCGCGACCCTTTCATCCAGTTCCTCATGTAGTATTGACCCCCTCGCCCCAACCATAAAATGATTTTTTGTTGCTACTTCCCAACTGTCATTTTGCTACTGTTATGAATTGGGCAACCCCTGTGAAAGGGTTGTTCGCCCCCCCCCCAAAGGGGTCTCAACCCACAGGTTGAGAACCTCTGTTCTATGGGCTGGGAAAGACATGGGCCTACTTATGCTGGTCTCCTGGTTCTGCTGTCACCATTTCTCTGCCACTGCACTGCCGTTTGTTGAGTTTGTGTTACATCACTTTTGATCAGCCTCCTGGGTCTCGGAGGTTCTCAGCGCAATGACCTTGGGTCCAAAGGATTCGTTGCACACCCAGCTCTTCTTCATGATGGTCATACAGTTTCTTTCCCTTAGAAGCCTCCAGGATTGGGTCCTTTCAAATTTAGCACAACAGCCAAAGTGAACAATATCCCACAAGTGTTCCATGCACCTTATTTGCATAGTCTAACCCAGTGACGTTTGCATACATCTCATTTGCATGAGCAGACCAGCTAATCCCATTGGTGGGCCTGAAGAGCCTTCTCGGTGTGGTCCCACCTAATCAATGTGTGGGAGGCTACAAGACGTAGGCTAGAAAAACCATAGTCATGCAGTCCACTACCCCACACAATGAGAGCACTCGTTAGTGAGGAAAGAAATGGGGGCAGCTCCGAACGTGCTGATCTAGAAAATCTCAGGGCTCTCTTGGCGTGAGGAGAACGAGCCATGAACGCATGCTCGTGCTTTTGAAAAGAGAGAGAATTGGGAAGGGAAAGCGTCTATGGTTGGTTGGTTCTGCTTAACTCCCCGCTCTCCCTTCCTTTTATCCTCTAGTAACCTATGGGTCTTCTTGGCTTCATTGGCTTTACCTAATGTCGATATTCCGTTTCAATGGGATTGGACCGTATTTGCCCTTTTGTGTCTGACTTCCTTCATGTGGCTCATCCACGTCACGGCGTGTATCAGAGCTGCCTTGATCTTCGTGGCTGAAAAGCAGTCCATTGTATGGAGACGGCACGTCTGTTTCATCCAGTCCTCTGGTGACAGACCCTCGGGTTGTGCCCACCTTTGGGCTACTGTGGATCGCCCTGTACTTAGCCGCGTGTGTCTCGGCAGACGCTGTTTCTGGAAACCTCCCCGTGAAGCTGCTGCCGTAGCTGCGTCTGGAAGAGGTGCGGGAGACCTGGAGCGGGGCAGGGACTTCTTTTTGCTCTGTTTCTGTCTTCAAACCACACATCACATTTTCTGTAACTTTTCAAAACGAGGGCCTCGTTTGCTTCCTCAGGGAACACCCCGAGTCTCTGAAGATTAAATGCGGTCGATATGAAGGTGGTGCCTAAATGATAGCGGATCCTGCACACGCCAAGTGCTATTAGTTTCACATGAGAGGTGAAAGTCTCTCAGGAAAACAAACCAAAACTCCAGAAGGGCTGCTGGTGGAGCGCGTGGCTGCTAACCGAATGGGTGATGATTTGAACCCAATAGCCAGGCCTTAGGGAAAAGCTGTGATGGTCTGTGTCCATGAAGGCTTCTTGTTGTTGTTGTTGTTGTTGTTGTTGGGGGCCATCGAGGAGGTTCCCACCCATAGCCACCCCGCGCACAACAGAATGATGATGCACTGCCTGGTCCTGCTGCACCCTCACCATTGTCCCTGGGCCTCCCGTGTCCATCTGTCTCCCTGAGGGCCTGCCTGTGTGTCACTGCCCCTCATAAAGGTGACAGCCTTGGAAAGCCCAGGGAGCTGTTCTGCTCCGTCCTGCCGGGTCTCTGCGAATCAGAATTGGGTTTGCATATTTCTCCTTCGTTGTTCCCTGTGGTTCACACCAGATCCATTCTCAAGGGCATCCCAGGAGCCATTGACAATACCAGGTTCAAACTGACCTCTACCTTTCTATGGGAAGAAGGGCCTTTGAGAGCCTCCCCTCCGCCACCCTGATCCCTGGGAACAAGCACCTCTTCGGGGATGGATTTCATCTGATGAATCCTTATCCAGGCCAGAGGTTGGCTGACAAGGAGAAGATGGAAGAAATGCCTAAGAGTTGTGTCGAATATGTCTGACCCAATTGATGTATGGAATGTTATAAGAGCTGTAAGAGTCCCCAATAAAATGATTTAAAGGAAAAAATAATAAAATTTTAAAACTAATTAATTAAAACAAGAAAGAGTTGTGTCTGTCCAATTGGTAGATCCCAACACCAGTCCCGGGGCTCTAACTTCCAATGGCTATGGGCAGTGTTCCCCACAGTCTCATTGGCACCTAGTATGGAGCCTGCCACTCCGTGAACTTTTGCAGGATGGACGAGTGAGTGACCATGCATGGTCAGCATGCCTGAGACCTCACAGACAGACCTGGGGTGAAAAACACAAGGCATGTGCGCGGGACCTTCGTAAGGAAAGCCCTCGGCCCCACGGACAAAGATGACCGGCTCGAGCACATAGCAAGTCGGGTCAGAGCTGAGATTTAGCGTGGAACCTGGGACCCTCGCCTCATCGCTCCCTGCCCTCCTGTCTTCCGGCACATGCACAGAAGTTACACTTTCCTGACGCATTTATCTGCCAAACACTCCTCCCACTGAGCCTTTCTCAGTCTTGAAAGATTTCTGAGATGAGGGTTCAGTTTGACATTTGTGTCAAGTCTTCAGACCGATTGAACTCATCAACCTAGCTTCGTGAGTTAGAAAGGACGGGGCCCCTGCCAGATCCCAGGCACCTGTGCATTCAATGTCCATCGAGTTCCTCCAAGAGGCACGAAGACCAGTCCATTGTGCCCTGAGGAGATGGGCTTGGGATCTCCTACGGGGCAGATCCCTCCAGCCATGCAGAAACAGCCTGGCCAGCGAGGGTTGCATCAGAAAGCAGATGCACTGGGTACAAAGTGAGCCCAGCAAGCTCCTTCAGCTCATGCCTCCCTCTGGACCCTCTGCTTTACAAAAAGTCATGCGCTCTAGAGCTCCACGCCGGTGAGTATACACTTCCTTGCTTTCAACACTTCCCTGAGTGCAAGTGTATTGGTTTCCTAGATTGGCTGTGACAAAGCCCCACGGACTGGGTGGCTTATCAGAAGTGACACTCATTGTTCACATCTCTGGAATCTAGAAATGCAGATCAATATGTTGATTGGCCCATTAAAGAAGAAAAGAGGAATGGAACGCATTTCCACTGAGTCAGTGACAACTCATGGCGACCTTATCGGACAGGGTAGACCTGCCCTCATGGGTTTCGGAGCCCAACGCTCTTTACAGGAGCAAAAGGCCCTGTCTTTCTCCACCAGCTGTTGGTTGCAAACTGGTGATCTTGCAGTTGGCAGCCCAACATGTAACCACTAGACCACCAGGGCTCCTGGTGACCCACCCACCCTCCTAAGTCTCTGGAGGAAAGCCCTTCCTGTCCCCCAGCTTCAGCTAGCCCCAGGCTTCCCTGGGCCTCTCCATTGGCCATTCTTCCTCCGTCTGTCTTTCTGTCTGCCAGGACACCCCCCAGATTGGACTAGAGTCCACTCGACTCCAATATGACCTCGTGTTAACTGATGACACCTTCAAAGATTCTGTTTTTAAACAAAGTCATACCACGGGGGAAGCAGTTAGAACTTCAGCATCTCTTTTTGGGGGGAGGGCGAGGAGGGAGTGTTGCCAGGAACGGGGTTTGGTCCATCACAGCAGGATGGCTCTCAAGTGGCCATCAGTGGCCCCAGGCAAGGACACTGGCTCTGCACCCAGCTGTGTGATGCTGGGTAACACCTTTCACCTCTCTGGCCTCCGTTTCCTCATCTGTGGGTGGGAATCTCTACTCCTTCCCAGCAGGGATTCCTGGGAAAAGAGGGAGAAAGCCCCAAAGGCAAGGATCATGAACAACTTGACAAGCCCGAGCCAGCCCAGCTCCTATCCTGGCCTGGCCCACAGCCCCTTGGAAAAAGCAGTGTGCTGCCAGAGAGCGCCCAGGGCCCTTCCTGTCCCCCTGCACCCACTCAGGCCCCTTTGCTGTATCACCTCCCCTAAGGGAGGCCCACCTTGCCTGCCCTTCCTATCAATCCTCCAGCCCCACTTGCTGGCTCGTCAGGCTTCTGTGCGCTCGGAACCCCCTCCCTCCCTTTTCCAGGCAAAGCCTGAGCCAGAGAGTCCCAGGGGGCTCTTCACCGCATTTGAGAAACAAACCTTCTGAACAAACATGTGTAATCGTAGCGATGAGCCCAGCAGGGTAATCAGACGTGTTCATCTCTCACCTGGCAAGCTGCCCGCCTTAGGCTGCCTGTACCCACTAAGGCTTCACACACACACATGCTCCCCGAATCCTTCTCTTTGCAAAGAGCTGGGAGTGAGGGCTCACCAAGAAGGACCACACAAGCCCCCCCTCACCCAAGAGCTCTTGCTACCTGACTTCCCAGAGTGGGCCTCTCTACCCCCTCCCTCTGACACAGGGATCCAGGGTTAACCTGGCCCCCTCCTCCCCAGTGCCCACAGTCTGCATTGTGTGTGTAGGAGCCAAAGAAAATATTGCAGTCAAGAAAGGCATGCCTGGAGCCCAGAGCCCCGGCCGAGGCTGGCGGCGTTGCTAAGAAACAGAGCATGCCCAGCTGGAACCGTGACTGCCGTTTCTCGTTTGTGCAAGAGCAAGAGGAAGAGGAAGAGAGAGGACGTGTTTGCTGTGATGAATTTCTGCCTCCACCCGCTCCCGCCGGAGGGAGAAAGGCTCTCACTTAGGATTATAGCCAGTGATGCTCTGTCTCTCCTGCCTTCCGGCAATGGGAAAAGCTGGAAGCTCCACTCTGCCCTACTCCTTAAATACATGCCTCAGAAAACTGAGCCAAAAAAACAAATCAGAACAGAATCCTTAAGTGGGGATAAAAGTTAGTCATCCTGTGTTGTCCAGTGCTGTGTTGCAGGGAAGTCATTTCAAACCCAAGGCACGGCTTGGGCTGCCTCTGTTCCATCCCACCTTGTGTCCGTGGGCAAACTGTTAACCTATGAACCACACGATCAATAGTTTGAACCCACCAGTCTCTCCATAGGAGGAAGATGGGGCTTTCGGCGCCTGTAAAGGCTTAAAGCGTCAGAAACTCAAAGGTGCCGTCCGACTATGTCCTCCAGGGTCTGTAAGAATCAGCTCAATGGCAGGTTGGGTTTGTTGGTTTGGTTTTTAATCTGTGCCTCAGTGTTTCCACGAGTAACTCGGGCATACGTTCCTCACGGGGTCCTGTGAGCATGAAGCCCGATAAACCGGGTGAAGTGCTCAGCATACCTGGGTTAGGATTTAGCTACCTCCTCACCTGTCCCCAGGTACAGCCCACACATGCTCACTCTTGCTAACTTTGCCATCTGAGCTGCATGGTGCAGGGACTTCCGAGAGGAGAGATCTGAACCTCGGGGCCATCTGAACCAGGAGTCCTGTGACCGGCTCAATTTGAGTGATGTATGGGCTTCGGGGCCGGTCACAGTCTCGCTCCATCCCCCACGGTCAGCACTCAGGAGGACAGGCCCCCTCCTCTGAAGAACTGTTCCTGAGAGATGATTCTGGTCTTTCATGCCTGTTCACCCAGGGTCCGTGAGGCAGCCCCTCGCGCCCTCCTCATATCCTGCCGTCAAACCTCACCCCACACGCTCTCCTCACAAACAGGGCCGGTCAAGCAGCTAATTCAAACAAATTCCTCCTGGGCGCTGGCAGCCTCTCGAGGATGTAGAACTGCCAGCAGGGCCTTTCTGCAGGCTCTGCTCCCCGCCCTCAGCAGCCCCCACCCCCTCCAGAACCGGGGCCAAGCAGAGAGGGGAGGCAGCAGTGCGACTGCCATTCCCACCCCGGCTTCTGCAGGGGGACCCGCACACTCAGCAGGTGTGGGTCACCCCCACCTGCGAGCCCGGCACCAGCGACCCCTGCGGACAAGGGGTGACATTTCTGCCTTCTGCGGGCTGTGACTTCCTAAGGCAGCAGACTAGGGGCCCAGAGCTTCCTGGCGGTCACTTGTTGGTCCTGTTTCTACTCCATGCAACATCCTCTCTCCATCACCGTCGTCATGGTGATAAAAGCAGCTGATACCTAACGCGAAATTGCTTTGTTTTGGACACAGTTCTAAGGCAGCCATAAGGAGCCCTAGCAGTCGAGTGGGTGATGTGCTGAGCTGCCGACTACAAGGTCAGTGGTTTGAACCCACCACACGCTCCCCAGGAGAACGGTCTGCGCCCGTCGAGGGTTACAGTCTTGGAAACCCACAGGGGCAGTTCTACCCTGTGAGTCAGCATTGGGTCCGTGGCAGTGGGATTGGTGGCATATAATGTCGCGGGACCAACCCGACACACCAGCCACGTAGATACCGGCATCACATCATCTGATTGAACACCCCTGGGAGGGAGGGACTCTCAGCGTCCTCTGGTTGCAGACGAGAAAGCTGAGGTGAAGGTCAGCAAGGGTACGTTGCTTAGGTTACCTGTCTCACAAGTGGCAGAGCTGGTTCTGGCCCCAGCCTGGCCCCCAAGGAGGCTCCGTTACCGGCTGTCTGAATGCTCATAGGGAAAACTGCTTTAATCTGCTTACCTGCCTGCTTCCCCATGGGTTAAAATAACGATAATAAAACCCCGAAGCTCCAGCAGGCTAGGTTTCAGGTTGGGCTGCATGCCCAGGTTCGCTCACTGGCCTGGTCCTCAGGGTACCCCAAATCTTGCTAGGCCCAGCCCTCAAACCCAGGTTCTCTGCAGGATGAACTGAAGTGTTCCTCTGCTAGTCACAGCACCCCCTTCCGATTTGGCCCCATCTGAAGTCACCTCTCATCCCAGCCCTCAGACAAAGCCCATCTGAGCAGTCCCAGCCTCCCCTCACAAGCCCGC
>NW_022103968.1:31567607-31658982 GCF_000313985.2 Echinops telfairi | reverse complement strand
CCCCCGCCACTGCAGCATGCTTTGTTTAGAGGTCCTCTGAGCCCAACCTCTCCCAGGCTGCCCCAGCCTGACCCTGACCTCTGAGCCTTCCCTTGGTTCCCAGAGCTTCACACCTGACTCCTTACAACAGGTGAGCTCATAGCTAAGACCCTGTACTCAAACTGTCCAACTGAGCGCCCCCTTGGCCCCACGCCAATCGATCAGCCAGCGGCCAGCCTGCCTTCCCCATCCGTGCCCGTGTCTCAGGGGCTCGTGCTCAGAGGCCAGACCATGGCTGAACAGACTCTTAGATGCCAAGCACCTCCTTGCTGTATTTCCAAAGGACACCCACCCTTCTCTTCCACTGCACAGTCCTCCACCGGGCTGGCTGTGCCACCAGCCTACAGCCTGCTGGAGTTTCCCAGGCCTCTGGGATGCTGCGCCCGCAGCACCAGGGCCCGCACCGCTGGCCCCTAGCCTACCCGCTTCTCAGCCCAGGTGAAGGTTCCTTTACAGGTGCTGGAGCTTTGACCTTGTAGGACAGAAGGGAGAGGTCAAGGTGGAGCATTCAAGGGCGCTCGGGGGGAGGGGGTGGGGGCGGCAGCGCAGTGAATCACGGGTAGCCTGGAGGTGACCGCTTGGATAAGGGCGAAGGAAAACCACCACCGGCTCAGGTCCCCTGACCCAGCAGGGTCGCTGAGGGGATGCAGACCACAGCGGTGACCCTGTCAGAGGGGAGACCACAAAATGACAGTCTGTAAGCCTTCTGTGTGGTGTTACAGCAGACATGGGTTACTGTTTTTTCTGAAATATGCCCGGTGGACAGGTATCAGTAGACCCACAAGGCCAAGACGCTACGCATTTCGTTTTCGGACCTTCTGACGCGCTCGGCCAGAGCTGCCATTATTTCCGGGTCACAGTGACGCTGTCAGACGTGTGGTTTGGTCCGTCCGAGCGACAGGCCTGCGCTGTAACTTTCATTGCTGCCGGCATGTCCACAGTGTCCAATGTGGTCAAATTTTCTGGGGCTTGCGCTACAACACTGTGGGAATTCGTATACAGTGAACCCTCGCCACTTCGCGCTTCGACTTCCGCGGCTTCACTCTATCGCGGTTTTTGCGTAACAGCGCATGCTCTGTCATTACTGCCACTGATTGGCTCATACTGTACACGCTTGATGCCATAAATAATATAATAAATAATAAATGATAATTGTAATGTCCAAAATGTTTTACTGTATTTTCCCTTTTTCGTTTAATAAATTGGGTAATACGAGTGTAATGGTGACTAAAGGGTGTTTTTTCATGTCCTCTATGCTCTAACTACGAAAATATTTGATTTACAAATAAGGAATCCTACTTCACGGAATTTCATTTATCACGGTAGGGTCTAGAACCGATTAACCGCGATAAACGAGGGTTCACTGTAGGGGAATCCATCTCAGAAGGTTATTTAAGAATTAAGTTGAAATTAAAGGAAAAGGAGAAAAAAATGTGTTCAAGGGTTCCCCTCACAGTTACTAAAAACACAGGTAATCGTGTTGTAATTCCACATAGCAAGACTTTGCCAAACAATGTTTTACGTGAGTGTTCATGTCAGCTCAGAAACGTTGGCGCCACTGTTTGGCACACCGCTGCTCCACTGTTAAAATCGAGGACTATGGTGTCTGTGCGGTGGGGGGGAGGGCGTGGAGGGGCGAGGACAGTGTGAGTTACTGTGCTGCATGACACCAACGCTGGTGTGGCCATGGTCCTGGTGGTGAAGTCAGAGAGGAGGTGGCTACCCTACAAGTGGTTCCTGTCAGCTGGCCCTCTGCCATCCATCTTCGTGACGCTGCTACGTCTGAGTCCGACGCGATGACCCCTGTGTCCACCCATACTGGGTCCCCCTCGCCGTGGCTGGCTGTCCACGGTGCCAAACAGGATGAGCCTCTCCAGCACACAGTGCCACCTCTCAACTCTCCAAAGCAAATGAGCTGAAGTCCCAGACAGACAATCTTCCAGGAGCCACAGGGTTTTCCATGGCTCGTTTTAGCACATCGGACCTTGCTTCCCTGATGGTCTTAGCCAGGAAGCTCCACCTGTACCCAGGTAACTCTGATAATATTTTAAATAGGAGGACATAGCTTCCGGCATCCTTGCAACATGCAAGCCACCACAGGATGACAATAAGACCAGACCGGTGGCGGGTCCTAGAGTAGCTTACATATATAACCCATCTCCTTTCTAGTCACCTCGGGCTGCATTGATGTGAAGGTGTGTGTAAGGCTTTGGAAAGGATGTAAGTGAACTTGACCAGGGGCACCCCCAACACCACTCCCAGGCTTCCGGCCCCTGCTCCTTGCTGGGTGCCCTGGTCCCTCTGATCCGCCATTGTTTGAGGCAGCTTGACATCCTGGCTCCCATTCGATTTGGACAGTGTCTGCTGTGGCTGTGCCCTGGGGCTCTCTGGCCAAGGGGCAAACACCCTATTCAGTCGCTGAGCCGGTCCTGAAGCATGTCAGGCTGGAGGTCTGGCCAGCCCCCAGCTCCCAGCAGGCGATCCTGAACCTGGATCAGATCCCTCCCCGCCTTCCTCCTCCAGTCTGGGAAGGCTGGGGCGGCGGCCTCACGTCCTCTCCCCAAGGAGATGTGTTTGCTCTTCTTGGGGGAAGGGGCACTCATTAGCTGCCCCATCTCAGGGCCCTCGCCCTCCCCTACCCCGCCCACCTCCTCCCTCCCCAGCCCCCTGTGTCTCCTAAGTCACAGTCATTTGGGAACTGAAGTTGCGTGACAAATGGCTGCAGAGGTCCTGGGGACACCATTTCATTCTGCAGGCGTCATTGTGCCTTCCCTAAACCCGAATACCCGGGCCCCAGTCTCCCGGGTGACACCTGAAGGCCTGGGTTTCCTGGCAACCGAGAACAATGGCCCCTGGGAAAAGCACACACAGTTTGGGCAAGGGGGTCTTTCTTCGGCTGCACCCCTGGGCAGGATGGGAGCATGCCCTCCTGCAAGCAGAGTCTGGAGGGAAATTCCAGCAGCCGAGGCTATCTGAGCCTCCTCGCCCCCCTCCCCACCCAGTCCTAGGGCAGGAGCTCTGCAGGGCCCAAAGGCACTCATCCACCCGTGGGCCCCTTACTGGGACAAAGGGACATTGCAGCAGACTCAACTGTCCCCCCTCCCTCCTCCGCACCCCTCCTCCCCAGCCCCACGTTGCCCTCCCGCCCCCTGGAGCTGAATCCAGGTCGGCCTTCCATGCCACCTGTGGCTTCAGAAGGGACCCGCTCATTCCCCTTTCCTCTTGGGGGTGACTTCCCGTTTGATGCCCTGATCCTGGAGGAGAGAGTGGGTGTCTCCAGTTTCGCAGCCACCGGGCCTGAGATCAACATCCCTCCCCGCCACTCACTCAGTGCGAAGCCTGGGAAGGTGACCAAGCCCCTGACTCCTCCTCTGTACGGGAGAGATGGCAAGCCCCCCAGAGTCCGCTGCTGAGATGAATTCGAGTGTATATGCTCGGCCGACGTGATTAGCCACACCGGTGGGGACAGTATGGCTCGGTGGGGACCTCTGTCTTCCATGACCTGGACAGGCATGTCGTCTGCCGGCGGAGGCTTGCACGTGGCTATAGTGCTAAGCAGGTTTCAGCAGAACTTCAGACAGACAGACTGAGAAGGAAGGCCTGGCAGCCTGCTTCCCAACACGGATCGAAACAGTGCAATGTACGACCATCATGGGGGTGGCACTAGATGAGACAGTGTTTGTGCAAGGGGTTGCCACGACTCAGGGCCAACTCCATCGCTCCTGCTGCCCACCCACCCTGCCAGGTCTGGACCTAGAAGCAGAGAACTGCAATGACCGAGGACACGAGCCTACATCGCCCAGCTTTCTAACGGCAGGCACCCGGGGAGGCTGCCCTGCACCGGGGTCTAGCCATGGCCCCAGATGCAAAACCAAACTCGGTGCCAACTCACAGCCAGCCACCCGCCGGACAGGGTCACACTGCTCTGTGACTCTTTACAAGAGTAGAAAGCCCCCTCTTGCTCCTGTGGAGAGGCTGGTAGTTTCAAACTGCAGGTCTTTCAGACCACAGCCCAATGCGTAACTACTGTGCCACTGCGGGCCCAGCCTCCTGCAGAGGCAAGGGGTTCTATGGAGGACTTCAGAGCCCCCACCCACTCATCCTCATCCCCACCCCCAGTCCCCAAAGCCAAGGAAATCTATGGACTCGACTCTCTCGGGAAGGTTTCTGTTTGAGAAAAAGCTCTTGCCTCCGTGCTAGAAAAAGGGATTGTCCTTTTAACAAGTCACTCAACGGTCTCAAAAAATCCCTTCTTGCCGAAATCCACATTGTTTTTAGTCCACGTTTGTTCATTTTACAGATGGGCGATTGGGGTACAAGGAGACTTGAGGTCAACAAGGTCAACGAGAGTTCATGCCACAGCCCTGATGGAAGGCAGCCTTGCACACACAGCCTGGCCAACCTGTTGCCAGAGGAGCCAGGAGCAGGAGCTACAGGGGAGAGGCGCAGGGTCCAGAGAGCAGGAGCAACACGGCATCACAGACATGTGGGGAAAACGGGCGGCGAGAACTCAAGAGCCTGGAGGCTCAGGATCAACATCTCAGGGACCCAAGGGGCAGTGAGGCCATGTAGCACAGCCATCGTTCACAAAGACGCCCTACATCCTGCTCTGGTAAGCGGCTGCTAGGGTCTTAAAGGCTAGTAAAAGCAGCCACCTCAGGTGTAACCATTGGTCTCTTCTTGTCTGAAAGAAGGAAGAGTGATGAAAAGTCAAGACATATGGAAATGGTTCGCACGATGGACTGGCAGACCACAAAAATACCAGCCTCCACCATCCTGCAGCCAGAAGAACTAGATGGTGCCCGGCCGCCACCACCCACGACCCTGAAAGCAATGGAAGGCCCTGGATACAGTGGGAGAAAATGTGGAACAAAATTCAAAATCATCAAGAAGAACAGGCTTACTGGTCACCTAGAGATGGCACAACCCCTTAGTCATCCTTTAGGTCTGGAAATGAACTCACCCCTATGCTCAATTTTCAGGCAAGCAAGAAACAGATCTATAGGGGAAATAAGAAGCTCTAGTGGTCCTGGGCTAATAATCTCAGGTTGTAGTTCAAATCCACCAGCCACTTCTCAGGAGAAAAATGAGGCTGTCTGCCCCTATAAAGATTTATAGTCTCCAGAACACACAGCATTCCTCTAGTTCTTTAATGCTTCCTCCCCACCGCGACTATCAAGACCCCAGTTCTACCTTACAAATCCAGCTAGACAGGAGCATACACACTGGTACAGATAAGAGCTCTCGACACACAGAATCCAGGACAGATAAACCCTTCAGAAACAGTAATGGGAGTAGTGATATAATGAGGTCAGAGGGAAGGTGGAAGAAGGGGGAGAAACGGGGAACCAACTATAATGATTGACATATAACTCCCCCCTAGGGGGGATGATCAACAGAAACGTGGGTGAAGGGAGACAGCAGACGGTGTAAGAAATGAAAACAATAATAATTTATAATTTATCAAGGGTTCATGAGGGCGGGAGGGTGGGGGAGGGAGGGACAAAAGAGGAGCTGATACCAAGGGCCCAAGCAGAAATAAAATGTTTTGAAAATGATAATGGGAACATACATACACATGTGTTTGATACACCTGATGCATGGATTGTGATATGAGCTGTAAGAGCCCCCCATAAAATGATTTATTAAGATAAATAAATAATGAAGTCTGATGATCACAAGGGTTGAAGAAAAAGTAGATTAAAAAGTTCTCAGGGGGGAAAAAAAAGATTTACAGTCTCAGAAACCCTCTACTGGTCACCAATGGGTCAGAACCGACTCTATGGTGGTGGCTTGGGGCTTATGGGGTGGTGGTGATAGAACTGAGAAGGTACGCACACCTTAGAGTGATCAATCATTGAGATCAAACGGGGGGGGGGGGGGGGGGGGCCCGGCGCCCGAGGAGGAGGCTGCGGAGGGGGGGGGGGGTGGTGGCCACTGGCCCAAGGACAGAGTTCAGAAGGGTTAGGAGAGGAGGAGGGCTGGAAACAAGATCCACAGGTAGGGAGGGAGCTAAGAGAGGTTGCATTGTGGGGACCGTAGCTAAGGAGATGACGCAAAATGTTCGTGAACTGTTGACCAGAAAACTGATCTGCTCTGTCGACCTTCACCCAGTTCGCACTTACAAGAAAAACTGCTAGATCCAGGAGCCACCCAAGTCAGGGCTGCAGTTCCGCAAGAGGGCTCTCTGCAGGAAACAAGGGGCTGGGGAACATGGACAGGGGCCGCAGGTATCTCCGCCCCAACCACTCAGTGCCCACAGCGCTGCCCCTGCCCTGGCCCCAGGGGCCTCCAGCACGTCCTTCCCCACACTCATCCCTCCTTCCTTATTGATTAGCGTGCTGGAGCTATTGCCTTCTGGCTCCCTCTTCCCAGGATGCCCCATCAGCCAGCTGAGGTTTGGGATGAAACCATTCTCTAGCCCTCTTTTTAACCCTTGGGACTCAGTGTCAACTTCCATTGGCTCCCGACCTCAACTAGACAACTGGAGACCAGAACAAGGCGGGCACGGAAATGTTAATTGGGTGTGTTGCGAATGCAAGAGTAGGGATCAGAGCCAGGAAAAGCCCGGGTGGAGGCAGACCCTGTGCCCAGAGACAGACGGACGGCACGGAGCCCGCAGGTGTGCTCAGGTCTCATTTCTGATGGTAACAGGACAAAGAGCTAATGCACGGTTCTGAAATACTGAGGCCCACCCTCAGAACAATCCCACCAGCGTCTCCTTGGAGTGTGTGGGAGGGACCCCACAAGAGGGTAGCCCCTCGTGAAAGAGCTGATGTTGGGGGGCACCCAGGCGAGGCCTCCCACAGTCCACGCTCCAACAGGAAATGTGATGGTCCTCATTTCACAGATGAGGAAACTGCCTGGAGGCATTCCACTGACGTTCAAGGTCAGGTGTCTAGAGGAGCCAGCCCACAGGACTTGAACCCCCAACACTCACTCATAACCCTACTCCACTGGGGTTGAAGGCAGGATTCCCTTGGGAGGTAGTGTGGGAAGCAGAAATCCCGGGGAAAGCTAGACTCAGCAAGGGGAGAGAGATCAATTAGTTTAATCCTCGGGAACTGAGGCTCTGCCTGGCAGCCAGGCTGCCTGGAGGTGGCAACTGCTTTCACCGCAGTAGTGAGACCCTGGAGGCAAAGGCCCCAGACCCCAAAAGAGGTCAAAGGAGTCATGCAGTTAGTACCCACGGTCAAGGGCACTGACCCTCCAGCCCCATGAGGAGCTCCCACAGTGGCTTCACTAGCTTCACCCTAAGGGGCTCTCCCCCTTAAGAAGAAGCTATGATAAATGGAGGGAGAGTCTCTGCAGCACTGGGGTGTCCTGAGCAGCCCTGCGGGGGCAGTGGTTGAGTACTCAGCCGCTAACCCAAAGGTCAGTCGTTCAAACCCACTGGCCTCTCCAAGGGAGAAAGATGTGACAGTCTGTTTCCCTGAAGATTCAAAAACAAAACAAAAAAAACACAACTCACTGCCAACCAGTTGAATCCAAATCCTACCGACCCTAGAGGACAGAGCGGAACTGCCCACCCGAGTTTGAGCCTGTAAATCTTTATCGGATCCGAAAGTCTCATCTTTCTCCCACGGAGTGGCTAGAGGATTCGAACTGCTGACCTCATGGGTGGAAGACCAAAGCATAAGCCACCATGCCACCAGGACTCCAGGGCTCCTTTCCCCAAAGACTACAATGTTGGAAACCCTATGGGACAGTTCCACTCTGACCTACAAGCTTGCTAAGAGTTAGAATCGACTCGATGGCAGTGGGTTTAGGTGTTTTGTTTTGTTTTGGTGCACTCCTATTTCTGAAAAACGGAGACCAAGTTGGGAGGAGGGTCTCCAGTTAAAAATAGTTCCCTTGGGCCTAGTTAAAGATAACCCTACTTGGCCTGCCCTTAAGAAAAACACCTCCAACTGGGGAAAGGAAGAAGGGAAATCGGGGGGCTGATGGGCTCCTGGATTTCCATGTGTCTTGGAATTTAATGTTGGGATGGGGCTTTGGACTGGACAGCTACCCCAAGGGTCAGCCTTGGGCATTGGTGGTAAAGAATGGGGACCCACTTAGAAGACATTATTCTGAAACAACTCCAGGCTCTCTCCTTTTAAGAAAACAAGCAGAACAAACCTGCCCTGCGAGGCTTTTTGAAGCCCCAACAAGGAGGGATGTGACCCCGTGCGGTGTTGCCACTCCAGCCAGGGAGACCAGCAGAAAGGCATGTTCCTGCCATGCTTAACAAAGCCTCTGATTTCCGGGTGTACAAGACTTGGAGGCCGGTGCTTCTTTGATGGGGGAACACGGTGCCCTCGGGGCAGGAGACTGGAGCTCTGGCAGGCTGGGTCTGCAGCAGAAGTGGCCTCTTGCCCTCCTTCCTTTCGGGGGATGAGCTGCTATTAACAACAGGGACCGGGAATTGGAGCTGACTGAGCAGGGCCAACTGGTCCATGTTACAGTCAAAACGGATAACTGTCAAGGAGTGACTCTGAACAAAGACGGATGGTCCCAGAGTTAAATGAGCTGTAAGAAAACCCAGCATCCTTCCAACCCGGACTTGACACCCAGGTGAATCTGCAGGGAGGTCTCATCAAAGAAGAAGGAAGGCGTCTTTCGACGGACTTAGCCCCAGCTTCTTCGTCGGCATTTACAAAAAAGAAACAGCCTTTTGAGTTTATTTCTTTTAAAATGTGGTCCTCCTCCCACACCATCAAAGCACTTCCCCCTGGATCCGCTGCGGCCGGGGAACATTCATTAGCTGGGAGCTGAAGCACTCCGCAGAAAGGACTCTGGCTTTGGGTCTCCCCTGCCACTCACTGGAAGGAACCCCGGTGTGTTCAGGGTCCACACGGAGTTTCCAGAATCTCAGCCTCGTTGGGTTGCCCAGGGATCAGAACCACGCCTTTGGAAAAGTGTGCTCTAATAGAACTGAAGTACAGAATGAAGATGATGATGCTGGTTCATTGCATAGGGCCTGGGTCTTAAAAGCTTGCACGTGACCATCTACAGTACCATGCCTCTGAATTCACCAGAGAAGAAAGAGTATCAGGAATACCACTGCCATCAAGTGTATTTCAACTCACAGAGACCCTACAGGACAGAGCAGAACTGCTCCTCGGAGGCGCTGAGGCTGTCAATCTTGACAGGAGCAGACCGCCTTGTCTTTCCCCCACAAAGCATCTTGTGGGCATGAACCATAGATTGACCTCTGGATTAGAGGCCAAATGCTTAACCCTCTGAGTCACCAGGGTGCCCTTAAGAGCCAGGAATAGGAGCAGGAACTGGAATGTAAGGCTAACTGCCTTCATGAACAACTGACACCATCTCTACTGGAGAACTAGATGGTGCCCCACTACCACTACTGAGAGTTTTGATCAAAGACTCTGCAGAAGAATCCTGACCAAAAGGGAGAAACTGTAGAACAGAATTTCAAATTCCCATGGATTCGGATACGAAATGAACCCATGAAACGATTGCCCTAAGATAACCTTTACATCTTAAACCAAAACATCTTAAACCAAAAATATCTTCCAAAGGTTTCTCAACACCAAGCAATAGTTTAATTTAAGTGGCTGTTTTGTTCTGTTTTTTAAGTATGCTGCAAAACACTGAGATCTATCTATGTGGGATCAAAGTGACACCAGGAAATCAAAAGATTAGATAGGAATCTTGGGTGTGGGGGGCGTGGGGAAGGACAGTAAGTTTATGCTACTGGAGGAGAAATAACTCAGAAAAGCTGAGTAAGAGTGGGTGCCCACTGGAAAGTGTTATCAGAGCCATTGAATGATACAGGTGGAAATTGTGGAACTGGTGTGTGCTCTCCTGTGTGTATTCTCAAAAACAAAAATAAGATGATCTCTTAAATAAATAACAAGATGCTGGTCACTGAGGAATGAAAACATAATTGTTTTCTGCCCCCAGTCCACCCCACCCATAACTTCCTGCTGTGGAAGGGACTATCAAGCAAAATATAAATGTAACATTTCTGATGGTTTCTTTCCAAGCCAGGGCCAGGCTGGGTGTGTTGCTGGAATCATCTCATTTAATCTGTGCTCAACAATTTTCTGTTTTGATATTCACAATTTTAATGAGTATTTGTAATCATTTTGTACAGATATTATAAATCCATAAATCAATTATATCAAGCAAACTTGTACATATGTTGCCATCGCCATTTCCAAAACATTATCTTTCTACTTGAGCCCTTATTATCAGCTCCTCTTTTTTCCCTCCCTCCCTAGTGAATCCTTGATAACTTATATATGTATATATCTATTTTTTTCCATATCTTACACCATCCTCCATATCCCTTCACCCATGTTTCTGCTACTCGGCGCCCTTGGGTGGGTGTGTGTTATACATCCATCATTGCTAGTCTTCCCCTTCCCTGCCTGATGCCACCACTACTCCCATCACTGTTTCTGAGGGTTTATCTGTCCTGGCTTCCGTGTGCCGAAAGCTCATGTCTGTACCAATGTATGGTCTAGCAGGATTTGTGTATGCTCAACAATGTGAAGCCAGTCCTTGTTATACCCTTTTTCCAGACGGCAACACTGAGTCTGAGCAAGGTTGCCCAAATTGCCCAAAGTTCCCCAGCCAGTCCATAGCAGAGCTGTTTGTCCAACATCCTTGTTAGGCCGACTCCTGGGCCCGGCTATTTCAGTAGCATCAGAAAATGCAGAAGGCAAACGGAAGCTGTAAGGCCCCCAGATCACCTGTGCCTTCAGAGATGCACAGTCAACACCTGCATTCACCTCCACCACCAATAGGTGGCACTTATTAGCAAGGGGCTCGCTCCTGCAGGGGATACTCAGGGGACAAGAGCCACTGGCAGCGTGTGGTCAATGCTGACGTGGCCAGTTGTCCACAGGCTTCCTCTGGGACAACTGAGGCCTCATGTCATGTCCAGCTGGCTGTGAAAGGTGCTATTCAGCACCATCAATAAATGCGTTCAGGCCTCAGCTGACCCTGTTGATGCCAGGGTCCACTCAGGAGGGCTTGTCCTCTGTTTCTATCAGTGACTTGGAGGGAGCAGACTTGTCCTTTCCAGTTGTCTTTGGGAGGAGAAGACCATCAGATGCCCAGGTTTGGTGACTACATTTCAACATACAGGGACTCCCCCAGGTTTGGCCAAGATCCAGTCCGAAGTGTGTCTTTTCCTTCTGTTTGTGGTAAGTCGGGATGGGTGGAAGCAGTTCTACCTACGTAGCCTCACTTCAGTGCAAGAAAGAAGCCAAGGTGGCACTGTGGGTGATGTGCTGACTGCTCACCACAAGGTCAGCAGTTCTAACCCACCAGCCTCTCTGAGGGGGGAAGGTGAGGCTTTGCCATGGGGCAGCTCGACTCTGTCCCACAGACTCACTTTGAGTTGGAATCGACTCAATGACTTTTCAATGGCTCGACATGGAGCCACGACTTTCAAGCTGCAAGGGAGGTGCTTCCGTGTGCTGTCAGTAAAGATGGGCTGGCCATCAGGTTTTCAGGGGCCACTTCCTCTGCAGAGGACAGCCGTTCCTTCTTCCGAGTCTCTTCTTTGTCGGGAGGCTCTCACTTCCTTGGGGTGACCCTTCTGGTATTTGAAAATACTGGTGACACAGCCTCCAGCATCAAAGCAACACACAAGTCACCACGCTATAGCAAACTGACAGACACGCAACCATTTTAAGAGACAGCATATGATCAAGAACCAATATTACTGAAGGAAGAAGTCCGACCTGCCCTGAAAGCATTAACCAAAAGCAAGGCTCCAGGAATTGACAATACCGACGGAAATGTTTCCACAAGCTGACACAGCGCTCACGCTTCGATGCCAAGAAATTTGGAAGACAACTACTTGCATAACTGACTGGAAGAGCTCCAAAATTTGTACCGATTTCAAAGAAAGGAGACCCAACAGATTGTGCAAATGATAGAACAGTATCATTACTATCACATGCAAGTAAAATTTTGCTGAAGATCATCCAACAGCAGTTGCAGCAGTACATTGACAGGGAGCTGCCAGAAGCTCAGGCCAGATTCTGAAGAAGATGTGGAGCAAGAGATATCATTGCTTGTGTCAGATGGATCTTGGCTGAAACCAGAGGCTACAAGGAAGATGTCTACTTGTGTTTCATCGACTTTGCCAGGACATTCAACTGTGTGGATCATAGCAAACTGTGGATAGCCTTGAGAAGAATGGTCATTCCGGAACCCTTGATTGTGCGCATGTGGAACGTGCACATGGATCAAGAAGTAGTTGTGTGACCAGAACAGGGGGATACTGCACCACTTAAAGTCAGGAAAGGTGTGCATCAGAGTTGTATCCTTTCACCACATGTATCCAATCTGTATGCTGAGCAAGTAGTCAGAGAAGCTGGATTATATGAAGAAGAATGGGGCATCATGGTTGCAGGAAGGTTAATTAATTGATAACCTTCAATAGGTAGGTGACACAGCCTTGCTTGCTGAAAGTGAATGAGGAGGACTCGAAGCACTTGCTGATGAAGATCAAGGATTGCAACCTTCGTTAGGTTCGAGCTCCCGGCCAGGAAGATGTACGCCTAGGTGGGCGTTACACCTGGATTGGCCCATCTAAGCCAGGTGAATTTGACTCAGCCAATGGGCTTGACCAGTATTCTCAACCACGCCTCCCAACGGGAAGCCAAGGATCGAGGTATATCTCTCCCACGAGAGAGAGATCTAACACCTTCGCTATGGATTGTAACCCAATGTAAAGAAAACAAAAATCCTCACAACGGGACCAATAGGTAACATCGTGATAAAACTGAGAAAAGATGAACGTTGTCAAGGATTTCGTCTTGCTTGGATCCACAATCAATGCTCATGGAAGCAGCAGCCAAGAGATCCCATGATGCATTGCATTAGGTAACTGCTGTGCAAGCTGTCTTCAAAAGTCTTGAAAAGCAAGGATGTTACTGAGGATGAAGGTGCGCCTGATCTGAGCCGGGGTACTTTCCGTCGCCTAGTCTGCATGTGAAAGTGGGACACTGAACAAGGGAGACTGAAGAAGAATCTATGCATCTGAATTACCGTGCTGGCAAAGAATACGGAAGGTCCCACGGACTGCTAAAAGAACAAACAATTCTGTCTTGGAAGAAGGACAACCTGAATGTTCCTTAGAATCACAGGTGCCAAGACTTCCTAACGCTTTGGACGTGTTAGCGGTAGTGATCGGTCCCTGGAGGAGGACATCACGCTTGCTTGGTAAAGCAGAGGGAAGTGAAGAAGAGAAGGACTCCCAACACGACGGACGGACGGACAGTGGCTGCAACAATGGGCTCAAGCATAGGGACAATTGTGGGGACGGCGCAGGACCGGGCAGTGCTTTGTTCTATCATCCACGGGGTCGCTATGATTTGGAACCAACTAGCTGGCACCGAACAACCACGACAGGGGTTAGCTCAATCATTGAAAAGCGAGGGCAGATTCATATAATATGAATGGGCCAGTGTGAGTCTGTAAGTCGAAAACTTATAACCAGGGGGCTGCCTGGATCTGCAAGAGAAGATGAATGAGGAATTGCTATGCAATTAATACATGTGTATTTGCACCGATGAACTATGATCTTTCACGTCTCAGTTGGATTTTATTTTTCATATTCCGTTTTTCCCTCCGCTTTTCATTTCATGGGCACCAGGCACAAAAGGGGGTGGGTGGGACCAACAGCCTACAATCAGGCCATCACAATCTCACACTTTACCCACCACTTGAGAAATCAGCTCTCCTCCCCTGCCTCTAAGGGGGAGCCACCAGTCAGCACTTCTCCCCAGGCCGAGACCATAGCTAATGCAACTGATAGGCCCCTGCACCTAACAAACGACCAGGCGCCACTGGCTTGTAATAAGTTGGTTGAGTGAATGAATCCCTCAGTGGAAAGGGGGCAGCTGGAGGGGGAGGGCCGGGGAAGGCCACATTAAGAAAGAGGCTTGCACCTCAACAAGACAGCAAGGCAGGGGCTGGCTGGCCCCAGAATCCCCATTTTTCTCTCACCGAGGGAGATGGGAAGGACTCAGGCATTTCAGCCTCGCCATTGCTTTTCAAACGAGGAGAATTCACTTTAAGGTGACTGCCCACAGCAGGGAAGGCACGGTGCACCCCTAAAGAAAGCCTCTGGGCGACACCTGCCCTCCACCGTTTCTAAAGCTTGTGAAGAGGGCCGTTAGTCACACACACAATAATAACCACCGGAAGAGTGTTGTTTTATTTGATGTGACTATCTTCTGAGATGGAGAGATAAAAAGCACGCCCACAAAACACTATTCTGAACCCTAAGATGCCCTGGATTTGGAAACCCCAAGCGAGCCACGGAAGTCCACATAGAAGGTGCTAATGACTTCCTCCAAATGCCCCCAGGTGGTAAATCCCGCCCCTTCAGAGCGCTGGTGACCCAAAGGTGTCTCCAGGACGCAGTGTGCAGCAGTCCTGGGGGTCTCATGACACCCCCTCGCACAGAGCAGCACCGGGGTCCCCTGCGCACCTCGAACTTCCGGCTCCGGCGGGGACTGGCTGGGGATCCCGAAGGGCCGGCTGGCGTGCAAAGCCGCTCTCAAGCGGCGTGCCCCCAGGGTGGCACCAGCCACGGGGCTTCTGCAAGCGTGCACAGCACCCGTGGGCCACGGTGGAAACGCGTCCCTTCCCGCTCTGGCACTCGGCCAGGCTCCTCCTCTTGCTCTCTGCCCCTTCCCGGGACCTGCAGGGCAACGGGATGCCCGCGTGGCCTCTCGGCTTGCAGCCCTTCCCAGCGGCGCGGGGGTGGGGGTGCATCCCTGGGAGCGAGGCCGGGCCTGGCGCTGACTGTGGGCGGGTGAAAGAGTGGCCCCTGTCCCCTTGCCAAGGGAGGTGTCACGCCACCAGAATTTATGTGCGGGCTTTCCTTGTCGCCGATTTTCCCAGGTCACCTCCCCCCCCATTACTAGCCCATTAGTTGCATGGTCCCCCCTCCTGTCACCAGCCCACACAGCCTCTTTGTTACCGCCTGCCCCTCCCCAACAAGGCGCTAAGCGTAAACTTGGCTTTGTGAAATATTTCCTCCCTCTCTGCCGCCCCTGTCCCTGCCCTGCTCCAGGCCGGAGCCTTTAGTAAAACAAATCTGCCAGGGGTGGGGGTGATGGGGGTGGGGATTCTCGGCTCTGTTTGCACAGCACGAGTGGTTCCCCCAGTTGCCTGGATCCCCTCATCCTCCGTAAACTCACTTCCCCTCCTGATTGCTATTCTGTCAATACCTTCCTTTTCTGACCCTTCCCGTCTTTGGCCTGGGGATCTGCCGGCCCACAGAAGGGCCTTTGTTGTGGAGCTGAGGGGTGCAAGCACCAGGGCTCCTAAGACAGCCGGTCCACTTCAAAGTGGTGAATGAGTCATGGCTCTGTGGGCCAGCAGCCACCGGTAGGGGCGGCTCTGGGGACAGCGGACACCTCCAGGACCTGGCTCATCCAGACCAGACCAGACGCCATTTCCAAAGCTCTTGGCAGGGTTTCATTGTCCCAAATGTGACTCCAGAGCCTGGGCCAGCATCCGGGGCCTGGGACATACTGTGTGGACTCCAGCGCCCATCTCCCACCATCCGCCAGGTCCACGGGTCAGCAGGCAGATGAAGCGACCCTGGCGCAGTCGGGATTGACCTCCTCTCCCTTGCTGTTGGACCACTGAACACCTGAAATCTCCCCGAGATGATGGGAGCCCGGCTTCCCCCAGGGTCTCCAGCACACACAGGGCAACGTCGTGCTCGGCTGTGCTCTCTGGGACACACTCCTGACAGCTCCTCACCAGAGGTGAAAGGGTTCTACAAGTTCCTCTGCACCCCCACACCCCTTGACCCCATCTCCCATGAAACAGCTCCCAGAAGCTGCCCTCTGGCTGGGCGTGTTAAGGGGCCTCTCTACAATCCCCCACAGTAAAATCCAGCCCCTGGACCCAACACTGTCCCCCCAGGTGTGCTCACATCAGCACAGACTAGGACAGAGAACGGGGCCATCCCCTCCCCTGGAGAGGACGCCATGCCTCTGTTAACTCAGCCGAAGCCCTGGTGGTGTGGTGGTGTGGTGGGCTGTGCATTGGGTTGCTCACTACATGGTTAGTTGTTCAAAACCACTAGCCCCTCTTTGAGAGAAAAAAAATGAGGCTGTCTGCCCCCCCCCCCCCACCAAAAAAAGGATTACAATCAGAGAGAGAAGAGTTACAGTCTCTGAAACCCACAGAGGCATCTCTACCCCGTCCTAAAGGGTCGCTATGAATCAACCTCATGGCGGTGAGTTTGCTCTTGGTTCTAGAAGATTCATCCTCAGCTTCACGTCCGAGGCCCATTCATAGCACATGCTGCCAAGCCAGGTCTCTTCCATTCAGCACTGTTAAAGCCATCTTCGTATGAATCCGCGTTTCATTTCCCCCCACTGATCGTAACAGAGTCCACAGAGCATCCCTTCAGCCTTGCTTCTCATCATCCCTCTGCAGCGTGTGCCTCTGCAAACCTGCTCAGCACCCCCTCTGCCCAGTCTTTCAATTCAGAGATAAAAATGATACAGGGCTCAGAGGTGCTAAGTGACTTGTCCACAGTCACCAGCCAGATGGAGACAGATCTAGACCAAGAATAGAAACCTAGACTTCAGTCCATTGCTCCTTTACATTATACATTTCCTATAAAGCCCCAAGGATGCCCTAAGACTTCTCACTCCCCCGGCCCCTACCCCCTTCAGCTGGCCCATCCTAAGATGCCCAGAGCACACACTGGAAGGTCCAATAAAGGCTGGCTTCCTGGGCAAGAAGATAGAGGGGACTGCATCCAATTGTTCAACTGCACCAGCAGCTTCCTGGTGATACAGCCCTATTCTTCTCGAGAGGAAGCTCTGGAGTAGCCAAGCCAGTAGACCAAAACAAACAGGGCTCAGAGGGTGAAGCGGCTTTGAGATATACAGGGGCAATTGGGCAAGAACAAGGGAGACTACTGAGATTTCAGGGAGATCCTGGCCCTTGGAAATAAACTGCCCACCAACAAAGACGGTAGCTTCAACATGGTTTCACCTCCCCTGCTCAGGAGAAGTCCTTTCTAACCAAGGGCTATCCCAAAGGATTCTCAACGGACTGTCGTAGAGCTGTATTGTCCGGAGGGAATCTGCCAGTGGCCATTGCTAGTTGAAAGACTGACCCTTGGGAGCGCACCCTGGCCCTGAGTTTAGCTCTAGGAGCCACTCCAAGATCACGTGGCCAACAGCATGCCAGGGAGACACGTTTGCGTTAATATGAGGCTTTCTAGTGGTCAGAGCTCTTGGCCAATAAGGCATGCTGCCTTAAGGGGTAGTGAGCTCTGCATCGTCAACTGTGCTGAGCTGGAGGCTGGCTGATGGAGATGACTTTTGTCCCATTCGCAGGCAAAGATCTAAACTCCTGCACCTTTCCTTCTGTTTGAGACAGGTCCCTTGTGCAGTCAAGTCAAAGGTCACCACGGATGAGAGGTAGGGTGCCTAGAACAGAGGAGGGATGGATGGGACATAGATGTCAATAAAGCAGAACCAAGCTGCAGGTGAAAGCCAATGGGGCCCTTTGGAACATTCAACACTAACCCTTTGGCCGCTTTAGACTCCTGATGCCAAGGTAAACAAGAAAAAAGCACACGGTAATAAAGCCATGCATACTGAGTTCAAGAAGGGGTTTTAATACTAAGAGGCCCAACATTAAACCTAAGATTGGATCAATCAGCAATCAATCAATACCAGTTAAGGATTAATGACGAAGGTAATGCATTGTATCCAGTTGTTACTTCATTAACACTTCCGCTACTATAATTCATGAATTTAAGTTAGAATTCCTGTTCCTATTCATGCTGAGCTAATCTAATGAAGAGCGCTACATCATAGTTAATGCTCAGAAAATGCATTCAAAGGAAGAACCCACTGGAATTCTTCGCCGGTTTATTAGCAGTCACTATCTCACTCTCAGCCCGTGAAAGCAAAGAAGAGGCTGCACGAGTCAAACTTCCCGGCAGCAGGTTAAGTCATCCTCAATCCTCACAAAAGCCCTCACCCCCACCCCCTTCCCACTTAACAGGTGAGGAAATGTGTGCACAGAGGGGAAGTAAGTCGCCAGAGTCCCAGCTAGTCAGTACCTGTAGGACTGGAGGAAAGAGACCTCTCTACAGAGGAGTCTGACTGGAAACTGGAAAAGCCAGAAGAGCTAGCCAGAGGCCCTTTTCTTTGTGGGCTCCCAGAGCTGGGGTGGGGTGTGCAGCCCAGGCAGAGAAGGGCTAGGCCATGCTCCGGGCACTGAGATGACTGTCCTCCACAGGGCAGAAACAGTGTGGTGGACGGGATAATGGCACCCGCTGTGATGGTGAAGGTCTGTGTCAACTTGCCTGGGCCAGGGGTTCTCAGGGGTCTGACAGTTAAGAACAATAGTGCCCCTGTAATGAAATCTCCTGGGGAATTGTCTGTTTCCAAGATAAGTAGATGCTATGGAAAAGCTTGCTTGCTCTTTGCTGGATGTGGATTCTGTATCTGGTTCATCATCTGACCTCCGGTTCTTGGAACTTGAGCCAGCAGCCTGCTGTATTGCCTGTAGTTAAATTCAGGATCTTGAGGGGAGGAAATGATCCTGGATTTCCCTTTGGGATCAATGTGATCACAATGGGCCTTATAAGGGAAAGAGGGAATAAGAGTAAGAGATGTGTTCACAGAAGCTGAGGTCAAAGGGATGCAGCCATAAGCCAAGGAATGTGGGCGAAAACGAAAGCCGGACAAGGAAAGGAACAGCTTCTCCCTTGGAGCCGCCCCAAGCAACGTGGCTCGGACCATATTTTCATTTTAGCCCAGGCCACTCAGTTTGGACTTCTGACCGCCAAACTACAAGGTCATCAGCTTATGTTGTTGGTTGTTTTAAGCCACTACATTGGTAATCTGTTAACAGCAGCCACAGGAAACTTATACAGACAAGGGCAGACCTGCCTGCAATTACGACCACATCCCAGGTGCAGCCTCCAGAGGGTCAATATCCTTGATGTCGAAACTGGTTCCCGACCCATTAAACTGTGACAAGGCAGAATGGGAAATGGGGTCGTGCTCTTCTCAGCTTGGACAGGTCAGCGAACAGGGACAATCTCAAGCTGCCCCATTGAGGCATGGAAGAAAGTGTGCATTGGTGACTGAGGAGTCTGCGCTAACTTACAGAAAGCTTACCTATAACCCTGTGCCCCAGAGCGCTGGCGTCACATCGCTTGACCGCAAGTCAAGGGCTGATAGAGTAGGGGTCTGTTGTAAGCACTGAGTCCACCAAATCCAGGAAGCCAACCAGCAGAGCCCCAGAGGAAGTCAGAGATGGAAGGGAGGGTTGGGTGAGTCCCACTTGACCAGCAGGAAGAGCACTCTCCTTCCACAGCTGCTTGTGCTGGGGGATTCGAGAGGAGGAAGCCAGCCACAGTCCTGCCCAGTCTGGTAGAGGGGACAGGGCAAAGGGCTGTAAGGAAAGTTGTGGGGGCTCTGACAGAAACACAAGCCACGCTAGGAGGGTCCTGGGGAAGGGCCATCCGTTAATTCTGCCTGAGGACGAGGACATGGGGCCCAGGAGCAAGGGAACTGGCATTTCAGGACAGCTGAAGAAAGACGCATTTGAGGTAGATGGGGTCACATCTAGGGTGCAGAGAGCTGGGAGGAGCTGGAAGAAGCCTTTTGGGTGGTGCGGTACAGGAAGGACACCCCTCCTTCCCGGCTCTAATTCCAGTTCCCTACCACCCCTTCCAGATGCCTCACACAGTGCCCACAGACACCACCTTCCCTGCCAACCAGCATACAACCTCCAGAACCGTGTGGCCCCTGCCATGGGACAATCCACCCCCTGGCCCACCCCCATGTCCGGATCTGCCGCTCCATCCACCAGGAAGTTCATGACCTTTGACTCCTGCCTCAAAACCCACTTGCCCAAAGGTTCATGGGCAACCTCTTTCTTGTCTAAAATTGTCTATGATGAAGGGGCCACAGAGCACAGGGCGTGCAAACACCCCTTCCGGAGTCACCATCCCTGGGTTCAAATCTTGTCTCTGCCACTAACTAGCTGGGCAACTGATTCACGTGACCATTCAGTGCTGCACTTCTCCCAAGGGTAGAGCGGGGGCAGGGGGGTGGAGCAGGCAGGAGCAGCCACCTGAGGGGATCACCAGTGAGGAAAGTTCTGGGCACAGGAAGCACCCCACAATCCACACCGGAGGGGGTGTCTTTGATGTTCATTTCATAAACAGACTCGAAAGGTCTTATTTGACCGAAAAGAAGTCACTTTCTCCCACCGTCTCTATTTTCCATGTGGTTGATATCATAGCAACATGATGCGTAGATACTGTTTGGGAGTGTTTTTTGTTTTGTTTTGCCTTCTAATTCCTCGACTCCCTAAAAGCTACTGGCGACAGGCCTCTCCAGCGAGCACTCCCCACTAGGAAGACCAGAGCTGTGAAGGCCCTGAGCCCCCAGACCCATTTTTGTCAGGCTGGGGCAACTCCTTCTGGCTCCTCTCAAACAGCCCCAGAAGGGTGCTCTGCGGTGCCTGGCACCCTGGAGGCTGACCGATGAGATGAGCATGCTCCCCCCACCCCCACCCCACCCACACAGGCCTCCCTGAGCCCAGGCAGCCAGAGAAGGGCCAGGTTCCGAGTCACCCCTGGGCTGGCAGCCCAGGCTAGGGCATGCCTCCATGCTGGGCCCATTCACCCTCAATTCACCCACAGCCGTCAATCTCAGCGGCCAGCCGGCCTCCTCTGAGGGAGGACGCTCTCGTGCGGCCCAGTGGGACGCTTGCCTTGTTCCTGGGCCTTGACAGCCTGAGCAGATTTAATGATTGGAAAGCACTTTCGGAGTCCAAAGTGCTCGGTAATTGCCAAGTCATAATCTCCAAATTGTCCTCTGTGGGCGGTGGGAGGTGGAGTGCAAGCTCCTGGGGTCTATCCTCGGTGTGGCTCTCACCCTGGAGCAAAGCCAGGCAGAAGCGTGAGGGGGTAAGAGGAGGGGGCGCAACCTCAAAGAGGGGTCCCTACCCAAGACTCCAGGAGCGTGCCAGGGAACACGGCTTCTCAACTGACCACGTTAAAAGCACGCCGATTCTAGGGCTCTGCAGGAACCGATGGAGTAGAAATCTCGGATGCCTTGGTCCTGGGAATCTGCATTTAATAAACTCCTCCCAGGGGGCAGATGGGACGGTCGTCAGTGGAACATTGGGGCAACGGCCAAGGATGCGTTGAGTCAGAACGTGTATGAATGGTCAGGTGTAAAACTAGGATCTGCTCTGGAAACTGCAGGTAAAGACCCGCTTCCCAGTAAAAGGTTGAGCGAAAGCAAAGTACAAAAGCTAAACGATGCCTGCAGCCAGGAATAGTACGGGTCCCGTTTTGTGGACATACAAGGAACCCCGCAATTAAAAGACCAAAGGGGAATAAACAAATCCACCCCTCTGGATGACTGTCACTCGTGCAAAAGTTGAGTAGCCATGATGGTGAGCTAAGTGCAGCGGCTTCAGAATCAAGTGCGTGGGATCGAATCCCACCCCTGCCCCCCAGGTGTGTTCCTTGACCCTCGCTCCCCTCACTCGGTCTTTGGACAGGACCCCCTGAAAACAAACGTGTCTCGTGGACTTTACAGTCCAAGCGTCTTTTGATCATGAAAGCCATGACACCCCCCAGGCATGACATGACGTCTCACAGGATGAAGCTGATGAAATTGCTTTCCGGAGGTGGGGGGGCGGGTGGCGAAGGGGGTCTAAGGAGGGATGAGGGGGCGCTCCTGGCAGGAAGGGGGCTGCAGCCGCAAACCACTCCTCAGGAACCGCGGCCAGGCTGGTTCTGTTCCGCTGCGCTGGGCCTGGGGGGGACCTGTCACCATCGGAGGTCACCTTCCTGCTTCGGGTAATTTCCCTCGCAGGCGCGTCAGATCCATTTGAACAGTTCTTCATTTCAGCGGAGAATGCCCTCCTGCCTCTGATGGGGGCTGGGGACCAGGACAGGCGGGGAGCTTTGTTCTCCTGACCGGTGCTGACAGTTTAATTAAACCCAGCTTCAGACAGGGTCGATGGGGTCAGGCATTCTTCAACAGGGCTTCTGCAGACTATCACAGGCGCACCTTCCGAGCCACCAGGGCGCTGTTAATGAGTTATCCCGGTCCTTACAGCAGGGATATAAATAAAGGGAAATAAATGTCTGGGGCGGCCCTTAATCGCCCCCACCCTCCTGCCCCTTCCAGGCCCAGCAGAGACACAAAGGTCGATCTTGTCAGGATGCATATTGGTTTCACAGCTAAAAGGAAGCCCAGAGGAGCTGGCTCTCCCGAAGCAGCTGCTGCATAAGCAATCAGCCAGAGGGGTTCCTCGGCTCCCCAGTGCTGCTGGAGCAGAAGGACCACAGTGGAAGGCTTTCACAAATAGGGGAATTTTTTTCTCATAGTCGAAGGGGGCTAGGCGTCCCCATTCAGGGTCCTGGCCAGGGGAAGGCTCTCTCTGTCCCATCTGGAGAAAGGCCCTGGTCGCCTTTGAGTTTCCCTTCCCAGGTTCCTTAGTGACTGTGGCACCTGTATCTTCCCCTCTGCTTGCTTGCTGGTGGGGATGGGGAGGCCCTTCAAAAAGTTCGTGGAAAAGTGGAATTAAAAGATAATAGAATTTTCCCATGAGTTTTTTGACACACAAATCACCACCACCACCACCACCACCACCACCACACTTAATCTGTTCTACTTGATCTCCAAAGAGATTGGTTTCTGACATACCCTGCGCTAACACTACCTTATCAAAATCACAAAGAACACCCATTGCCCAGGGCATTATAACCACGGGTCCTTATTAAAGACAACAAACCCTCACAGCCACGGATTTGGACTCCTGTCGACCCTACGTAATAGAGTAGAACGGCCCCAGTGAGTTTCTGAGGCTGTACCTCTATGGAAGCAGAAAACCCCAGCTTTCTCCTTAATCCAGAGTGCTCCTTAGAGGCAAGGATGGCATTAGGCACAAGACCTCTTCACAGTACTGAGAGCAAGGAGGTTACTTTGAGGGCTGAGGTGCGCCTGACCCCAGCTGTGGTCTTTCCCATTGCCTCACATGCCTGTGGAAGCTGGACACTGACTAAGGAAAGCCAAGGCAGAGCCGGTACGGTTGACCCACGGTGCCGGGAGACTACTGAAAGCGCCGTGGACTGCCGACAGGACAAACTCATCGGTCTGGGCAGAAGGACGGCCAGAGAGCTCCTGAGAGGCCAGGATGGCGAGGCTTCATCCGACATACTGTGGACGTGTTGTCGGGAGAGACCAGTCCCTGGAGAAGGACATCCTGCTTGGTCAAGTGGAGGGGCAGGGAAAAAGAGGACGGTCCCTCGAGGAGAGGGGCTGACCCCGAGGCTGCAAAAGGGAATGGGCGCAGGCATCGGGACAAGGGCGAGGCTGCGGCAGGATCAGGCGGTGCTTCCTTCTGGCGAGCATGGTTGCTCTGGGTCGGAATGCCCAAGGGGCTGGCGCGATGGCACCTGACCACAACCAAACAGCTCACCGCCGTGCAGTCGGCGATGGCCCCTCCAGGACAGGGGAGACTCTGCCCTTGTGAGTTTCCAAGACGGTCCCTCTTCATGGGAGCAGAAAGCCCCGTCTTTCTCCTGACAACAATTTCATCCATAACAGCAAGGGGAGAAACCTCTCCCAGACCTGGGAGAACAGAGGTGTAGAGGGGCTGGGGCTCACCCTGTTCCCCAGCCCCACCTCACCCCCATTTTGCTGCTGCAGGAGAATGCTCAGGTTTCAAACGTATCCTTTTAACCCTACACCCATGGAAACCAGCCCCATCGCCTCTGTAGGTTGACTCTGAAGTTACAGAACTGACCCCAATCCAGGTTAACCCGTCATCCGGATCTCACCAGCCCATGGAGCATCTGCCCTCTCCCACTCCAACCTGCGGTCTGGCAGAGGAGGGAAGACTGCTCCCTGACAGCACTGAAGGTCGAGATGAACCCTCTCCCTGAAGAGAGAGTGCTACACCAGCCTGCCTGACACACCCAGGCCTCGGCTGTTTTCAGCACCTAGAACAGTGGCTGGCCCACGGGAGGCTCTTAACCAAAAAACAGACTGCCAGCAGGTTGATTCTGACTCATACCACAGGGTGTGAACTGCCCCTGTGGGTGGCCAAGACCAGGAGTAGGAAGAAAGCCTCATCGTTCTCCCATGACGGCTGGTGGTTTCTCACTGCGATCTTGCAGTTAGCAGCCCAATGAGTAAGCGCTGCCACCAGGCCTCCTCCCTGTGAACAGGAAAATGGGCAGGTGGGCGAGCGGGTGACTGGATGGTGCAGTGAGAGGGAAAGGATGGGGAGGTGGGAGGGTGAGTGAGGCGTTAGGGGATAGATTAGATATGTGATGTGATCGGTGGGTCAATAAATGGGCAAGTGGGTGAGTGGGTGGGGGTGAACGGGTGGAATAGTAGGGTAGATGAGAGTAAGGGTGGATAAGGGAATAGTTGGGTAGGAGGTAAATGGATGGGGTAGGTGTCAGATGAGGGCATAGATGGGCGGTATATATAAATGGATGGGGGTAGGTGTCGGATGAGTGTGTAGATGGGCGGGATATTAAAAATATAGTATTATATATCCAGGTTTGTCAAACCAGGGTTCAAATTTGGCTCAGCCCCTTGGGCATGTCACAAGCTCTCTGAGCTTCTGTCTCCTAACGTGTGAAACGGGAGAAACAAACAGTTGTTCTGAGGACAGAATGAGATCCTATCAGCATGTCATTCAGCGGGGACCCAGTATCCAGTAACCATCGGCCATTGCTGTCAACACTGCAATTCCTGAGACCTTTCCTGGAGGCTCCGGGAAAAGGTGTGGAGAGGCTCCAACCTCCCACCCACCCACCCAAGCTTTAGATAAAGTGGGTTAAGTGTTCCAAAGCTAACCACAAGGTCAGGGGTTTAAACCTGTCCTCCACTCCTTAGGACCAAGAAGAGGCCCTCTGGTTCTCTCAGGATTCACAGATCCCCTGAGGAGCAGTTCCATTCAGCGATAGGATGGATTTGACTGTGCTTTGGTTTGAGTTAGACAAGGAAGGGGTGGGGGCTCGCCTCGAAGGAGGCCCCCTGAGGGGGACAGTGCTAAGCAAGAACTCCAGCTCACCCCAGGGTGGGGGTGGGGGGCATCACAGGGAAGCAGAGAATGCACAGGTAACTCCAGGAAATAAGGAATATTTCCAGGGGCAACCTTACCTACTGGCTTCATGTTGGCGCAACCAATGACCAAGAGTACAAATCAGATTCTCCTCGTCTACCTCCTGAGCCTGGGCAATGAGCACTGCAGTCAAGCCCAGCCTGCTGCCTGCGGGCTCTCCCGCTGGCTGGCACGCCCAGCCTGCTCCCACAGCCTCCTCTGGCTGCCTCCCCTGGTGCACCCCCATGGGGGGGCGGAACCTGTTGGTGAAAAGTCCCTGGCAGATTGGGCATTAATGTTAACAGGCTGAACCACCACAGTGGGTGAGGAGCTGGCGCCGACAAGGGGCAAAGCTTGAGGGACTGTGGTGCAACCTCTGGGAGGCAGGAGACTGCACTAAGTACCTAGTATGCAGCACAATGTGGACACCTGCCACGGGAGACGTCCACGCCTCGCTGGCCCTCAGAACAACGCCTTGAGGCAGGCTTAGCTACTTCAGCTTACAGAGAACACGCCGGGCTCCCAGGAGTTCGGGGAGGTGGCCCCACATCACACAGGCAGCACGCATATGAGCTGAGACGACAGAGACTTCCCATTCCTTCTAAACGCTGGAGGCCTCCCACCCAAAACAGTAGCTGCCGAGACCAGGCTTACCGGTCGGACTTCGCCTGGTGAAATCTTGGAGTCCCGGGCCCGGAGTCAACCTTCAGGCCTAGAACTCCACCTTCGTGGCTCAGCTCTTAGCCCAAACAAGAGGCAAGCCTATCAGTTGAGCGAGGCACCGAGGATGTCTGCGCGCAGAACAGTCAACCACAGGAGACCAGAGGGGCAGCACTAGCCCATGGGAAACACAGGGAGGAATGCTGTGATGATGTGGGGACACGTAGCAGGTCACAATGCAAAACGTGTCTGGATGGTTGCACAGAAAAGCAACTTGCTCCCTCCGGTCCCAACCAGTCCTTTAAACCGTGAACTGAGAGGTGCGTCTTGTAGGACAGCTGGGAAACAGACCAGTAAAACGGCCCCCAGAGACCAACTCGATGGGTGCTGGTGGTCCTGAGCTACACTTTGGTCAGTGTAGTGGGGATCAGAATATCATCAATGCAATTTATTTTTTCTCCTAACTCTAACCCTAACCCTTAACATGTGTGTTAACACTAACCCTAACCCTAAGCGCAACCCTTACCCTATCTTTAACCCTATCCCTAACTCTAAACCTAACCTTGGCCCTACCATCAATACAATTGTGCACCCTTGCCTTTGATGTTACAATTATTCACCTGCATGACTTTACATCTTTCCTAAAGGTTTTATACATGCACTTCTACTAAGTACATAACACCATGCATCACCTAGCCATTCTCCGCTCGCTGGCCCTGGAGTGATGACCAGCTTCCCAATGTGCTGGACAACATTGCGATGGATAGTTGTGTGCTCATGTTTTATTCTTTCCTGAGCAGGGCATCTCCAAGTCATAGTCCCAGCCCATTTTCAGGTACTTGAAGGACCCTCCAGGGCCTGGTGTCTGATGCTTCCTCTCACCAAACCTCTCCGTGGCCCAAGACCTCTCTCTCCTCTCACAGGTCCCTCCCCGACACAGGTTCCACGGGTGGAAAGAAATAGGAAGACGAACCCACCGCCCAAGGAAATAAAGAATCGCCAAGTAGAAGATTTCCCCTTCTGGGAACTGCGCAGACAAAAGACAACTGATCCGTGGACCATGCCACCTGACAGGTTTGTGCCCCGCCCTTACTCGGCACAGCGGTCTCTCCCAGACCTGTCTGCAAGCTGATTTAGCAGAACTGCCACTGCCTGCAAGGCCATCCGTGGCTCCAGATGAAGGATGAGTAATGGACCCCTCCAAAGGGGCGGGAAGGTCAACGGGAGAGGGACCGGAAATGCAGGACCGGAAATGACACCTCCAGCTTTTGAAGAGGGGGGTGTCCCACAGTCAGACTGCACCATGTGATCCCCACAAGTCCCTCCCCCAACCCACTGGCATAGAGGGAATCCCCTGGCCCGAGATGAGTCGATCTGACTCTACCTCCCAGAAATCTGAATTGGGAACACTGAGTCTGCTCTTCAAGGTCACAGGAAGCGGGAGGGGGGTCAGCACGGTGGCAGACCAAAGTAGAAGAGAGTTGTTGGCTGAGCAGCACTGGACGCTGGTCTGCCGAGGAGGAAGGACAATGGGGGTGGCGACCCAGAAAGAACTCCAGACGGCCCCGACATCTCCCGCCCAGTTCCTGTGAGGACCAGCTGTACCTCACTTCCTGTCTCAGGGAGCCCCGGGGCTGGTTGTTTGTGTCTTTACCACACCTGCCTCCACCTGTACCATCACCAGCTGCAGGCCTTCTGTTCCTGGAGCCCCGAGTGTTTGAGAATGTCTGCCCGCTCCTCAGCCAGACGCATGGGGGTGCGGTCCTTCACAGAGGGCTTTGAATGCCAGATGGTCAGGTCAGTGGAAGGTGGGTGAGGTGAGCAAAGAATAGTCACAGACAAATCTTTAAACTCTCATTCCTATATGCTTCTCTACAATCATCTCCCAGGTGAAAAGTCTGTGTGTCCAGGCATCCGGGACAACCAACCAGGTCAACAGAAACGTTCACGAAACCATTGTTCCCCTTTTCAAGACAGCCTGGACGGCGCCAGGGCACACTGGCTGCTGAGGCGAACTCGGGTCCTGGGCCGACCTTAGACGGTACCAGAGCGCATCCCAAAGAGCCCCGGCTCCAACACCTGCCTTACAGATGACGAACATTAAGCAAGGGGCTAAAGAAAAGACCACCAGGGTCCTGGATGAGAACTGCCTCTTGCCAGGAAATGGGACCGGATGGGAGAAGGGACAGGGAACAAGTGCTGGCTCCCGAGCCTGGAAATACTCCCCCAGAGACACCAAGCTTCCCACTGGGAAGCCCCTCGGTGGACTCCAGTGGCCCTCCCTGAGCCAGCCCCAAGACCATGTGATGAGAACCCCAGGAGCCCGTGCCGAGAGTCAGAGTCCCTCAGACCCCTAAAAGTCCTCCGATGACTTCTCCGCTCTTCAAATAGACGTACTTGTGCCAACCATTGACTACATGTCCAGCAATTTTATATCCGCCACAGCACAGAGCGCTGGTCTAGGGGTCCAGCGCTGGACTGGTCCTATACCAACTCTGTGGAAGGCATTTCGTCTTTCCAACCTCGGCTACCACCACTCCGCCCGAGTCCCCGGCAGTCACCCCCAGCAGTGCTGAAGGAGACTGGGTGCCCGAGAAGAGCCAGTGAAGCACCGGCCGCTGCAGGATCTCCAGGCAGCCTCGTCCCAGCCCAGCAAGGCCGAGCCAAGCAAAGGAGGCTCCCTGTGGAATTCCCTCCGCCCACTGACCAGGGACGGGAGCTGCCCTGCCCTCAGACAGAGTGCCCCGACGGGCGATTCCCAGAGCCGGGGTTTGGTGACAAGTTCCCAGTCTGCCATTCCTAACTTGTTCTAGTTTTTATTCTTTTTGATGTTCTTGTGGATGAGGTTTTCGGTGCTTTATTATTTGTTTTTGGTGTTTGGCTTTGGGGTATGATTCCTTTTTTTTTTTTTAAGATCATTTTACTGGGGGTTCTTACAGCTCTTATAACAATCTGTACATTGATTGTATCAAGCATCTTTGTACATATGTTGCCATCATCATTTTCTAAACATTTACTTTCTACTTGAGCCCTTGGTATCAGCTCCTCTTTTTTCCCTTCCCTCTCCCCCACTCCCCCCTGTGACCCCTTGATAAATTATTATTATTATTATTATTATTTTCATATCTTACACCAGCCACTATCTCCCTTCACCCATATTTCTGTTGTTCGTCCATTGGGGGGGTGCATTAAGCATCGATCATTGCGATCAGTTTCCCCCCCTCCCCCCCTCCCCTCCTCCCCGATCTTCCCCCCCCTCCTGGTATCACTACTCCCATTTCTGTTCCTGAGTATGATTTTCTTTATATGAATTCCAGGATAGGAAAATCCATCGAGAGTAACTAGATTAGCAGTTTCTTAAGGTGATAGCAGGGTAGGTTGGGAGCTCATAATAATGGATACAAGAATGAAGAAAGTGTTCTATCATCGATTGTAGTGATGACTACACCAATCTTTTTACTCTATTTAAATGATTGAATTATATGGCATTTAAATTACATGTCAATAAGACTGATAAAAGACAGTCTACACTGGTATGAGCTCATTAACATAAAAAAGAAAACCCTGCTTCCAAGTGCGATCTCATCCACAGATATTGGGGTTAGAACTCACCCCTATGTAACGTGGAATCACAGAGGACACAGATCAGAACATAACCAACACATGGAAGATAGGAACCTCTCCCACCACAGGGAAACAATCCCCAGTGTTGGAGGACTCGCCAGGGAAGAGCACCCACTGCTTCTTGAAGGTGGAGTGGAAATGGGATCTAGAGAAGGCAGGAAGAGGGCTGCTACACTGTGGGAATTGTGATAAAGGCCATGCACAAACTGCTGCATGGAAAACTAATTTTCTTTGTAAACTTTCACCCAAATCATCATAAAAAGTTTGAGAAAAAAAGGAAGAAGAAACTCTAAGAGTTCAACCATCCAAAGTTAAACAATGAGGCTGAGCATGACAGTGGGACAATAGTAAAAGGAAATAGAGTAAAAGTAAAAGGAAATAGAGGAAGGAACTAGGAAGCAAAGGGCATTTATAGAGGTCTAAATACAGGCATGCGCATTTGTAAATATATTTATATATGATGATGGGGAAATAGATCTATGTGCATATACTTATAGGTTTAATATTAAGGTAGCAGATGGACATTGGGTCTCTACTCAAGTACTCCCTCAATGCAAGAACACTTTGTTCTATTAACCCGGCATTCCATGATGCTCACTTTCCCCACACGATCACTGAAGACAAAGTGGGTGCATAAGCAAATGTGGTGAAGAAAGCTGGTGTTGGCCGGCTATCAAAAGATATAGCGTCTGGGAAAACGGGTGCATAAGTAAATGTGGTGAAGAAAGCTGATGGTGCCCAGCTATCAAAAGATATAGCATCTGGGGTCTTAAAGGCTTGAAGGTAAACAAGCGGCCATCTAGCTCAGAAGCAACAAAGCCCACATGGAAGAAGCACACTACCCTGTGCGATCACCAGAGGTGTCGAAGGGATCAGGTATCAGGCATCATCAGAACAAAAAATCATATCATTGTGAATGAGGGGGGCAGTGTGGAGTGGAGACCCAAAGCCCATTTGTAGGCCACTGGACATCCTCTTACAGAAGGGTCTCTGGGAGGAGACGAGCCAGTCAGGGTGCAGTATAGCACCAATGAAACATACAACTTTCCTCTAGTTCTCTAATGCTTCCTTCCCCGCACTATTGTGATCCCAGTTCTACCTTACAAATCCAGCTAGACCAGACCATGCACACTGGTACAGATAAGAGCTGGAAACACAGGGAATCCAGGACAGATAAACCTCTCAGGACCAGTAATGAGAGTAGAAATACCAGGAGGATAAGGGAAAGGTGGGGGGAGAAAGGAGGAACTAATCACAATGATCTACATACAACCCCCTCCCAGGGGGGCGGACAACAGAAAAGTGGGTGAAGGGAGACATCTGGCAGGGTAAGACATGAAAAAAATTTTTTATAAATTATCAAGGGTTTGTGAGGGAGGGTGGGGGTGGGAGGGGGAAATGAGTTGCTGATACCAAGGGCTCAAATAGAAAGAAAATGTTTTGAAAACAATGATGGCAAGAAATGTACAAGTGTGCTTGACACAATGGATGGATGGATGGATGGATGGATGGATGGATGGATGGATGGATGGATGGTGATAAGAGTTGTACGAGCCCCCAATAAAATGATTTTTTTTTTAAAGTTAAACAATGAAAAATCCCAGCACTGCCTGACTAGCTTCCATCCACTAGGAATTGGAAATCTCCATACACAGGCCAAGAAAGCAACTGCCCTGCGGTGGCCACATCCTATCCCTGCTCCCAAGGGGGCCCAGGTGGAAGGTGATGGACTCACATGTCAGAGGCAACACCTCCTGCAGAGCTGCCCTAACCTTTCAGCCCCAAGAGCTGATGGTAAAAATGTCACCACCAGCCCCGCCCTGAGCCCCACCCCCACCCCCAAAAAAGATTGGCCATAAGTGATCTAGATTCACACAGGGGGTCTTAGACATTTTCAAGTAAACCAGAGAACGTCAGAGCTTGATGGCAACCATCTGACCTCCTGAGTCCTGTAGGGAAAATATTTGGGGGGAGAGGGGGAGCGACCATGTATTTGACTGGCTCAGGGGAGAGGGGATCCTGATAATGCCAGCTGATGGCAAACGCTTGGAGGGCCTTTGAAGGCTTTAGAGAAAAGGAAAGTCGCAGAATGAGACCAAGAGAAAATATGCCCAGGTTGATTTTTTTCCCCCCTGAGACCCAGAGCTGTGATCATCCTTGGAAGAGTCAGCTGAGAGAGAAAGAGGGCAGGGGACAGAAAACAGACTCTCATGCGGCCATGTCAGGACAAGCCCACTGCCTGCAGGTGACAGAGTAGCAGGGGCCAGGAGTTAAACAGGCTTTTAAATTATCATGTCTTCTAGGAAGGACCTTGTGCCTCCAGCAACCCAGGACAGAAAACTCGAGCACTAACTCAATAGGCCAAATGGTCAATGAAGGGGCCAGGAGGAAAAGGCCCAGCCAATGACCAGGCCAAGGACTCCCTCGAAGGGTCCCTGTGGAATGGCCTCCAGTCCAGGAGGAAGAAGAAACAGAAATGGTCAGAGGGTCCATTTGAGCAGACTCCAAATTAAGAGTTCCTTTGTGAAGACACATATTTTGAAGGCGGGACACACATCAAATTCTGGAAATAGCTGGACACCACTAGGCTCAGCAAGAAGCTGGGGGGTGATGGCAGAAGTGGGAAGAATGAGCTGTGGCCAATCAAAGGAGAGGGAATCTCAGGCTGGGCTCTAGGAGCCGAGTCCTTCCCCCACCAGCCCCAGTGCTCAGGTGGCCACCTTGCCTCACCCAGGCTTGCCTGTGCTGATTAACCCCACTCTCTCCACCTAGGTGCTATCGAATGAGTTCCTCCAGAGAAGAACGGAGGCCCATCACTCCCTGGGCTCCTTAGACACCCAGGAAGTCATGAGGGACAGCTAAGGAGACTCAAAACGCCTTCCACTCAGATACCGGAGCTATAGCAAAGTGTGGCGAAGAAACCAGCTGGTGCCCAACTCTCAATAAAAAAAGCATCTGAGATCTTAAAGGCTTGTCTTAAAACAAGCAGCCATCTAAATGAGGCATCAACGAAGTCCACATGGAGGAAGCACACCAGGCTGGGTGATCCTGGGATGATAAATAATAAAATCCAAATCCCAAGGAGGGAACAGGATCCCAGCTTAAATTCTGAACACTCTGTTTGCAGACGGCTGTGGATGGCAGTGGAAGCCAAAGTCCATGTGCAGGGTCCTGCATGGATTAAGCCTGTGATGAGTCCCCTCTGACCATAGTCCGCGGATGGGAAGACCCTCGCGATGAGACAGAGCCCACTGTCAAGGCGAAGACGGCAGATGTCATGAGGTTAAAATGAAACACCTCATCATTTGACCTCCCTTTGACCCATTTTAAAGTTGTTTCCGCTTTTAATAATTTCTGCTTTCTGTTGAAGTTTTTCTGTTTTGTTTTGTTGGGGGGATTGTTTGTTTGGGAGGGTTTTTTTTGGGGGGGTGCTTCCTGTTTGTATTTTGTATGATTTTCTGTATACTCAATCCAGGAGAGGTAAATCTATAGAGGCAGCAGCTGGATTAATAATTACCTGAGGCAAGACAGGGTAGTTGGGGGGAAAGGGGAAACTACAACAAGAACAAGAAGTGTTCTAAAATTGATTGTGGGGATGATAATACAACTCTTCTTACTATGACTGAGCAAGTACAGTGTATGGTGATAAGTGAAGTACATGCCAATTAAACTATGTAGTAAAAATACAAATAATAAAAAATTTAAACTCAAAACTCAGGAACCTGGCAGCCCTTCCAGTGCCTGACAAGAATATATGGTTGGTCGAGGCAGTAGAAGGAAGAGAGCGAAGAAAACACATGTTTTGGGAAATCAGACCTCACTGTTCAGATGAATTTTCCAGTAAGCAGATCTGACCAATAACGGAAGTGGTTGCCTGGGAAGACGGTGGAATTCCCCATACTGGAATTGGTCAAGCAAAGACCATACCTTAAGGACCTACAGGAGAACTTCCCTAGACAATCTGTAAGGGTCTGATCATCTCTATAAAGTCCCATCCTATCCTATCTGAGATTCCAAAACATGAAATCTAGGGTGGGACCCTTACAGACACATTTGGAAATTTTGGAAGCATCAGAATTCCCTTTAGGATTCAAAGAAATACATTTTGGGAAAGTAAGAGAGGACTTCACACTGGTTATTAAGCTTCATTGCCCTCCGTGGTAGAAAAGGGCAACCGTAGGAAGGGCTTAGTTGAATGGATAAATATTCCAACCGAGATAGGTTGGTCACCGAGGGCAGTAAGAGGTGGCCCGTGGGAATGGCCCTCCCAGTAAAAGCTGGCAGCCCCCAGATGCCCATCTGTGCCCTGAGCATCTTTGAACCAGCTGTCCCAGGCAGCACATGGAATAGATAAACTGCACACAGGGCTGACTTCTTGCAAGTGTTGACTACAAAGCCCCGGCCCATACAGCACCACCCTTCCTACACGAAGAGACCTGGCCTTCGACACCCGAACAATTTCTGCCAGGTGGGGAGCACGCTGGTCCAGCCCCCACTGACCAAATGCTGCCCCTCCCCCAGGGCGAGGGAGGAGGGCCCTGAAAGAACTTTCGGGCCGCGGCGCATCACTCACAGTCTCGACAGAGCCTGGTTGTTCTGGAACAGCAACTCTGGCAGCGTGTGCAGTTGGTTCCGGTTGAGTCGTCTGCAAGAGACCCGAAAGAAGAGTTAGAAGTCACCTGGACACTCAGGCCATCGCAAGGACTTTTCCAAGGGCACTGGAGGCCGTGAGAAAGCCCAGGTTCAGAACCCTACGGGATCACTGTCGGACCTCAGGGAAATGGTTTCCGTGGGGCCCAAGACTCTTCACCTATGAAGTGGGCATCCGCTGTCAGCACGCAGGGTGGGTCAGAACAGAGTATCAGCAAAAGCCCCCAGCCCCCAGGGCCTGCTGGGAAGTGCTTGTTCCCTGGACAACTCCACTTTCTGCCTGTAAGACCCTTTGTAGTTTATAATGCGCCGATGCGAACCTGACTTCCATGTGTGACTGATACCTGATGGCACTTGAAAAGAGAAGTGTGCTCTAAAGAGAGCGTTGGCTGCACAGTTCTGGTTCTTAATTTCTTTCATACACATTTGGCTCGGAGGCTGAGCGATAGTTTCAATTTCTTATTGTTAGCTCTGGGACTTTTATAAAGAAGAAAGTAGCTCTGTTGAGTTTATGAAAATGCTTGCTTACTTTAAAAAAATAAGAGGAGACAAATGCTTCCAAGAAAGTAATCGAAAGTATTTGCAGCCTGAGTTTTCCCACTCGACAGTTTGTGAACATCGTTGTAAGCCAGTCAGCAGAGAACTAACTACCCCTTCCCCACTTTTGTAGCAAGATCTTATTGGACCAAGCTACTTTTCAGAGTGAGCTGGTTTTTACACAAGGTGAGGACAATGGCTTCTTTTTACAATGAATGACTCTGGGTTCCTTGAGCAGGTCTGATTTGCTTATAAAGATTCCACATTTACACTTTATATCCATTTCCACACCATTTCATCCTTTCCCACGGAGTTGGCCATGCAACCGCGGTTCCCATATAGTCCCGTCACTGTCCATGAAGATTGGTACAAGCGCACATAAGCTTGACAATCAGAAGTCACAGAAAGTAGGGTCAATGGCTAATTCTGAAGAGGACACCAGAATCCATCTTGGACACAGGTCTCATCTTTTAAAAATACAAGTTCAGCCTCACATTTTCCCATGTGTTCCTGTACCCATAAAACGGGCATAAAATAGAGGTTGTTGCTATGTGCGCGCGAGCGTAACGGAGGGAAACACTGCCCGGTCCGCGTCCTCCTCACGAATAGGACCTTCGAACCCATTGTTGCAGTTGCTTTGTCCATCCATCGCTGTCCACTGGCCAAGCCTGATGTCCTTTCCCAGCAACGGTCTCTCTTGACAACATGTCCAGGAGACAAAGGTTCGCCGTCCTCGCCTCTAAGGAGCACCCTGACGGTACCATCCCCGTGACAGATTGGCTTGTCCTCTCCGGCAGCCGTGAAACTTTCAATCATTTAACAACACCGTAATGCAAATGCCTCCGTTCTCCCTGTTCGTCCTTATTCATCGCCCAGCCTTTAACTGCATATCAGGCATGGCTGGTCTGTGGTGACAGCCTAGGAGGTCCCCCTTCATCCAGCTTTGGTGAGAAAGACCAGTGTCACTACACGGGAGACTGCCGTGCTCCGGCGTGGGGACAGACAATTAGATCAGCAATTTGAAGAGCCCAGCTGAAGAAGTGTGATCTAGGGAAACACATCCTTTGCCTTGAGAAAAAGAGACCACCATTGTAACCCTGAAAGCAACCGGAGGAGACATCGGATCACTGCAAGTCCCTTAACCTCCAGCCCATAAATTAATCCTGCATTTACATGGCCTGGCAAAAACCGGTTTTCGCTTTGTTTGGTTTTCCCCCCAAGACTGCTCTCATTTTTCAGGTTTCAATTTCTGATAAACATTTAGGAGGAAAGGGGAATTGATACCTATTTCAAAGTTACAGGCAAACCACCACCACAGGACACTAAGAGAGGAGCCAGCAGGGTTAGGAATATGCAGGCATCCAGAACAGGTTAGAGAAGCCCTGGTGGCGTAGTGGCTTAGACGCGGGGCTGCTAACCACAAGGTCAGCAGTTCAAAACCACCAGCCGCTCTCCTTGGGAGAAAGATGGGGCTTCCTGATCCTGCACAGATTTAGTCTCCGCCTCGCTGTGAGTTGGGATTGAGTGGATAGCGGTGGGGTGGGTTTGGTGATGCCAAGCCAGGGTCATAACAACAATAATGGCTACCAGGCATTTCATCACAGCAACCATGGTCAGTGCTTTGTGGGCATACCCCTCGCCATGAAAGCGTGGGTTTCTTTCGCTTCCACTCTGACAAGGATGCCTTACACACCTGCTCATACCACTCCCTGCAGGAGCAACCCCACCAAACGTGTCCCCGCCACCATCATCCCTCCACGTTGCTTGGTGCTCAAGGTAAGTTTGCTGACTTTGTTGAGCTGTGTCTCTTGGTAAATGAGGAAACTGGGAAGCCAAGAGTGAGGACCAGCACACTGACCCATCATGGCCATTTCAGGGCCAGCAGGACCCCAGTCTTCTCATTCAGCATCAGTGTTGTGCCTGTTCCTGTTTATGACAGGAGTAATTTATCATCATAATCAGATGGCTTAATTCACCGTTATGTCAACGCAGGAGATGATCGCGTGAAAAGAAAGAGCATCTCTTTGAAAACCCAGGTAGACTGGAAAGCTGCTGATTAAAGAGCTGTAGAATTTAGGCAAGGGGGAGAAGTGGGTCTCCCCCAGGACTGTTCCAAGGGCTGTTTAAAAACCTCCCTCCTCTTTAAAGGCACTGAAAGCAAACATCGAAACCAAGGTGAGCATGTGTGGGTTCGGAACCGCCCAGCAGTGTTTTGCACATAAAAGAAAGGTTTCGGGGAGCAGATAGGGAGGGGTAAGAAAGGCACATACATGTGTTTTAACTTGACTACACTGCCTGAGGCATGCATTGGCTTTTCTCGCTCCTCACTGTAACCCAATTTAATGAGTCACCGATCCGCCACTGGTGCCTGGCAAGTTAGGTGGGAGGGTGGCCAAGAGATGGGCCCTCACAAAGGTGGCATGCCATTTTTAACATGCACCCACAGGTAGAGAGGAGTCACCCCCACGCCCTAAGAATCCCGGCCCGGTGTGAAACTGCGGGTGACCCATTCCTGGAGAGGGAACAGGGAGAAGACAGGGGGCACAGAGTCTGCGGCGGCAGCAATAACAACAGCAAGCAGTTGTCACCGGGTCCACCCCAACGACGCGTGGTGACCCCATGCCGCATCAGAGTCCAGCTGTGTCCCTCGGGGTTCTCAACAGCCGAGTCTCCGGGAGCCGACCCCAGGCTTTCCTCTGAGGGCTCTTGGTGGGCTTGAGTCCCCACCTTTTGGTACACGGCCAAGAGCATTAACCATCTGCACCTCCGGGGACTCTGTGGTGTGACACAGGAGACACTCCAAACAGAGGACCCTGACAAGCGCTGGGTGGCAGCAGCGGGCATGACAAAGGCCACCACCATCAGTCATGCCCAGGCCCCTAACCTCTGCCCACCAGAGCTGGAGTAAAAATGAGTCACGTCCAAGCCAGCCCCCCACGGCGAAGTCATTTTGTTCTAAGTCATTTGAAGGAAATCAAGCCCAGGATGAAACATCTCTTCTCGCCGTGAGCTCCTTCTCTCTCTCTCTCTCTCTCTCTCTCTCTCTGTCTCTCTGTCTCTCTCTGTCTCTCTCTCCATCTTGGAGGCAGAAAGATGGCCTTGGTTCTTGTCGGGGTTGCAGGAAGCCACCAGACAGCATCGTATTTGTCTTTCTTGAATTCCTTCTCTTCTTTTCCTAGCAGGGAGCCCTGATACTACAGTGACTCGTGTTGGGCTGCTCACAGCCAAGGTCAGTGATTCAAACCCACCAGCCGCTCCTCAGGGAAAGGCATGCGCTGTCTGTGCTCCTGAGGACAGACGGTCTCAGAAACCCTGCGTTGGCTGGCTGGGAGTGGGAATCAACTCGATTGATTGGCAGGGAGTCTGCTTTCTTTTGGCTTTTGTTGTTCTTCTACAAAAAATGGAAAAGGAGGACGTCTGTCATCATCGTTCAAAGCTCAGGCTCTGGAGGCAATAGGATCCGGTTTTAACCCCCTCTGCCAAGTAGCCACTGCAAGTGGTTTAACCTCTATGAGGCTCCATTTCTCATCTGCAAAATACCACTTAGCCCAGTGTGGTTTTTCAGGATTCGATGAGATACGATGGGGCAAAGGGCTTCTCATGGTGCCTGGCATCGAGTAAGGCAATCATGATAGTTACAGACTCTTTGCAAGAAATCAGATCAACACAGGAGGGGAGTCCTCGCCTGTGCACACAGCCCTCGTTCCTGCCAGAGGCTCTGTCCCACAGCACCAGACACACACACCCCGCCATGCCCCACCGCGACTTACAGTCTCTCCAGCTCCTTCATGTCATCGAAAGCCCCCCGCTCCACCACTCCAATCTGGTTCTCCATCAGCTGCCTGCAGAAAGAAGACAGGGTGTTGGGCTGGCACTGCTAGAGAGAGCTGGCCTGGGGGGAGCAGAGGAGCAGACATCATTCTAGGGCCCCAGTGGTTGGGGATAAAGCCAGGGAAGAAGGATCCACACAGACTCCTGTGCGCCAGTTTGAAAGGACATCTCCTCATCACCTTGCTGGTTCCCAGCACCAGCTCCTCAGCACCCAGCCTTGACAGCAAAATGCTCTTGAGGGACCAGGACTCCCTCAAGACCTCCCTCAGCCCAAATGCCAGGGAGAAGGGGCACTAAAGTTCCCGGCTGTCGCTCCCAAGGCATGCCCCAGGTGGCTTGCACGCAGGTGCAGGCAGCATCGGCCAGCTGAGGGTGAGGGTGCATGAGCCTTGTCCAGCCCAGTAGGCTTACATCCAAGGGGCAGAGCTAGGAGACATGGGTCAGGAGTGGCAGAGGAAAACAGATGTCGACAGGGCAGAGCCCACCCATGCAGCAAATCCACTCTGACATCAGCGAGCACACCCTTTCTGCCCGTACCCCCCACCCTTCACCTGCACCCGTCTGCCTCGGAAACAAGTGGGGCGTCACATCACCCCAACAGGCTCCAGAGGACCCTGCGTCTCTTCACAGCCAGTGAGGCCTAAACCCAAGTGCCAGCGGCTGCTGAGAAGTGAGCGGGGAGGGACTCTGTAATTGTCAATGTTAAACTTCCTGACGAGGCAGGTGCTACAGGTGGCTCCTTCGAAACCCCAGCAGTCAAGACCAACGGAACTGTGCCCATCACCCTTTATCTCAGCCTCTCTCAGACACCTGAGGAGAATCAACTTTGTCCTCCACTGCCCCACCCGGCTCCCTCCCAAGCCAGGGGGGCTCTCGCCTTACTATTGAGTCTTTCTGAGGTCCCAGTTCAAAAGAACTATGAAGACCCCATGATTCCTAGGGGCTACCTGGGCTAACTTTGGCCCCAGGAGCTAGTCAATGAGCCCTGGATCAGGACTCACCAAACCCCTGCCCCACTCCCCCACTACGTGTGCTTAGGTCTGACTCCACTGATGGCCCTGGAACCCAGGAAGCCCACACTCCCCACGCAGGGCTCTGCCTAGGACCCAAGAAGGTAGATAGAGTAAAAGAGAGGTTACGGGCCTGGAAAGCACCCAGTACTCACAGCACCCGCAGCTGCTTGAGCCCCACGAAGTCATTCTTGTGGATTCGAGTGATGTTGTTGCCATTGAGCTCGCTGATGGAGGAAGAAGAGAAGGGTGTAGTGAGATGACCAGGATGGCTCCAGGCCAAGGACTTAGCTTCAGGGTCCCTCTGCAGCCGACCTAAGCCAGCAAGGCTGGAAACCTTCCAGACAAGCCCTAGAACCCCCAGGTCTCCTGGCAGCCACCAACATGGATGCTTGGGGCCTGGGACTCATTGGTGGGAGTGACATGGATTCCGCCTGAAAGAACTCAGCCGAGTTTGAAAAGGAGCCACTGAGAGAGGCTGTTTCAGTGGAAGCCACTTGGAACTGTGTCTACTTTGTAGTGTTAGCAGGAAGCTTAAACCAGTGAAGAAAGTCAAGACCGTGGCCTGAGATTGAAAAGGCTCCCTGTGACACCCATGACATCATCTGGGTGGATCTGGAGCCGAGAGCTGCCTATTTTCTGAGCAGGAGAAAGCAAAGAGGGCCCTACAACTGAAGAAGGCTGAGAAAGTGGGACTCGTGCTGAACCTCAAAAGACCGTGAAAATCTGCACAGTGAGAGGGACAGGGCAGACAATCCAAGGAAGGCCAGTGGGGCTGGAATATCCAAGGAGGGAGGGATAGACTGGGTCTGACGTCATGGGAGGAAGGGCTGGGGGAAGGGGTTCAAGCAAAAGAGAAGTAGAGCCAGTGAAGGGTCCAAGCCGGAGCCTGTCATGGGGCCTGTCCTTCAGGAGTGGGCAGGAGGGCAGGGCCGAGGAAGGGAGGATGTGGTGCCAGGGTTCACAGCTGCTGGGGCTCGTCCCCTCCCACAACCAGAAGCCCTCTGGTCCTTCCGTTCTCCTTCTCTCTTCCAAGATCACGGCTGCTTCTTTTTCAAATGCACTGCCACCGAGTTGATTCCCTGAGGTGCTGTGGCAGTTACATACCCTGATGTCAACTTGAGACTATGAAGAGTCAAGGGGTGGAGTCTGGCCTGTCGATCAGGTCACAGCTTGATGACCTTGTTTGGAGGCGCTACAGAGATCAATAGCTCACTGAAGGCCAGACCCACTCTCTCTGCAAGACATCCCTATTGACAAGCCACATAGTGCTATGCTGATGGAGCCAGAGCTCTGGAGCTGGAGGAGCCACGTGGAGACCCACTGACAGCACTGAGATGCTTCCACCACCACTGGATCCACAAGACTTCCCACCCACGGGCCTGTGATCTTCCTGCATTCAGCGTTATTGCATGTGTTGTGTAAAGTCTGAAGAGGAATTTATAGACTATTATTGGCATATGGGATAATATCAGACTTATGGACTTGATCTGGACTGGGCTGGGTTGCTTTCTTAATATGCAATTACTCTTTGATAGAAAGCTCTTTCTTATACACAAATGAGTGTCTCTGAATTTGTTTCTCAAGTCAACCCTGACTAACACAGGTACCTTGGGCACGGACTTCTCTTTAGAAGCCATCTGGTACCACGTCCCAGCCCTACCCACTCAGAGAAGGCAGCCCCTGCTAAGCCACGGCTCTTCACAAGGACCTCACTCAGTCTCACACAAGGCAGCCCACTCGATGAGTCAGGGACTTGACTTCTTCCAAAGTTCTCCCACTGAAGCCACAGCAAATGGAATCTCCCAGGTCCAGCTCCATCCCCAGCTGTTCACCTCCGGCATCCACTCTGTCTCCATGGAAGCTCCAAGTTCACACCAAGCCACTACCTCCTCTTTCTCACCACTGTGTGCTGTACAACAATCTACCCCCATCCCAACACGCAAGCACACACACGCACACACACACACACACACACACACACCACACGAACCTGCAGCCCAGTCTTCTCATAACAATCAGAACCTGGAATGTACGAAGTATGAATCTAGGAAAACTGGAAGTTGTCAAAAATCGAAATGGAACACATGAAGATCGATAGTCTAGGCCTTTGTGAGCTGCAATAGACTGGTTTGGGCCATTTGGAATCCGAAATCATCTGATTAACTATGCCAGGAATAAGAGTTTCACGAGGCATGGCACCACTTTCATCATCAAAGACGATATTTCAAGAGCTGTCTTGAAGTGCAATGCTGTCTATGATACAATAATCACTGTTTCACATACAAGGAAATAAGTCGGTACAGTTACTATTCAAATAGACAGTGAGAGGCTAAATATAAGCACCAACCACTAGAGCTAGTGTTGAAGAAACTGAAGAATTCTACCTATGTCCTCAGTCTGAAATAGATTAAACAGGCAATCCAGGTGCATTGCTAAGAGCTGGCGATTAGAATGCAAAAGCTAGAAACCAAAAGGAAAGAACAGTGGCTGGTTAGGGTGGCCTGGGTGACAGAAAAGAAGCTGAAGGCCACGTGATGTAATCTTGCAAGACCAATGACCTCTTCATCGAAAATACCTTTTCAACAACACACAGACTTTTCCAGATGGAATACGCAGAAATTAAACTGACTACATCGGTGGGAAGAGACATGGAGATGTTCAATATCAGCAGCGAAAACCAGGCCAAGGGCCAACTGTGTAACAGACTATCAATTGCTCATAGGTGAGTCCAGGTTGAAACTGAAGAAAATTAAAACAAGTCCACAAGAGCCAAAATGTGACCTTGAGTACATCCTACCTGAATTTTGAGACCATCTTAAGGACACTGAACACTAATGACATAAGCTCTGATGAGCGGTGGGATAACATCAAGAACATCATCCATGAAGAAATCATCAGGTCATTAAAAAGACGGGAAAGAAAGAAAATCTCAAAGTGGTGTCAGAAGAGACTCCGAAACTTGCTCCTAATCACAGAGTAGTGACGACAAATGGGGAAAATGAGGAAGTTAAAGAGCCAAATGGACAACTTCAAAGGGTCGTTCCAGAGAACCAGGTAAGATAGTAATACAGACACCTAGAAAACCAGAAAGGGAGAATGCGCTCAGCATATCTTAAACTGAAAGACCTCAAGAAAAAATGCAAAGCCTGGAGTTTCAATACCAAAAGATTCTGTGGGCAAAATATGGAATGATGCAGGAAGCACCTAAAGAAGATGGGAAATAGACACAGAGTGCTCTCACTGTACTGGCTGACATTCCAAAAAGAACTGGTTGGTTATATGTATTAAATTCCAACAAAAAGAAGAGGAGGAGGAGGAGGAACTGGTGGACAGTCCACCATTTTAAGAGGTAGCAAAGGAGCAAGAACCAATGGTACTGAAGGGAGGTGTCCAAGCTGCACTGAAAGCATTAGATACAACCAAGGCTCTGCTCTACTTTAAATCTTACCTCAGTACGAGAACAGTTTGTTCTAATAATGTGACACTGTATGATACTCACCTTCCTTACATAATCTCTGAATACAAAATTGGTTCCAGAGCAAAGGTGGTAAAGAAAGCTGATGGTGCCTGGCTATTAAAAGATATAGCATCTGGGGCCTTAAAGTCATGTAAATAAACAAGTGGCCATCTATCAGGGAGCAACAAAGCCCATATGGAAGAAGCACACCACCTTGTGTGATCAGGAGGTGTTGACGGGAAAAGGTATCAGAAGTTCAAAAACAAGCAATCAGATTGATGTGAAGGAGCGTGGACAAAGTGGAGACCCAAAACCCACCTGTAAGATAACTGGACAGTCCCTCACAGAAGGGATGATAAACCCAGGTGCAGTATAGCATTGATGAAACACATAACTATCCTCCAGTTCTTGAATATTTCCTCCCCTTACTATTATGGTTTTGTTTATCTCTTGTTAGACCTATATGTTCATTTGTATAATTAAGACCATTTGATGCATGAAAGCCAAGATAGATAACCCTTCAGAAACAATAACAAGAGTAATGATTCCCTGAGGGTACGGGAAGTGGGGCAGGGAGCTGATAGCAATGATGACTACATAACCCCATTCGAAGGGAATGAATAACAGAATTGCAGGTAAATGGATACATTGGATGGTGTAATATACAGCAATATATATACAATATAATAATATATATTATAATAATAAGAGTTCCTGGGGGATAGGGTGGGGGTGAGCGGGGATAACCAGGAGATGATATCAAAGTTCAAGAAGAAAGACAATGTTTTAAACTGATGGTGATAGCAATTGTGCAATTTCCCTTGATCTAATTGAATTATGGACTGACATGATATCTGAAAGAGCTCCCAATAAAATGATTTTTTTAAATCCTAAATAATCAGGCCCCCATCTCAGGAATGTTAATGAATAAACAAAATCTAGAGTTTTAAACAAGAAAAAGCCCCAGGAATTGATAGAACACCAATTGAAGTGCTTCAACAAGATGACGAAGCCCCAGAGACACTCATTCGTCTATGCCAGAAAATTTGGAAGTCAGCTACTGGGACAACTGACTGAAAAAGACCCATATTTGTACCCATTACAAAGAAAGGTGACCCAACAGATTGCGCAAATTATAGAACTAATCATTAATATCACATGCAAATAAAATTTTGCTGAAGATCATCCAACAACAGTTTCAGCAGTACATTGACAGGGAGCTGCCAGAGGTTCAGGCTGGACTCAGGAGAGGACCTAGAACAAGGAACATCATTGCTGATGTCAGATGGATCTTGGCTCAAAGCAGAGAATACTAGAAAGATGTTTACTTGTGTGTTATTGACTATGCCAAAGCATTCGACTATGTGAACCATAAGAAGCTATAGACAACCTTGAAAATGGAGATTCCAGAACGCATGCTTGTGCTCATGTGGAACCTGTACATGGATCAAAAGGCAGTTGTGCAAACTGGTTTAAAATCAAGAAAGGTGTGTGTCAGGGTTGGATCCTCTTATCACACTTATTCAATCTATTTACTGAGCATGTAATCAGAGGCCGGGTTATATGAAGAAGACTTCGACATCAGGACTGGAGGAAGGCTTAATAACAGCCTGCAATATGCCAATGACACAACCTTGCTTGCTGAAATAAGGAGGAATTGAAGCACTTGCTGATGAAGATCCGGGATTGCAGCCTTCCGTGTGGATTACAGCTCACTACGAAGAAAACAAAAACCCTCACAACATGACCAGTAGCATCATGAGAAAAGACCAAGAATTCCATCTTGCTTAGATTCACGGTCAACACTCCTGGAAGCAGCTGTCAGGAGATCAAATGACACGTTGCCTGAGGTAAAAATGCAGCACAAGAACGCTGTGAGTGCTGAAAAGCAAGCATCTCACTTTGAAGACTACAAGGTGCCTAACACGAGCCACAGTGTTTTCACTCACCTCATGCGTGTGAAAGTTGGGCACTGAATAAGGAAAACCGACAAAGAAGATTCATTTGAGTTACGGTGCTGGCAATGAATATTGAAGATTACCAAAAGAACAAACAAAACTGGCTTGGAAGAAGCCCAGTCAGGGTGCCGTGTAGAGGCCAGGACAGTGAGGTGTGGTCTCACCTACTTTGGCCATGTTGTCAGGAGAGGCCAGTCCTCGGAGAAGGACATCATGCTTGGTAAAACCGAGGGAAAGCCAAGAAGAGGATGATCCGTGATTCCACGGTTGGCACCGTGGGTGTAACCATGAGCTACAACAGAGGCACAGTGATGAAGCTGGCCCAGGACCAGGCGCTGTTTCATTCTGTTGCGCAGAGAGAGGGTCACTAAGGGTTGGGACCAACTTCAAAGGCAACTCGCAACAACATACTGTCTACAAAGCCCACTTCAAGGTCTGCACGTGTGAAGAAGAGTAAGACAGGAATGCTTTCCCTCTTTCTACAGCTTTCTAGCCTGTCTTTCTCCTCCCCTCCCCTACCCCCGCCACCCCAGTGCTTTTCCGTTGCCTGTTGAATGGCCATAAATTGCCCATCCGTTTACTGGCCCATTCCTCCACTGTGAGCACCGTTCATTTGCCAATAATCGTACATAAAGCTTGGTCAGCGTTTGGGAGGAGCACATGCCTTCAAATGGAATCACTTGGTCAAAGGGGATGAAAAATCCAATGGGCTTTACAGGAATTCACTCGCTCCTCCTTTGATCATCATTCCCAATTCACAGAGGGCAAAACTGAAGCGAAGACCATCTCTGAGCTTTGTCCGAACAAGGGAGGGCCTGCAGGGGGACTCGGGAAACCCTGAGATGGAATTCCCACTATGCAGGAAGTGTGGGGACACTCACAGGACCTCCTGACAACATCACGTTTGCACTGTGCTCTTCCCACTGCCAAGTCCCTGGGTAGGAAGAAGGGTTAACTGAAAAAGTGGGTAGTTCAAGTCCACCCACAGCACTTCAGAAGAAAGGCCTGGCATTCTGCTTCTAAGAAAACAGTCCCTGAAAACCCTAGTGGGCCCAGTCCTACTCTGTCACACATGGGCTCACCAGGAGGTGGCATCCACCCCACCACACCGGACTTTTCTTCTCACTGCTCCATCTCTGTGCAGCACAGCCCCAACTTGGGCACCTTTGGGAGTCGGTTCCTTCATCCGCAATCAGTGGACGTCAACTCCTGCACCTCAAATCCTACCCTGCACCCACCACCACCCAAGAAAAGCCCAGGACTGGCGGTGTGGCAGGTGGGGGTGGAGGAGACAATACTCACACAGCAAAGCAAAGCATGCTTCCTTCCTCCCAGGAGGCCCCGCTCCGGGCTTCCCAGCAAGAATGTCAATGGCAGCCAGGCCCACCCCTGCCTGCCCCATCCTCTCAACCTTGCTCCTCTGACCCCAGCGCTAAGTGCCTCCCCTCAGGGGAAGGCTGCCTGCAAGGCGGAACCCCTCCACACCCCACACCCCCACCACCACCAAGCCCCCAGTGTGGGGTTGCTGCAGGGGGCTCTTTCAGCACTTAGCTGAGAAACTGAGCTCCTCTGTGCCCACCCTCTCTCCCTCCAGGATCACGTTTCCTAGGCCAGCCACTTCTCAAACCCTCAGCCCTGGCTGCTGGAATGAGGGAGCAGGGTCAATTTTCCACGGGTGCCTGATTCCTCCAACAGGTGGCCCTTGGGTATTACCATGGAAACACACAGACACACCAGCAAACTGCCTGGGGACACTGGGGCAAGCTGCAGGGCCTTAGGACTGCTCCCGCCAGAGTGACCAAGTGGGCTGGGCCTTCCGGGAGAACCCCCAGCCCCCTTTCTTGGGGAGAGCCAGGATCTGCGCTCACCTAGGCTCCGTGAGGTTCTGGGGAGCAAAGCACACAGTCAGTACCCGTCCTTCCTGGACACCTAGTCTGTGCAGGCCCTGCACGCAGGCCCAAACATGCATCATCCTATTTCACCCTCACTGCAAACCATGAGATGGGTCATGTCCCCTCCATGCTGCTGCGGATCAGAAACGGAGGAGTGGATGGGTGAGGCAGCTTCCCCAGGGCACACAGCATTGGGGCCAGGATAAGCCTGGGTCTATGGGATTCCACGTTTGTCCTCCTTACATCATGGGGCCTCGGCTGCTGGACTCTGTCAAGTCCACCTTTCACCAGCCCCGCCGAGCCTAACTGGCCATGCCTCGGTCAGAGATGGGGCCTCTCTTACAGGCTGCAGGTCAGGAACACTTGCCCTGAGGCTCTGTAATAAGATCGCACATTCTCTGCCTGAGTAACAAATCAGGGACCCGACCCCCAGGCTGAGATCACTGTGTTCTTAGTTAAATAAGAGCTTGGGCTCTGGAGCCAGATTGCCCGGCTTCAAATTCCTGTTCCACCATTACTGGTGGTGTGACCTTGGGCACGTTGCTCAATGTCTTTGTGCTTCAGTTTCCCCATCTGTAAAGTGAGGGTCACGATAGGTTGAGGTGTAAATGATGCAATATCTGTGAAGGACCAAGAACAGTGCCTGGTCCGCGGCACATGTCCTCTACCTCAGAGTGGGGGTCTGGGTGGCACATGAGGCCAAGGGTACGGCTGCTAAAGGGAAGGATGGTGTTTGGAACCACTGCCCAGCTCATGGGAGAAAGACCTGGCATTCCACTCCCATGAAGACCACAGACATTCTGTGAGGCTCACCCTCCCAGCACAATCACCAAAGACAAAATGAGTGCATAAGCAAATGTGATGGAGAAAGCGGATGGTGCCCAGCTATCAAAAGATGCAGGTGTCTGGGGTCTTGAAGGCTTGAAGTTAAACCACCAGTCATCTAACAGAGAAGCAACAAGCCCATATGGAAGAAACACACCAGCCGGTGTGATCATGAGGTGTCTACGGGATCAGGTAACAGGCATCAGAAGACCCACAACAAACAAACATACTGTTGAGAATGTGAGGGGTTGGAGCAGAGACCCAAAACCCAGCTGTAGACAATGGGAATCCCCTCACAGAACGTCACAAGGAAGGGATGGGTCAATGAAACACACAATATTCCTCTGGTTCCTTGGGGCTTCCTCACCCCCCACTATCATGACCCCAGCGCTGCCTCTCACTTCAGACTAGACCGGAGCATGTACACAGGTACAGGCTCAAAACACATGGAATCCAGGAACAGAAATGGGAATAACTATACCAGAAGGGTATGGGAAAGGTGGGGAGAGGAGAGTAGGAAGGGGGAACCAATCACAATGATCGACACAGAACCACACACGCACCTCTCCAGGGGGACGAACAACAGAAACCATGGGGGAAGGGAGACATCGGTCGGTGTGAGATATGAAACTAATAACAATTTATATTTTATCAAGGGGTCATGAGGGCTGGGGGGGAAGGAGGATGGGAAAAAAGAGGAGCTAACACCAAAGGCTCAATAGAAAATATGTGTCTAGAAAAGAATGGTGGCAACATATGTACAAATATGCTTGATACAATTGATGGATGGGTTGTTAAGAGAGCTGTAAGAAACCCCAATAAAATGATCTTTCAATTGAAAAGAAAGACTACAGCCAAGAAAACCCTATGGACAGTGCTACTTTGTCCCGTGGGTCAGTCAAGGCCATGAAACCATCAGCACGGAGGCTGCGATGCTTTTGACTATCACGCTTGCTGTTGTTACTGCTGTTCGTCATAAGACCAGGGCTCCATCATCTGGCCCCAGACCCCACTAAGGCTGGCCCTGGACTGGCGAGTCCAAGCTGGGCAGGGAGGAACCCACAGCTCACGTCCCAGCAGGCCCAGGATGCTAGGGTGCGGGGAAGATGCCCTACAGCTGCTCTGTCTCTCCCCACAGCGATGTCTCCACACCCAGGTGGCTCCCCAGGGAGGGAAAATACTCCGGTGGCAAAGGGCCCTGACTTCCATCAGCGCCTGTGTGGTCCTGGCCTGAAAGACAACCCTCCTTGGTGAGAGACTTACAGCAAAATCCTCCAAAACCAAGTTCCCCAAGGAAAAAACAAACACACACAGGAAACACGCATTTGATAAACCCAAAGAAACCCTGGGATTTCGTGGGGCGCGGGGATAACCCGCCTGAGCCCTGTCCTGGAGGGGGCGTTGTCCTTGCACCTCACAAGCATTTCTTACCTGGAGCTCCAACCACTCGCCTTGTTCCCTTGGGGACTTCTGTGCCCTTGGGGACCAGAACATTCCCAGAGTGGTCCAAACTGGCAGCAGAAAGGGGACAGGGGGTGGGTCTCAGAACCCATCCCTACGGGCCTCCCTCCAACAATCAACACAGCCGCTCTCCATGTGGATGACACCGCCCTCCTGGGCTCCGGAACGGTGTCCTCTACTATTTGAATCTATTACCTGGCAAACCCACGGAGCTGGCTGTCTCCAGTCAGACAGGGAGAACTAAGGGAAGAGAGCATCTCCCCACCAGGCCTCACAGAGACAGGGGAAAGGGGACCCACACATGCCCACACCCCGACCTGCAGGCCGGTCCCTGCACGTCACCACCACACCCTACCCCACACCTCTGTCTTGGCACCGGGGACCCTGAAGAGCCACCTAACCCTGCATCTCTCTGGCTCCCTTCAACCTGTCCTACAAGGCCACAAGACACAAATGTGCCCAAGTCACTGCCTGCTCAGACACTTCGGTGGCACCTCATAATTGTTAGAATAAAATGAGTCTCTTCTAGCTGACTGATGGTCTGCCTTCTCTCTATCACGCTCCCCCATTCTGGTCCCACAAGCTAGTTCAAATCTGTCTCCTGTCACAGGGCCTTTGCACTGGCCACTCCCTGTACTTAGAATGTACTCCCCTTCTTCTCTGCCCAACTAGCTCCAACCTCTCTACCATGGCCCACAGAACACCCACCTTCTCCTCTTCCTCTGTCGCTCGATGTAGTGGCAGTTTTATATTAATTTGGAGAAGTGCTTGGCCTCATCTCCTGTGGGAGATCCTCAAGTCCTCGAGGGCACAGGCTTTGTTTCCTGTCATTTTCTTTTTTCATCCCTAAGGCATGGCACAGAACAAGATGTTTCGCCGAGTATTTCTTGTGTACGGTTGACTTGGCATTAAGATGGCCAACTTCGCAAGACCAAGAGGAAGATGTGAAATGTATAGCTCATGGTCTCTGTAACAGCTGCTTCCTTTGCCAGGAGACCAGAAGAACTAGATAGTGCCCGGCTACTATTACTGCATGTTTTGATCAAAGATTCTGTGGCAGTTACATAGTTTCATGGCCACTGGATAAATAAGGCTGTATCAAGTTGTAGGGGTGGGGTCTAGCCTGTCAATCAGGTCGCAGCCTGGTGATGCCTCCTTGTGAGCATGGCCTTCACATGAGGATTCTGGGAACTTCCTCTCTTTCTCCCTGGAAGCGTTCCACACTCTCTCTGCTCCACCTTCCTGTTGATGAGCCATGTGGAGCCACGCTGAGACCTGAGTGAGCCCGCAACGGCAGAGACCTGCGCCAGCCCTGTGATGCTTCCAATGCCATTGGATCCACAAGACTTTTCACCCACCAACCTGTGATCTTCCTGCATTCTGTATCACTGCGTGTGGCTGCTTGAGTCTGAAGAGAGATTTATGGACTAGTATTGGACTTATGGGCTAATAAAGGACTCACCGACTTGATCTGGACTGCACTGAGATGTTTTCCTTTTGTGGGGAAGGGGATGTTTTCTTAATATACAATTACTCTTGGATATAAAGCTCCCTCACTCATACATATATGAGTGGTCCTGGATTTGTTTCTCTAGTCAACCCAGACTAACAGAGTCTATAGGAGGATCATGATCAAAAGGGGAGAAATGCAGAACAGATTTCAAATTCTCGTGGAATCCAGACTTCTTAGACCCCCAAAAATGTGGATAATCTCCTGAAACGATTGTCCTGAGATCATCTTTAAACCTTAAACCAAAATTCCCTCTGAAGTCTTCCTGAAACCAGAGTTTAGCTTGACTAGAAAGGAATTCTTGCCTTGAACTTTGTGCTCTTTGACTACCTGTCTAAGGGATCTAATTGGCAACAGCAACGCAAAGAGTAGATGGGAAATTTGGGGGGGCAGTAAATTTATGTTAAAGCAGCAACTCAGAAAAGGGGGGTGAGAAGGATCACACAACTCAGAGGATGCAATCAATGTCACTGAATTGAGCATGTAGAAATTGTTGAATTGGTATGTGCTTTACTGCGTCTATGTTCAAGGACCTAGACAAAATAAATACAAGTGGTGTTTTTTTAACTGACATATTTCAAAGGGCATAGGATCAAATGGGTTTGTATGTTCCTCTTCCCTTCTCCCCTAATGACATCACACAAGAACTCCACAGGCAGAGAATGCTCCCAAGTTACCACCAAGCTCCACTTCTTCCCTTCCTTCCATTCTCCTAAGTGAGCCCAATGTTGTGGGTAACCAACACTGAGGGAAATATGACTGGGACTTTTTACCTAACTTATACAGAGGGAATCTGGAAAGCTAGCATTCCACGGTAGGAAAGCCACCACTTTGGAAAGTTAGAGATATAGTCCAAGTGCATTTTCCTGCATTAAATTTCATTTCCACAGATTTTCCCCTTACAGCTGTGCTGCCTTAAGTGAGCTCATGGCTGACTGTCTCCCTGTAGAAGCAGACATTCCTATTTGCTCTATCTCTTCCTGCCGCAGCATCCAACTCCTCATCCCTTCCCCCAATAGTGGATGGACACAGGGGGCCTTTATCCCCCGACCCTGGATTCAAATGCTTGCCATAAGCGTGAATTTTGGGGGCTTGGCTACATTAATGTTGTCAATAATTTTGCCTTGGCAGCATCAATGTATAGAAAATAACCTGTAGCTCTTTCGAATTTAATACATAAAACAAAAGGGGGAATTGTGGATACAAAAGGGCTTTCCCCCAAGTTGTCCTCCAAATATATGCCAAACCTAGTACACTGCTTGCACCACATGTTAAATGACTGTGCACTTGGAGGTCAACGCATGCTGCTTAGAGGTCAATCTCCCTGAGAGTTATCAGACATCTAGAGCAATCAGACGATAGTCTGTCCCACCCTAAGGAAGGCCCACTCCCTTCTGATAAGGTTAATTGCTTCCCTGAAGGAGAGCCCATAGACAAGGTTGAACCCACTCAAGGAGGACCAAGGTTAGGCTGCCATCTTGAGTCTAGGGTCCACCCATCTTGTCACATGTGCACCTCTAATCCCTCCCCTTCCTATTGCGTGTACACCCCTAGATCGTCCCCCTCCCATTGCTTGTATTGCCTACAGTACAACCCCTTTCTGTTAAGTATGTGATTACCTGTAATCAGGGGGCTTGCATGCTCCCTAAAGATATATAAGCCTTAGTTAGAAATATACATAGCCCCTTCTCCTCTTGTCTCCCACCTCCACATGGACCACCAAGAAGGGCTGAAATGAGCATGTCTGACTCCTTTATCTTCTCTCCTATCTCCTACGACTTTACTATGATCTTTATATATTATAACCCTGCAATTGCTCTTACAGACCCCCACTCCATGGTTGTCAGAGGCTGTTTACTCTAACACAGTTGTTTTCAACCTTCCTAAAGCCGTGACCCTTTAATACAGTTCCTCATGTGGTGGTGACCCCCCAACCATAAAATTATTTTCATTGCTACTTCATCACTGTCATTTTGCTACTGTTATGAATCGGGCAACCCCTGTGAATGGGTCGTTCGACCCTCAAAGGGGTTGAGGTCCACAGGTTGAGAACCACTGCAGGAATATGGTGCTTGTAAGACTCAAGCTACCAAACAAAGAACTGGGTCCTTGCAGCATTTTCAGTAGCAAAGAAGAGAGGGAAACTATCTCCCTCCAGCTCAGGGTCTCTCTGGGGCATCAAGAAACAGGGCAACAAGTGGCGCGTGAGCAGGTGCACCCGGGCCAGACGCTGCCTTCACTAGTTCACGAACAACACGGGCTCCAGGTGATTCTCACAGCTGCAGCACAAGTGGGGGTGGGGGAAGGTGTCATTACCACCACCCTACAGACAAAGACGCTGCGGGTCCATATGTTTAGTGGAAGAGTTGGGAGGACAGCCCAGCTCGTGCAGTGACTCCATCTAATAGGCCTAGTCCTGGGCTCAAATCCCAGCCCCATCTTTAGGTGTTCTGTGACCTCAGGCAAATCACCTCGTGTTGGGAGGTCCGCTTCCCCATTCAAATCCAGAGGCACAACATTATGGACCCACTAAAGGTACAAGGAACACAAGAGGCTGGCGGGTGGTTTAGTGAGAATCTGCGTAAAGTCACAAGTTCAAGCAGGAGTTATGGAGGGTCTTGAAGGGGGAATGGAGGAGATGTGAGGGTTGGTGGGAAAAGGATTGATAAGAAGAGAGTCCTGCAACAGAAGGGTGGGTGAAGGGAGACGTCGACAGGGCAAGATATGACGAAATAATGATTTATAAATTATCAAGGGCTCATGAGGGAGGAGGGAGGGGGAAGGAGGGGAAAAAATGAGGAGCTGATACCAGGGGCTTAAGTGGAGAGCAAATGTTTTGAGAATGATGAGGGCAATGAATGTACAAATGTGCTTTACACAATTGATGTATGTATGGATTGTGATAAGAGTTGTATGAGACCCTAATAAAACGATTAAAAGTTTTAAAAAGAGGGTCCTGAGTTCAACAGTAAACTCTCATTGAAAACATTACACTAAGTTAAAGAAGTCCATCACAAATGACTGCATATTATATTATTGCATTTACATGAAATGCCCATAAGGGAAATCCGCAGAAACAGAAAGTGGGTTTGTGGTTTCCTAGGGCTAATGGGGAGGAGGAGACAGGGGCTAACAGCGTAAGGGCAGAGGCTTCTGTGTGAGATGATGAGAATGTGATGTTTTTATAGGTCTTACAACCCAGGTGGTGATGGTTGCACACATCTGTGCGCATATTGAAATCCATTCGATTGAATGCTTACAATGGGAAAATTGTGTGAATGTTCTCAATAAAGCTAGAGTTTGAAGATTAAAAGCACTTTTTCACAATGGGAGGGCAATCTCCTCCAGGCAATCCTGCCAACTACGCCAACTGTATCACACCAGCCCAGATGAGAGTGACACTTCATCCCCAACAGGAAACCAGCCTGGAGGAGAGGCTGGTATCTGGTCACCCACTCGAGCTGCAAGTGTGCGCAGATACTGGATCCTACTCTACATGCCGCGTGCATCCTGTAGAAATCTCCATGTCCCTTTCTTGGTCAGCTCTGACCCCAGGGGCCAAAGCAACCCTTTCCTTGCCATCCCTACTCCCCGAGGACGAGATTGGCAGCTACAGGCCCCTTCTCTCTTTCGTCTCTGCACACGGGGTTAGTCAGTGGGCACTGCTCCCTTCTGTCTCTTAGGCTTGATAGTCCATGGAACAGTTCCCAAACTCCGAGGAAAGGGCTATCTTTAATCTAGATGAAAAAGGACACACACACACTGGGCAAGGTCCAGGAAGAGTTGGGTGCAGACATTCCATGTCCCCAGAATATCCCAAGCCTGCATCTAGACCTCTACCGGTTTCCATGCTTCTATGCCATTGCCTGCCTACCCCAGGCTCCTGAAAGGCCACTCACTAGCTAACTGTCTGATGTTGCCTCTGTTTGCTGTACTGCCTCCCTGCCACCCAACTCTGCTCCCCTGCCTCCCTGTACCCCTAGAGTGGCCACCTCTATGCCAGCCTGCATCCTGGGTACACCCCCAGACGCACGCAGGCAAGGACCAAATCAAAACTACACCCACTGCCATCGAGTCGATTCTGACTGATAGTGACCCTGTCGAACAGAGCCGAACTGACCCCAGGGTGTTGTTCCCAAGGCTGCAAATCTTGACAGAAGCAGACTGCCACATCTTTCTCCCTCGAGAAGTCGGTGGGTTTGAACTGCCAAGCTTTGGGTTAGCGGCTGAGCGTCTTAACTGCTGTGTCACCAGAGCCCTGCTCTTTAGATAAGGACTAACTTGCATTGATGATGCCATTGCTGAGCCCTGACAGATGTTTAGCAGGTACTGAATGAATGTCGAATAAATAAAATCACGAGGGAACAAATTAGTTGAAAAGATAGGTAAAGCAGCAGGCAAACTTAAAACCGAAACACAAACCGGCCACAGCGTCCTAAGACCCTGGGGACACTCAGAGCACCACTTCCCAGACAGCTGTTTGGCCCACCTCTCTGAAGCTCTTCCTCACCTGTAAACCCAAACTCACAGCCATCGAGTGGACAGCAACCGTATAGGGCCGAACAGAACAGACAAGACTCTTACTCTTTGTGGGAGAGAAAGCCTCATCTTTTTCTCAGGAGCAACTGGGGGCTTCAAACTGCTAACCTCATCCCCGGGGCAGGGCTCCTCTCGTGTGTGAAGCGGAAGTAGAGAAGGCCTTCCGGTCAAGTCCGTGGGATGCTCCTGGGTAAAGCAGCTCACTCTGGAAGCAGTGATGCTACCACCTCGGCCCCGTGGTTTGCATGCTGCTGTGATCCGGGAAGCTACATGGCCCTCCTAGCCGACTGTTTCTGCAGAGCCGCCAGACTAAGACGGATAGCCGTGGAAGAAAGGCTAGGTACTCCAGTTCCCAAACTAACCAGTGTTCCCACCAGCAAACATCGTGTGATCTCTTGCAGGCAGGTGAACGCCCTGGATCAGAAGGCACTCGAATCACACGGTGGCCAGACGACGGGTGGACTCAAGCAGACCGTGCAGAGGGAGCAGGAGCCGGTGGCAGCATTGAGTTCTGTGCACATGGGGTCGCCATGAATCCAGTTGACTCAAAGCCATGAACAATCACCACTGCGGCCATCACAGGGCCCTCTCTCCGCCTGGGCTCCCCTCCGACTCCTCCTCAGTTGTGTTAGGTCAGTTTGACTAGAGAAACCGATCGAGAGACACTCACGTGTGTGTGGAAGAGAGAGCTTTCTATCAAAGAGCAATTATATATTGAGAAACTATCCCAGCCCAGTCCACATCAAGTCCTGAAGTCCGATATTAGCCCATAAGCCTGATCCTAGTCCATAAATTCCTCTTGAGACTCACACAGCACATGCAGTGGTGCCAAATGCAGGCAGATCATGGGCTGCTGCTGGGTGCAAAGTCCTGTGGATCCAATGCCGGCAGAAGCATCTCAGAGCTGGCACAGGCCTCCACGGGGCTCCTCCGGCTCTCTGAGCGTGGCTCTTCAACAGGAAGGTGAAGCGAGTGTGGCTCGCCTCCAGGGAGGAGGAGAGGAAGTTCCCAGAATCCCCATGAGAAGGTCACGCCCACCAGGAGGCATCATTGGCTGTGACCTGATTGATAGACTGGACTCCCGCCTTCACTCTTAACACCCGCAAGTTGACATGAGATTATGTAACTACCACACCACTCCTTCCCATTCAGAGTCCTCTGCGGCCCTCCTTTGAACACTCTGTCCCCCCACAATGAGATTCCAGGCCGGCTGCCCCCACACTGCCAACAACTCTCTGCAGCCCACTCTCCCTTAGAGCACCGGTACTTGTTCTCACTTGCTACAAACGTCCTTGCCACCTACTCACTCCATCTACTCACTCCATCTGCCTCTCGCCTTCAACCTATCCCAGGAAACTGCTCTACCCACCTTGGCCAGGGACCCCCAGTCACCAGCTCCAGAAGCTCCCCTCGGACCGCATCCTTGGCCAGACTCACTCTTCTCCACCCTGCTAACCCTGCTCCCCGTCTCCAAAGGCCTTCTTTGGCTTTTGCCAGAGCCTCTCCGTCCTGGTTGGAATCCGCAAATGTGTAGCCAGTGCGCGTCCTCCTCTTCCCTCGCAGCCTTCCCCGCCTGTGTCTCCGTCCCTTCCTCCTGCTCCTCAGGTGCACAGGAGTAAGGGAGTCTCCGTGGATGGTCCAACAATGCACTTGCTTTACCAGGGAAGTCAAGCACCCACCGTGCAGGGCGTCTCAGACTGTGTTCTGAGCACCTCCTGAGTCACCTCTGCACCCGCCTCTCCATGGACCGCCCTTGAAGGGTGCACTTTGGACACGCTCTACAGGAGGGTCTGTTCCACCACCCTGTGGTTTCAGCTGCTTCCCCGGGAGGCTCCCCAACACGCCCTGCAGCCGGAACACTCTTCAGAGCAGCCATCATCTACCTCTACCTAGTCTTTTTCACTTAGATGCTTCCTGACGACGCAAACAAAACATCCAAGAGCTGCCCTCATGGTTTCCCCTGCAAGGCTGGCTCCCTCCCCCTCTGCTCCACTCACAGCTCATGCTCCCACGCACAAAACCTTAGGGTCCCCATGGCATCACACCTGCTTCCTCCCGGATCTGGCCTCCACAGTAGCCTCCTAGCTTTACGGTGAGTGAATCCTTCTCCAGTGGCTGCTGGAACAAGTTCCTGCGAGCTCACACCCAGCCCACTGCTGTCAGTCGAGGCTGGCTCATAGCAAATCTGGAGGACAGATGAGAATGCTGCACAGAGCTCCCGGAGCTACAAATCTCGAGAGATGCAAACTGCCTCATCTTTCTATCCTCAGAGCAGCCGCTGGGTTCAAACTGTGACTTGGGGTTCAGCGGCTCAGCACTGAACTAGGGCTCCTGGACCACAAGCTTGGTGATTTAAAATGACACGTATTCTTGTCTTAATACTTCTAGAAATCAGCAGTTCAAGGTCAGCCTCCCTGAGTCAAAGTCAAGGGGTTGGCAGGGGTGGTTCCTCTGGAGGAGAGAATCTATCCCCTTGCCTTTTCCAAAGTCTGAAAGCCACTTACATTCTTTGGCTCATGGCCCCTTCCATGCCTCACTCCAACCTCCCACTGATTCCGGTCCTCCTGTCTCCCTCGTCTCAGGACCCGTTTTATAATATCCAGTTCATCCAGATAACCCAGGATAGGCGGCTCCATCTCAAGATCCTTAACCACATCTTCAAAAGCCCTGCTATCACGTGAAGTAACGTATCCACCAGTTCCAGGTTTGGGGAAGGGGATATCTTTGGGGTCCTGGATTCAGCCTACTATGAGGACCATATTCTTTAAAGGACAGATCAGAACCCATGAAATGTCTGACCAAAGGTTAAGAAGAAAACCAAACTTACACGATACACATTGTTTTGAGCGCCTATTATACGCAGCAAGTAACAGGATACAGAATGGTTTAACACCAACTATGCACCAACCAGGCAGGAGACCTGGTGGTGTAGTGCTTATGAGTTAGGCTGCTAACTGCAAGGTCAGCAGTTCAAAACCACCAGTCACTCCGTGGAAGAAAGACAGAGCTTTATACTCCCATTAAGAGTTACAGCCAGGAAGGAATGTGTCAACCAGGGTGCAGTATAGCACCGATAAAACACACAATATTTCTCTGGTTCTTTGAGGCTTCCTCACTCCCCACCCCCACTATCATGACCCCAGTCCTGCCTTTCAGTTCTGGCTAGACCGGAGTATGCACACTGATACAGATACGAGCTCAGGACACATGGAATCCAGGTCAGATAAACCCCTCCGGAACAGAAATGGGAGTAGCCATACCAGGAGGGTAGAGTGAAGGTGGGGGGAGGAGGGGAAGAGAGGGGAACCGATAGCAATGATCTATGCTTAACCCGCCAGGGGGGCGAACAACAGAAATGTGGGTGAGGGGAGACAGCTGGCAGTGTTAGATATGAAAACGATAATCATTTATCACTTATCAAGGGGTCACAAGCCCTTGATAAGGGTGGGGCGAGGGAGGGAAGAAAGAGGAGCAGATACCAAGGACTCAAACAGAAAGTAACCATTTAGAAAATGATGATGGCAACATACGTACAACTCTGCTTGACACAATCGATGCATGGATTGTTATAGGAGCTGTAAGAGCCCCCAATAAAGTGATTAAGAAAAAAAGGGTTACAGTCACGGAAATTCACAGAGGCAGTCCGCCCTGTCCTTTGCTGTCACTAAGAGTCGACATCAACTAGTTTGGTTTATGCATCAGGCAGGGGGACACAGAGATACAGGAGACAAATACCCTGCCCTCAAGCAGCTCAAAGCCTGAACCCATCTTAAATTCTCTTCCTTCCAGAAAACGTACCTCCCCTGAGCAAAGGTGGAAGGATGAGGAAAATGGAAACCTGCATTGCATGCCAACATTTGCCGGCAGAGTAGGTGAGATCTGAGGGCAAAGCCAATATTCCTAGTCTCAAACGATCTCTGCCTGAGATAGTTAAGGTTTATTGTGCCAATATGGGGTTAACTGAAGGGCAGAGAGATAAATGGCTCTGCAAGCCTCGCCTTTCAGTTCTCTGGTCTCTAGCTCTCTGATGGTTGGATCAGGGTGCAGCTGCCTTAGCTAGTTCTTTGCCTCAGCTGGCAAGGCTCACTTCCTGCAAGACATCTCTGAGAAGCCACATGGACCTACCCCGATGCAGCCCTGGGTGCTGGAGCAGCCGTGTGGAGACCCCTGCCAGTGCTGAGATGCTGACACACTCACTGATTTGGCTTTCCTCCTGCAGTCGGCATCATTGCACGTTTTGCAAGTTTGAGAACTTGGTGGATTGATGTGCGACATATGAGCTAATGTCGGATTTAGGGGCTTGGACTGGGTTGGGTTGGGATGCTTTCTTAATGTACACTTACCTTTTATATAAAACTCTCTCTTATATACATATGTGTTTCTATGGATTTGTTTCTCTAGTCTACCTAGACTAACAACACCCACCCCCACCCCCAACTATGTATTCATTACCAAGCGGGCCTCGGGGAAACCTGACACATGCCATCTTGACCATGAGGTCAGAGCTAACATCACCAGCAACAAGACATAGCGACACAGTGTGGTCGCTGGGTGCGATCAAGTTGATTTCCATTCATAGCGACCCTGTGTGGCGGACAGAGGGACTTCTATCCTGAAATCTTTGGGCAAAAGGATTGCCTGGTCTTTGTCCCACAGTGCCACTTGGTGGGTGTCCAGATGGCCAACCTTTCAATTAGCAGATGAGTGCTTAACCACTGCACAACCAGTGATGCCTATGGTCACCCTACACTCCCTGCTAGCATGCACTAAGAAGGGACATCACTTTTCAGCGTCCTTGCCAAAAAATGCATATGGCAGTTACATAATCCGTCAACTTGCAAAGGGATGGAGTCTGGTCTGTCCCTCAGGTCATAGCCAATGGTGCCTCTGTATAGGAATGGACTTCTGCAGAGGATTCTGAGAACTCCAGTCTTCCTCCCTGGAGGCGGGACACAGACACTTGCTGTGAGATATTCCTGTTAACAAGCTACATGGAGCTACACAGATGGAGCCAGAGCCCTGGAGCTGGAGGAGCCACGTGGAGACCCACGCCAGCACTGAGATGTTTCCACCACCACTGGATCCCCAGGATTTTCCCACTGGTCTGTGATCTTCCTGACATCAGCATCATTGCATGTGTTGCATGAGTCTGAAGAGGAATTTATAGACTAATGGGCTAACGGACATATGGACTAATATTGGGCTTAGGGACTTGTTTTCTCGATCTACAATAGTTCTTCTACATAAAGCTATTTCTTATACAAATGAGTGTCTATGAATTTGTTTCTCTGGTCAACCCAGACTAGCACAGTGCCTAACCCCAGACACAGCCAAATGAAGGCACAAAGTGACCCAGCGTGCCAAGGAGAGAAGAAAGAGCAAGCAGCCCCAGGCGGAAGGAGACTAAGGAGGAGTGAAGACTGAATGTAATGTGTTTTCCTGGATGGGGTCCTAGGATTTAAAAAAAAGAACATTCATGGAAGTTTGGGTAAAATCCTAATAAAGCCTGTGGCTTACTGAATCGTATTGTACTGACGTGTTCATGGCTTGGTTTGACCCGAGCTTTGTGAAATACATGCACGTTACGTGCAGTTCGTGCAGGGTATAGGAGCACTCTGTACGTTGCTTCTGAGAGTCTGAAATTGTTTTAAAAGATAGGGGTTTTTTAATGCTCTACATGTCTAGAAGGACATGACAGCAAAACTGAGAGCGTGGACGCCACAAATGAACTGCTGTCCCCGCCACCGCTCAGCCTCTTCCTGGTTTACTCTCCACACCAAGCCAGACAATGGAACTGCTCCCAACTCCATTTTGCGGTTGTCACTCTCCACTCAAAGCCCCAGGGGTCAGTGTTCAAAGGGCTTGTCAAAAGGACACAGGGCCAGCTTGCAAGGGCTCCCCCTGGCCAAATCTGGGGTGTTATGACCACCAGGAGTCCTAAAAGGGAAATGGTTTCAAGCTCGGCTGCTAACAACAACAACAAAAAATAGAAGGTTGGCAGTTTGGACCCACCAGACTCCATAAGAGAAGGAGTGACTGGCTCATATAAAGATTTCTCCGCCCAGGGGGACAGTCCGCTCTGTCCTATGAGGTCCCAGGAGCCGGCATCTACCCGATGGCACACAGCAATGACAGCAACATGATCACCAGAAAAATGCTACTGATGGCGATGGCCACAGATGACAACCCAATGAGTGACGACATCATCCGTGAGTCCCGGCAAGTTTTCTGAGAACAGTGTGCCGACTGAGGAACACAGATTAACGCTCACCTTTTAACAAACCATCAGTGGATGCGAAAACTAGTTGGTAAAAGTTAAAACAAGGCAAACAGCCTCAGCGAACAAACACACACACACACACACACACACACACACACACACACACAGTGCGCATTACTAACCAAGAGAGAACTAGTCACTTTCGAACAGAGAAGACTGGCAGACCACAAATCACCGAATGATCAAACTGAAATAGCCAATTCTGGGACCCGCCGACATTGCCTTCTAACGCGGCGGCCCGTAAGGACCCACACCACTGAGTGTTCCTGCCAAACGTGTACAACCCGGATGTGACCTTGAGGAAGGACCCCGTGGAGCCAGGTGCAGGGACATTCTGCAAAATGACTGGTCTGCTCTCTGAAAAACCTCAAGGTCAAGACAAACAAGGAACTTTTCCACATTAGAGCCGTGACAGCTGCATGCATCGTGTGATCCTGGACAGGTTCTGATCTGGGGTGCTCACGTCAACTCCACGTGTGCAGAAGAGAGCTGCTCCATTCGGCTGCCAGGCAGTGGACAGGTCACCTGGCCTTTCTTCTGAGGCACCTCGGTGTAGGTTTGAACTGCCAGCCTCTTGGCACTTAACTGTCTCACCCAGGGTCTCCTAAGTCTCCATAGAGAGTGTGATTGAGCTGATTGAAGAAACTTGAAAACGATCTTTGAATTGGTCAGCTTCTGAAGAGAGTCAGTGTCTACTCCGTCCTAGAGTCGCTGTGAGTCTCCATGGACTGGACATCCGCAGGGTTTGGTTCATCGATCATAACTGGCTTCACTGTGCTTGGAAAGTGCACACTGGACTACTGGGGGGCGGAGAGTTTAATATCTCCAACCTACACTTGAATGGTTCAGCAAAGGGGTGGCATGTTAGATGAGGGCCTCCACCCGGAGGATGACGGCTCCGGGCGGGGGGGAGGGGTGGGAAGAGGCAATCACAGGCAGACAAGTGTCTTCTGGGTAAAGGGGACAACACTGTCCCACAAGAGGGGGATGAGGGGAAAATGATGGAAACAGGGCAAGACCATGGGACGTTTGGCGAGTTGTTGAATATAAAACTGATGATCGGGAACCGATCACAAGGATCTACATATAACCTGCTCCCTGGGGGATGGACACAGAAAAGTGGGTGAAGGGAGATGTCGGACAGTGTAAGATATGACAAAATAATTTATGAATTATCAAGGGTTCATGAGGGAGGGAAGCGTGGGGAGGGGGGGAGAGGGAGGGGGGAAATGAGGAGCTGATGCCAGGGGCTCAAGTGGAGAGCAAATGTTTTGAGAATGATGATGGCAACAAACGAACAAATGTGCTTGACATAATGGATGGATGGATGGATTGTGAAGAGTTGTATGAGCCACCAATAAAATGCTTTTTAAAAATCCCTGATGATCTGCTCTGTAAACCTGCACCTAATTCACAATTTAAATTTTTTTAAATGTTGAGTTTATGGAAGATGGAATGAAAAGATAATAGAATATTTCCGCACACTTGTTGAAGCAACCCTGTATATGTGTGTGGGGGGGAAGGAGGGGAAGAAGGATGGGGGAGTGGGAGAGGGATGGGGAGAGAGAGGAGAGTTGAAAAGGATCAAGCAAATAGGGCAAAATAGAAACAAATGTATCAAAATAGAGGACACACAAGGGTTTCTTGTGTTTTTTCTCAGTAAATTTGAAATTCTGTCGAAGTAAACCATAAAGCTCCAATGGGTACCCGGACTTGACGGGGGTGATAGATTCTAAAATGGGCTTGAAGTTACAGGCCATGTGTCTGTGGATGTAGAACTCAGAAAACTATAAAGCAAGGAAATAAAAAAACCAATGTAAAGGTATACACTCAAACTCTCAGGTGGTGCTCCATTGCCCAGCCCCATAGCCGTATGTCTGCTCATTTCTTAAATCTCCCCACCCCCAACTCCCTGACTCAAATCCTCACACCACCCCCTGGCCTTGCTCCTCACCTCCTTCTAAAGGAAAGCACTCCCAATGCCTCCAAATTCCCTTGACCTACATTGTCCTCGGACCCCTGGTGGAATAGTTGGTTACAAGTTGGGCTGCCAGACACAAGGTCAGCAGTTCAAACCCACCAGGCACCCCTAAGAAGAAAGAGGAGGCTCTCTGCTCCTGTGAGGATTTACAGCCTCGGAAACCCACAGGGCCAGTTCCACTCTCTCAGACAGGAGCACTAGGAGTTGGGAATCAGCTCTGTAGCAGTGAGTTCTTCTTACCATCATGCCACCTCTGTCCTTAACCGAGGTCTGGCCCAAACTTTGAGGCCCAGTTTTTTTTGTTTTTTTTGTTGAGGCCCAGTTTAAATCCCACTCCTCCATCAGAGGAGTGACCCTTCCCTGACCATCCTCCCGGTCACCTTCATTCCTAAGGTTGCTGAAGCACCTGGCCAGCCGAGACTGCAAACTCTAGGCATGGATTCTCTCACTGAACTTCAGAGGCCCCCGAGGTAGGTGCAGTCCTTTGGCCCCATTGTACGGATGGGGACATCGAGTCTGTAGTGGCCAGCCCTCGATCTCTCAGATGGCAGCTCATGAAGCTGGGACTCAACCTGGGCCATGCTCACCCCAAAGCCGGTCCACTCTGGGCCCAGCTGTGCGCGGCATCCCCTGGCCTCCGTACACACTTGTTCTTTCATGGACAGACCCCCACCGGCTCCCCGAGGAGAGGGCCCACACCCGGAGCCCCTCTGACACTGTGCTCACGGCAGGTGCCTGCCAGCTGTTTGTCGGCCGCAGGCCGGGTTCCAGAAAGGAGCGGAGGGGGTCTCAAGCTCAGTCAATAAGAGGAGCCAATTCTCCAGCCCCCTCCTCCCCGCCCCCAGCACAGCCCAGCTCCCTGGCTACTACCCAAGGCCCGGCTGTCATCTGCTCTGGGTAATAAGTATTTGTATGGCGATAATTACAGCATTTGGGAAGAAAATCCCATTAAGCAAGAGCCCTGCCGAGCTGCTAATGCCGGCACAGAACTGGAGGCGGTAATTCCGCCAAGGGCCCGTCTGCTTCCAATAACGCAGGAGCAGCCCGGCCCAGCCGGCCGGCCGTCACTGGGCTCCCAAAGAGGACGGCCGCCCCTGCTGGCAGCCTCAGGCAGCCTGGCCACCAACTGACCACAGCCCCTGCATTGGAGAAGGGCAGCCAGGGCTTCTCTGCAGGAAGGAAAGAGCGGATCCAGGCTGGAATTCAGCATTGAGTGGCGCCCAAGTTCCTTTCATGTCTCTGCAATTTGTTCTCTGTCACCTTAATAATAATAATGCCGCCATTGAGTGGGCACTTGCCAGACCTGGTACAAAGTGCCCCTTCACACATGGCTGGGTGTTGTACCCTGGCACCCTTCAGAACACATTATCTCCCCACCCCCATTGTCAGGCCACAGAAGTGGGGTTCTGTGTTTGTCCCCATTGACCATGCTATGTTTCTTCTATGCTGCCCAGCTTGTTGCTGGGCACTTCTGAGCCATATCCAACCCACAGTGACCCCATGCAACAGCGAAGGACTGACCCAGCCCTACCCCACCCCCCACCAGTTTTCTTGGCTGTAATTTTTTTTTATCATTTTATTGGGGGCTCGTCCAGCTCTTATCACAACCCATACATACATACATCATGGCAAGCACATTTGTACGTATGTTGCCATCATCATTTTCAAAACATCTCCTTTATACTTGAGCCATTGGTGTCAGCTCCTCATTCTTTCCCTCCCTCCCTCATGAACCCTTGATGATTTATAAATTATTTTTATTTTTTCATGTCTTACACTGACTGATGTCTCCCCTTCACCCACTTTTCTGTTGTCTGTCCCCCTGGGAGGGGGTTATATGTAGATCATTGTGACTGGTTCCCCCTTTCTCCCCCCACCTTCCCCTTATCCTCCTGGTTCATGAGGGAAGGGAGAGTGGGGAGGGAGGGGGAGAGGGGGAAATGAGGAGCTGATGCCAGGGGCTCAAGTGGAAAGCAAATGTTTTGAAAATGATGATGACAACAAATGAACAAATGTTCTTGACATAATGGATAGATGGATGGATTGGTCCTGAGGGGTGTATGTGCCCTGGATTCCCTGTTTCCAGCTCTTATCTGTACCCATGTACATTCTCTGGTCTAGCCAGATTTGTAAGGTAGAATTGGGGTCATGATAGTGGGGGGAGGAAGCATTAAAGAACTAGAGGAAAGTTGTATGTTTCAATGATGCTATACTGCACCCTGACTGGCTCGTCTCTTCCTTGTGACCCTTCTGTAAGGGGGTGTCCAATTGTCTACAGATGGGCTTTGGGTCTCCACTCCACACCCCCCATTCACAGTAATAGGATTTTTTTGTTCTGGGTTGACTGTAATTTTTAAGGCGGTGGATTGACTAGATCTTTCTGCCAAGGAGCCTCTGGATAGGTTCAAATTGCCAAACTTTCAGTTCGCAGCTGGGTGCTTTAACTGTAGCGCCACCAAGACTCCTTTTTACACAGGTCTGAAACCCGGAGGGCAAGGGATGGTGCTTGTTTCTGCCCAACACAACTCAGGCCTCCAAGAGGTATCTGGAGTGAGTGCATTACACCCAAAGATGCCCAAGAGCCCCTGCTGATATGTAGCAAAGCAGAGCTAAAACTCAGGCCACCAGTATGTCCAGGGCTCGGCCCACTGCCCCCTCTACACCTCCCAGGGAATCGGGCAAAGGCACTCAGGGGCAGCAGGGGTGGGGTGGGGGGAGGGAGCAGAAGGGGGGGGGGGGTGAAGCAAAAGCCTGCTGGGAAACTGAATAGACAGGTACTGGGGTGCGGAGGAATCAAGGCAGTGGGGGCAGCTTACAACACAGACAACCCTCCCAAGCTCAGAGGCCCCCTCCTGCACCTTCCAAGCTGCCGCTGGAGTTCGCCACTAACGGAAGTCAGCGTCACATCACTTGCGATTGGAATCGCTCTTTACCTGTGTTTTCACAAAGCTAAAACCCAGAGAACATAAAACCGTTGTCACCAAGTCGGCTCCGACGTCGGTGACCCCACCAAGCGCAGAACTGTGTGCCCCACGGCTGGCGATGGCTGATTGTTGTAGAAGGAGACCACCAGGCTCTTCTTCCCAGGGACCCTGGCTGGGCGCAAGGCTCCAAACTTTGGCTGCTAGCCCGACACTGGAACACCCTGGAACGCCTTCACCGGGGCGGCAAAGGCCTTGTCAGCGAGCCGGTGTTACCATGCCCAGGAGTGGAAGGAAAGTACAACACCGTTCGTGGACTCCCCACTCCACCAGGCCCTCATTCAATCCTCACCATTGACCTGCAAAGCTGCCCTCAGCCCCTCGGACATGTGGAGTAAGCGCCTGAGTGGCACAAACAGTTTGCCCGTGGCTGGCAACTAAAAGGTTTGCAGTTCAAAAACCAGCAGCCCCTGGGAAGAAAAGGCCCGCGATCTGCTTCCATGAAGATCAGCTGAGCAAACCCTGTGGCGCTCTAGTCTGTAACACGCAGGGTGGCCATGAATTGGAGCCGATGCATCAGACAGCACAAGACGATGCAGATAGAGAACGGGGTCCCGGAGCAGGCAGTGACCAGACATTGGAAGCCACAACTCTAATCCCCACCCCCGGCTCCAGCAGGGTGCACCTGCTATGGGGCAAGCTATGTAACTTCTCTGAGCCTTGCTGCTTTCCATCAGGAGAACAGGTCTGCGGATACCTAATAGCCCTGGTTCTCGGAGGACTGACGCTGAAGAGTGGGAAGTGCCTGGGACAGATGCTGCTCTCAAATCAGCGCATGATGATGACGGCAGACGTCCCGGGGCCTGGGTGCTGAGACTCAGCTCCGCCTTCTAGGGGCACACAGCCTAGAAGACCACAAAGGGACCAGAGTCTGAGAGCAGGGCCCAGAGCTGCCCCAGGAGACCAGGCTGGACATCCGGCGGCAAAGCCCAGAGACAGACCTGTCCCGCTGACCCCATGTCCCAGGGTCGCCATCCATCACTCTTTGGATCTCTAAACAGGCGTCGCTGACCATCAGCCTTGGGGTGCCCTGAGCCGTCTTCCCAGAGCACGCTCCTTCACCCCCATCTTGGTGAACAGGATCTGCAGACTCCGAGCCCCCCTCCTGCCCGCCCCCGCCCCCGGGACTCTCTAGCACCCCCATGCCCAGCTAGGGCAGGGTAGACAGACTGGCCCCGAAGGCAGACGGGGCAGGAAGAGGAAAGAGAGCCAGCCCTCTGACCTGAGAACAGCTGACTGTGGTACACCCCCGGAGTGGGGGTGGGGGTGGGGGTGCATACGGAAGCCAGCCACCCTCCTCTCCTGCTTTCCATCCTCACCACCTGCCAGCGGGCCCGGAGGATGTGCTCCCTGCTCCACAAGGGAACCAGGGGTGCTAGAGTCCAAGGTGGAGAGGGGAAACCGTTTCCACACCCACCTCACCCTCATCTCACACACTTCCGGATACGTGGGCTCAGAGAGGTGGTGGTGGTTTCCCTTGTGTATTGTTGTGGAGGACGGGTGCACGGCCAAAGGCAGACGTCCACAATCCCCCCCGCAGGCATGCTGCAGTGGCCTGTCAGGTGCTCCGGGAATTCCCCAGCCATGCTCACCTGTTTTCTCCCCATTGTGCCTCTCCCTCAGTGTCAGCGCGCTGCCCCGCGCCCCACCCCTTCCTATCTGACCTTTAGGTTGGTGTTAGCCATCTGGCCCTCATCTTAATCAAAAGCGAGGGACATGTGGAACCGAATTTGAAATCCTCATGGAATCCAGACTTTCTAGAGCCATGGAGGCTGGAGGAACTCCCAAAACTATCACCCTAAGAGAATCATCAAAATGTAAGCCTTCAACCAAAAATAGCCCCTGATGTCTTTTCTTGGTTTTTTTTTTTTTTAGTTTTTCTTTCACACAAAAAATTTTTTTTAATTAAAAAAACAAAATTCACCTGGAAGTTACGGACCTTGCGTGGGAGGGGAGGAAGGGAGGGAGGAGAACAGAGGTCACAGCTGGAACGCTGAGTCCCGGCCCTACAAAGAGCTGCCGCGCCCCCGGTCTCCCACCACGGGCACTGTATTTCAATTGTTCATTACAGTGAATTATTTAGTACCTTCCCATCCGGCCCACCAGCCCTGAAGCCCCTCTGGCTGAACCAATTTCTTCAGCAGCTCTGAGGCCCCGCACGGCCTCTTTCCAGAAGTCCCCGAAGCTAGCCAACGACAGTTCCTGCCCACTTGGGGGGGGGGGCGGGAACAGAGTCTGGGCCGGGAGTTATGGAATATATGATCATAAACTCACAGGCTGCCGTAGAAACTGCCCAGAGGACAAAAGGCAAAAAAAAAACCATGCACAGCTGCAGTCTATAAAAATTTCAGTCTCTGAAGAAGCCGCTACTCCAGGCTTGGATAGGGCACGTGCGTATTGATTAGTGAGCGCATTTGCCACAGTTATTTTAAGTCCTCCCGGGCGCTCACCAGTGCCTCCTTCGGGGGTGTTCGGATGGCTCCTTCTCCGCTCCCTGTGCTTTCTGCATCCCGACCTGAGTAGTATTGTGCTCACAGTAAAGCCCAAACCTCCTCCCACCCCCCACCCCACCCCAGAAGAGTTCCAAAAAGCCAAATTAAAGAGAAAAGCCTCCCAGGTCCCTCCTAGCCGCTCTTTGCAGCCCACTGGGCACGGCATGCTTCAGCCACGGAGAAACGCTAGCCAGGTCACCCATCGGGCCGAGTACCCTCCCACCCACGGGCTTTTCCACGCCTGCCTTTCCCTCCACCAGGATAGCCTCCCCTCTCTGCGTGCCAAATCCAACTCAACCACCCACGTCCTGGCAAAACAGCCTGACCTCTGAGAAGCTTCTTCATCCCAAAATAGGTCTTCCCATCCTAAGGAGCCCTGGTGGCTTGGTGGGTTCAACTTCAAGGTCAACGGTTTAAATCCATCAGCCAAAGATGAAACTTTCTGCTTCTGTAAAGCTGTATAGCCTCAGAAACCACAGGGGCAGCTCTACCCTGTCCTACAGGATTGCTATGAGAGTGAGTGAGTGAGTGAGTGAGTGAGTGAGTGAGTGAGTGAGTGAGTGATCCAATTCCCCCACTCTCAGCGCTACCACCAGTCTGGCCCTCTCTCTGAGCTTACAGCTAGATGTGTCCATCTGGTCCTCTATGTCCTACGCCTCTGGACGGCAGAGAAGAGCACACTCCCTGCTGAAGCCTCAGCACCCAGAGCAGGTCCTGGCCTCAGAGAGGTCCCTGAATCAAATAGCGAGGCTCTGCTTCCGGTGCTGTCATCATCATGCGCTAATTTGAGAGCAGCATCCATCCCAGGCACTTCCCACTCTTCAGCTTCAGTCCTCTGAGAACCAGGGCTATTAGGTATCCGCAGGCTCGTTCTCCTGATGGAAAGCAGCAAGGCTCTGAGAAGTTATTACGTAACTTGTCCAAGGTCACACAGCTAATCAATGGTAAAGCTGAGGCTCCACCCCAGGCAGGGCAATCCCACCACCCCAACTCTTTTCCTCTGAACTAGGATATTCCATCCCATCTTACTCTGATCTCAAAGGGGTTCAAAACAGATGCTGCCCTTAAAATGAAGATGCAGGAGGGCCTGGGCCAAGGAGACAACGTTTGAAATTCCAGCTCAAAAGGGAAGCAGAGGAGCTGGTGTGTCCCAGCTCTAGGCTGCTGCCGGGGTAACAGCTCTGGGATGCACAACTCAGAGGACAGACAAGGGGTCAGGACCTGAAGGGTGACCCTCAGGGGTCCTCAGGACAGGCTACTCTGTCCTCAGTTCTTCTTAAGCCCACACAGGCTGAAGCACACACTACCCCAGGGAATCTCACTCAGCCTCTCACCTCTCCACTGTTTCCTCCTCATCCTTCCACACAGGCTCACACACACGCTGGTGCACACACACAGATGCCCAGACGGGCAAAGAAGACTGAAATTCTCCAAAGCCTCCGAGGGAAATTTTCAGACTCAGCCCAGAAGAGGCTGGGACAAATGTGTCTCGCTAATTGCTGACCTGGGCACAGAGTTTGATCCTGGAGACAGCTCTTCCCAGGATCAAGTTTCTGCCTCTGATGGGCTGGGAGCTTTGAAAATGTGCTGAAAAGTTATCAACATACGTCTGCAAGCCACTGCAGCCACCCAGGAGTGTGGGGAAGGAGCCGGCAGTCTTCGGCAAAGTCCAGTTCTAACATCTCCTGGGGCAGTCACCACACTCTGTGCGCAGCACAAAGGCCCTACACACAGCGTGCCAGCCAGCCACAGGCTCAGCCCACGAATTGGGGGAATCTCATCTCGCAGCCTTGGACTCAGAGGGGGGCGCCACAGACTCGCGGAATTCAAACCCACGAATATTCTGCGGCCGGACCTCCCAAACCAATCATACAGGTCTGTAAACACACACAGACTGGCCATGCACACACACACACACACACACACACACACACACTAAAATAAAGCTCAGCAAGCTTAGGGCTGAAGGTCCTTATAAATTCAGAAGCCAAAGAGAATAAGGAGAAGAAAAATGAGGTTTTAAGACTCCTCACGGTCAATTCCTTTGCCCTTGCGCCTCCCACGCCAAGCTCCGGACTTCCAGGCATGATCCAAGGGGCATCGGGCCCAGGACACATCTACCCGCTATCTAGGAGTTGAAAGTAACCTACTCCATGGCCCAACCCCAAAGCCCCTCGGTCCCATTGTCTGTCTGAGCTGGGGATGGCTAGATAAGAGAGAAGTGGCCAAGTGGGGGACTCATGCCTGACACCTGCCAGCGGAGAACAGGAAAGGCTGGGGGCAAACAATAGGGAGGAGGGGGAGAGGGAAAGCACCAACCCAATCCCACCCTGTGGCCCCTCACCAACCCGCAGGCCCTCAGAGCGCCAACCCCACACCACCACCAACAACAACAACCACCCCAAGGTCCCTGGGCGCCAAAGGAGACCTTGGGTCTGGTGAGTGTGGGAAGCTTCCCTCCGGGGTGCCAGAAGGGCTTTCTGGCACGGATTCTCAGGCACCTTGTAAGGAATCAAGTGTTGGCGCAGTGGGAAGGGCCTGCCCGCACTGAGCACTAGTGCAGGTGTGAGGGTGGGCAGCTGACAATCCCCCACCCCCACCCCACCCCCGCAAGGGTCGGTCATTGAAATCCGGGAGAGAGGGAAAAGCTGCGCCCCTGCTCCCAGCTTGGCAATGGACTCTCACAGTCAATGGCCCGTCTAGTGGCTGCGGAGTCGGCTCTCCAACGGTCCTGAATTGCGCCTGAGCAGGAGGTCAACCGGGGGCGGGTTGGTGGTGGGGGGCGGATCGCTGCGGGCCGCGGGGGGCATACTCACAGGCGCTCCGTGCTCCGTGGGATGTTCTTGGGGACTGCCTGCAGCCCCGTGCCGTGACAGTCCACCGTGGTGCCGGTGCAGGTGCAGAGGGCGGGGCACGCCGTGGCACCCAGGCGCCACGCGGCTGCCCACAGCAGCAGCCAGAGCTCGGGCCGAACGAGCCCCGCCGGGGGGCCCCTCCGGGGCATCAGCACCATGGTGCCCTCGCTGCGTCCCGCTTGCGAGCCAGGCAGCGGCAGCCGCTTACCATGCCCGTCCGGGGCCGCCTCCAGGTGCAGTCCCGGGGCAGAGCCGCCGAGCAGACCGCGGGCTGGGACGCAGCGCCCGGGCGGCCGGGGAGGCACCCTGCTCCTCCGAGCGCCGGCGCCTGGGCGCGGACCCAGGGAGGGCGCCTCGGGCGGAGGGCGCTCGGCTCCTCTCCGGGTTCTGGCTGGCTGGGCTCCCTCTCGCCCTCCCTCCAGCTCCCGACTGACTGCTGCGAGGAGGAAAATGGGCAGGCCCCGCGCGCGCGCGCACTCAGCGCGCGCGCACACACACTCACACACACACACACACACTCTCACACTCGCACGCTCGCCCCCACCCGGCAGTCATCCATCAATCGCAAAGCACACATCCAGGGCCAGACTCCTTCCCCCGCCGGAGCGCCCCCGGGCCCCCGCCTCCCGACCACCACTCTGCAGCCGCAGCGAGCCGCTTACAGTTTCAAAGGTGGAACCTCAGAGGCGGCGGACCAGCTGGGGCTGCAGGGGAGGGGAGGAGAGAGGGACCCCTCCCACCCTCCAGTCGACCTGCCCAACACACACACACACACACACACACACACACACACGCAAGCACGCACACGCCCCTCGGCACCGGCAGGGATAGCCACACCACAGCCCCCACCTCGAGCCACAGTCCGACTCTCATCCCCACCCCACACCCGCCCCTAGACGGCGGTTGCAGCCCGCAGACCCCACCAGACGAACTTGCTTTTTCACTTTGGGGTGAAGGAAATCTCCTTGCCCCAGGTGACATCTCCAAACCCCCTAGGGGGAACCTTAGACTTTGGGCGGAGCCTCAGAAGGAGGAGGACACCAAGCAGAGGCTCCCCCACCGCCCACCCCCAACCATCAGCCGCTGTGCAAAAGAAGATAGCAACCCCAAGCCACCAAGGGGAGCCCTGAGGCTAGCCATGCCAGTCTGCCAAGGGCCCCCGTTTGTACCTCTGCACGCTGGGCATTTGACATTTCAGCCCATGCCAGGGGCGGGGGTGGAGGGGGTGTCACTGACTGGTGCAGGGGGGCCATCAGTGAGAGCTGGAATCTAGCAAATATCTAACAGGGTCCTGCCATCTGCCAACAACTGTAAACAGATCAGAACTAATATTGGGGAAACTGGAAGAGGGGAAAAGGCTTCAAAGGGCTGTAGAGAGGGGGACTGGCCAGGCCTGACCCCAAGAGAAGTACCCTGACCAGGTCTGCCTTTACGCTCTCTTGTGCTGAGACTCTTTCACACCATACGGAGCCCTTGCTGGTTAGACGTCAGGCTGCTAACTCCCAGGTGGGCAGTTCAAACCCACCAGTGGCTCTGCGAGAGAAAGGGTCTACTCCAACGAAGGCTTACAGTCTCAGAAACACTACCCTCCACTCACTGGACGAGACGTGATGGCAAGGGGGCTGTATGCTGCTGTTTGGTTTGAGGCAGCTGTGTGTGCACATGGTTGTAGATTTGGGTGTGGATGGGAAATCCAGGTGGGGGGGTGGGGACGGGGACCATTATCCTTAACTCCAGAAAATATGAAAGACCTGCTGCAAGCACCAGGGAGCTGTGGCTTGAGGGTGCTCAGGCACCCAGGTACTGTCTGTCCCCTGGGCCGGCCCCTACCGCAGGGCTTCCTACAGCTGGACAATCAAAAGAGTCACCCATTATTTCAGGGAAGCAACTCCCTCACAGGAGATGGGACCTGGGTTTTCCCTTGGGAAGGTGACTGGATCTGAGGTGAGGAGCAGGGGGTGGCACAGGGTGGGGAAAACGTGGGAAGAGGGTGGAGAAAATCTAAATTCCACAAGATTAAAGCCTCATCATCCACTGTATTAGTCTAGGCTCACCGAGCCATTCATCCCTCCACCCTTCAATTAATCCCACATGTGTTTATCGGCCAGGTTGGCACAATAAACTAACTAACTCAATCCACCCCTTGCCAACCTGGCACCTGTACATAATTCTTTAGCATCACAATTGCAATTAAGTAACACCTACATCTTAACCCTATAATCCTGTGAATTTTTTCCCCCACCTATGAAAGTTTGTAAGCCAACCGCTTCATGCCTTTATCTCCCCCAATTTTGGGTATCCAATATATATCCTGCCCACTTACATCAACCCAGTTCTCTGAGAAGACAATCATATTTTTCGACATGAAGAGTCTTCATTCCAGTTGGAACCTTGTGAAGTCTGCATCCATAAAGTCTGCAAAGTTAAATCCGGACAGGCCATCCACAAAGTCAGCAACAATATGTCCCAGTTCACAGGCTCCAAAATCTCCAGCTGCTCGGGTTCTGGTCAACTCAATGTGGGCTGCCTCACTGAGCCTCCACAGGGTGCCCATTGGTTGCCTTGCCTTAGGCCATGGGCTCTGAACAATACTCAACAAGCCTAGTCCCCTCAGGCTAGGTCATGAACCTCAGACCAGTCAACCCGCTCTCCTTTCCTCCTTTTTTTCCTATAAACCTAGTCCACAGGTGTCATGGCCAAACTCAACCTGTCTCTTTATTGCTGCATTTCTCCCACTTCCACTCAACAAGTAGATCCAGGTGATCACTAACAAGCATTTCAGCCTGCTCACAGGCTCCCTTTAACATTCAGTCCCAGAGAGGAGTTTTCTTCATGGTTCCAGATTTTTTTCCTGCTTCTGACACAGACTACTGGTTCCTTAGTATTCCAAAGCTGGGTGGGACATATATTTTCAAAGCTTTTTTACAGACATGGCCTAAACCCATTTAAAGATCAAATTTTAATGACTGAAGCAAGTGGACTTATAAACTTTTATTTTCCTCCTTCCCATATTTTCCCCAGAAAAGCAACCAAGTAAATAGTATGGCTTTATCTGACTTCTGGCTAGACAAAAAAGGAAATTTCCATGAGGGAGAGGTCAAACAAACATCTACTCTCTATCTTATGATTTGTTTCTCCAGTACCCCACTCCCAAGATACCATAATGTATTAGTCTGTGTATTTTAGAGAAACAAATCCACAGAAACTCATGTAAAAGAAAGAGTTTTATATAAAGGTTAACTGTGCATCAATAAAACATCCCAACCCAGTGCTGCCCAAGCCCACAAGTCCAATATTCACCCATTAACCCATATGTCCAACACCAGTCCACAAAGTCCTCCTCAATCTCACAAAGCAGACGCAATGAGCACCCAGGGCTCAATATCCTCCTCTTCTGGATCATCAGCCCATATGTTCCCATCCCATGTTTCAGGGTCCCAACTTTTCCCAATCAATGCCTAGATCTGCAATTCAGCTGCCGTTGTAATTCAGCAGCTTGTATAATGAGACCTGGTTCTCAGCAATGTCAGCTCTTTTACTAGAGGAGAGAAGGCTCTCCTTTGTAGCACAGATGGAAGTTTTCAAATCCATTAGTCTGCACCTGAGGCGAGCTTTTGAGGCTCTGAGACCATCCCTCTCCTTAATCACACTTTCCATTGTAAGAAGGACCAGCCAACCAGCTTCCCTGTACTTGTCATCCTTACAAAACTCCTGGAAAATATCAAACATATATGATCACTCAGAGCCTCTCCTTTAACCAGCACCTCATCTATCGGTGGTGCTACTGTAGGTATTATTTTTGCTATTTCACACCATGGATTAGGAGGAGTAGCAGACTTATCCATGCTTTGGGGTGTTGAAGTAGCATCACTAGTGTTAAGACTAATCAGGCTGGAGAGCCAATTTAAGAAGCCCATATTTATTATTTTATTTCTCTAGAAGCACTCCTGGTACCAAAATGTGTTAGACAGGGTTCTCTAGAGAGATAAAACCAGATTGCTGATAATTTCATATATTTATAAAGATAGATATATATAACCCAAGAAATGAACTGTTAAATTATAAACAGATAGATATATAACACAAGTAATGAACTGTTAAATTATAAACAGATATAGTACAAGAAATGAACAGTTAAATTATAAAGCACTACAAATGACTCGGTGAGCCTCGCCTTTCTTGTCTCTCACTCTTTGATCATCAGACCAGTGTGCGGCTGCCTTGCTTGTTCTATGATTGAAATTTACATCTCTGGAGCTGAGGACTGACAGTTGATGACCTGGCTGACAGTTGGTGACCTGCCTGGCTGTTTTGCTGCCTGTGCTGGGATAGCCTAGCTCTCTCTCTCTACAGAGGACTACTGGACAGCCCTTAAGACTTGAAGGACTGCTAATGTCTCACAACTCTCTCACGGGAGTGAGTTGCACTGAGCCATTTGCAGTGCTTTATAATTTAACTGTTCATTTCTTGTATTATATATCTATCTGTTTATAATTTAACAGTTCATTTCTTGTGTTATATATATATATATCTTTATAAGTATATATATAAAATTATCAGCAATCTGGTTTTATGTCTCTAGAGAACCCTGTCTAACACACCCACCAAATGCCAAAAAAGGTTACAGTTTCCCTTGGCTTTCCTCTTCCACCGTAAGAAAGAGCCTGGTGCAGACTCTGCACCGTCATGGATAGACAGCGTGTCCTCAGAAACTCACAACGAGCGTGGTTGATGTTACAGGACGTGACACTGCTTCTTCTCCCTGGTGGGGACATTTTCAAATCCTCCGGGCCCTGGTTTCCATCGAAGGCCTCAATCTTTGAGCCTCGATCCAAGGGCAATTCAGGGGAGGGGACTTTCTCAGGAATTCCGATGTGCTGTGGTTCTGGGCAAGTAGAGGAGCAGTGACCAAAAGAGGGAGGTCCTAGACAAGAAGGATTGACACCATGGCTGCAACAATGAACTCAAACACAGGAACAGCTGTCGGGTCAGGACGGTGCAGGTCCGGGCCATGTATCGTTCCCTTGTGCTCAGGGTTCCTTTATGTCCAAACCGACTGGACAGTGCCTGACAACAACAACAACAACACGATGTTAGGGGGCCTTCTCCCAAATCCCGAGGGGACAGAAATAAATGGTTAACCTGCCTGGCTACAAACCAGAGGAGCTCTGGTGGCCTCGTGGGTTACACATGGATCTACTCACTACAAGGTCAGTGGTTCGAACGCACTAGCTGCTCCTTGGGAGGAAGATGGCGCTACCTACTCCTGCAAAGATTTTTAAAGTCTCAGAAACCCAAAGTAGAACCCAGTTCTACTCTGTCCTAGAGGGTCGCTGTGAGTTGTCATTGACTCAGTGGCAATGAGCTTATTTGTTTTTAATCATTTTATTGGGGGAGCTTACAACTCTTATCAACATCCATCCATCCATTGTGTCCAGCACATTTGTACAGATGTTGCCATCCTCATTTTCAAGACATTTTCTTTCCGCTTGAGCCCTTGGCATCAGCTCCTCGTGAGTTCGGTGTTTTGAGCTTGGTTGGTACCGCCAAAGAAAGGCTGGGCAAGTCCTTCCCTCAACTCAGTCACTGAACACCCCATGGGCATAGTTCCCTCTGACTCGCAGGGGTCCGGGTTGGTTCCCGCAGGTTAGGCCACAGGTCTGAAGCCTGCAAGGAGTCTCTCTCTTCTTCCTCAACATCTCCTCCTCCCCCTCCACAGAGGCTCAGCTACGCCACCCTGCAAGGCCCTGCAAGGAGGCCCTTCCCAGATGTCTCGGGCTGGCACTGCCGCCCTCTGCTTTGCTGCTTTGTGCCTCCCATCACCACTAAGGCTGAGCTCCGTTTACTTCACAGGCTTCTCCCTGCTCCTCCTACAAGGCCTTCCTCTGGGGACAGAGACAGCCCCAGGTCACTTCCTCACTTTGGCACTTCCACCAGCACCTGGCACTTAGTAGACCTGGAACAAATGGCAATCAAACTGCTGCAGAGGCCTGGCCTCCCGCCCTCTGCTCCAGAGGGCTGCCGACCTACCCACCGACCATCACCTCCCCAGCCCACCGACCTCAGGGGGCCTGGGAAGCCAGGCCTCTTGAGAGAAGGACAGGGTGTTGATGAACCAGGCTTAGGCCCTGGGGTCCTCAGAGTGGCAGGGTGACTGGGAGATGAGGAGGAGTGGGGGCAGGCAGGGGGCTGTAAAAGCAGCCCTACGTGCTGCCCACAGCGCTAGCCACTACCCTCGAAGCTTCCAGATGAGCCTAGACAGTGAATCCCCAAGCAGGCACGGAGCCAAGTTGTCACAGCCTGGCAAGACCTGGCCTTCCCTTTGAAGGGGGGAAGGCAAGAGGCCCCCCCTCAGGCCCAGGACAAAGACTCCCCCCACCAGCCCATCACAGGGTCCTGCCCCAGTAGCCAGGCAGCCCCCCAACTTGGCTCCCATCCCTTATTCCTCCACCCCAGAACCTGGCTGGCTCCCCAATTCGGGAGGCAGCTCGCTGTGAATAAACGCAGCTCATTAGCGTTCTCAGCGCATTTACTTGTTAAACAACCGCCCTGGCCAGCCGCACACCCCTGAGCGCCCACCCACACCCACTTTGCTTTTTTAATTTCCTCTCCCATGGCCCTCCCTCTGTTGGAGCTCCCTCTTCCCTCCCTGCAGCCGGGCCACCTGCTCCCTCCGCACGGGTGGGAAGGAGGCAGGCCTGGCAGGCTGCTCGTGCCAGGAACACTCCGCCACTGCAGGGCAGCCCCCAGGGGGAAGTGAGGGGTTCAGTCTGCTCCCAACCCCAATAGGGTGAGTCTCTTCTGAGCCCCCTCAGCTAAGCCTGCTTGTACTGCCATGGAGGGCCTGTTACTTGGGAAGAGAGTGCCCTCCTTCCAGTCCCCCAGTGTCTTCCACCAACCCTAGAGCCCCCTCCCCCACCCTGACCGGTCCCTCCTGGAGCACCAAGAAGGTGAAGAACCTGCAGAAGACAGAGGGAGGGGCTCTGTGGTTTGCATTTCTAAACCACCCAAGGCAGAAGGCTCGCTCTTCAGACCTGCGTTACATGCCAGCTACAGTCTCCATCTACCGTGAGCCAGGCATCATGCCAAACCAAACCCCCTTGCCGTCGAGTCAATTCCAACTCGTAGCAACCCTACCGGACAGAGCAGAACTTTCCTCATAGGGTTTCCAAGACTGTAAACCTTTAGGGGAGCTGACTGCCTCAGTTTTCTCCCCAAGAGTGGCTGGTGGGCTTGAACCATTACTGTTTCGTCCACTGCACCCCTGGTCATTCTACAGGGGCCAGAAGACCCTGGAAGAGGTGCTCACAGAGCTCAGAGTCCAGCAGGAGGAGGGAGAAGGATACAGGCAGAGGCAATGTGGTACTGCGGAGGGAAGGACCAGGCTGAGGTTGGAAGGCTTCTGGATGAGAAGGTCCCTGGAAGAATAGGCATTGCACGTGTCATCAGGAAGGTTCAGTCCCTGGAGAGGGACGTCAAGCTCGGTCGAGTAGTCCAAACCCAAGCCCACCCCCTCAAGTTGCTTCCAGCTCATAGCGCTCTCTATAGGCTTTGCACACGGTACGTCTTCATGGAGGCAGCTCACTCCATGTAGCTTCTTTTTGTTTTCACGAATGCAGAGGGACTTGAAAGGACAGCAATTTGACGACATAGAAGAGGTGAAGAAAAAAGTGAGGGAGGTGCTGTCAGCCATCCAAACAGATGAGTTTGAAAAATGTTTCCAACAATAGGATCGCAAATTTAACAAATTTATTAAGTGTAATGGAGAGTACTTTGAAAGTGATAAGGTTGTTTTGTAAAAAAAATTAAATACATAGGTTTTTTTTTAATTCCCTTTTTTGTGGGGGTGGGGGTACCCCTCATGCACTTCTGTTAGTCTCATTAGAGTGCATTACAAAAAAAAAAAAAAAAAAAGGGATCCTTTCAGTGCCATAGAAAAAAACAATTTTGAAGTCAGGCTTGACACAATGGCTGGATGTGTGTATGGATTGTGATACAAGCTGTAAGAGCCCCAATAAAATGATTTAAAGTAATAATCACAAATGTAAAAATAATAAATAGAAAGGATGGCTAGGAATTAGCCAGTTAAGCAAGAACAAGGGGAGGAGGCTCTGGACAGAGGGAGCAGAGTAGGGGAAAGGCCTAGAAGAAGAACAAGCATCGTGCGTTTGGGGATGAGTTAGGGAAGATCTCGGGAGGGAGGTGACACTGGAGTGGTGACCCAGGAGAGGCAGATCCTAACCCAAACCAAACTCACTGCCATCAAGTGGATGCCAACTCATAGCAGCCCTCTAGGACAGGGTAGAGCTGCCCCTTTGGATTTCTGAGACTGTAAATCTTCGTGGGAGTAGAAGGTCCCATCTTTCTCCCAAGGAGCAGCTGGAGGTTTTGAACTGCTGACCTTGCAGTTAGTGGCCGAGTCAAATCTGTGAAGCAGTTTCACTGAAGCCTGAGGGGGGTGGGAAGCCGTCTGGGGGCTCTAAGCCGGAGAGCGATACAGTCAGCATCCTCTCCTCTCACTGGGCTCCAGTCTCTCCTCTCCTGGGGCATGCTTCCTATGTGGAAGCACCTTAAAGTTCCCCGACCCACATGTGAAGAGCAAGAGGCAGCCCCCTCCAGCCGAGCCAGCCTTCAGTCCCCAGGTGTCCAAGAAAATGACAAAAAAACACACATGACATCAGGAGGACCTTGACCCCACCTGAGCTTCAGGGTCCTGGTTTATGAAGAAAAACCCTATCCGCTAACACCTCCATTCTGCTGAGCAGTTCTGGGGACATAGTCACTTCCAAGTGCTTTACACACTAAGTCTGCTCCTCCTCCCCACAAGCACCTGAGTCGGGGGAGAGCTGTTTTAACAAATGAGGAACTAGAAGCACAGAGCCCTTTAGTAACTAGCCCAATGTCACACAGGATGGGGGTGGCCGTAGGGGAGACGTCAAATGGGAATAAGATTAGCGTCCTCAGATGGGTGTGGGGGCTGAATGGTTAACCCACAAGAAGGTGCCTTATACTGTGCTGGCAAGTGCAAAGTGCAGAACTAAAGATTTCCATAAAAGCCCAAACCGGTAGCTGGGATGCTAACCAAACCCTGCCATCGAGTCAATTCCAACTCATTGTGACCCTATACGACCGGGAAGAACTGCCCCTGTGGTTTTCCGAGACTGTAATTCTTTGTGGAAGTAGAAAGCCTCATCCTTCTCCCGTGGGACAGCTGGTGGTTTCAAACTGTTGACCTTGCCGTTCAAAGCCCAGTGTGTAACCACTACACCACTGGGAGTGATAGCACAGGGGAAAGTTGTGCTAAGAGAATGTTCTTTGGAACAACAATGCATGGCTCGTCTTGGCCAATCCCCCATCTGCTTTCCCAGTGGGCTTGGAGATGGAGTCCACACGAAGTCCAGATAGACGTCGGTCCTTGTTTGTCTTGTTAGCCTGTGATGAGATCTTTTCATCTCCAATGTCCTCAAACTGGCAAAGGCCCAATGGCAGCAGCTCAAAGCCTAAGGACAACACATGAAATTGAACTATAAATGCAATATTTATTTAAAACGCAAAAATTCAGATGATAATAGTGTTTTGGCTGATGGTGTGTGTTAGTCTAGGTGGACTAGAAAAACAAATTCATAGACACGCAGATGTGTATTTTTTAAAAAAGAGCTTTATATAAAAGAGCAATTGTTTATTGAGAAAACATCCCAGCCCAGTGCAAATGAAGTCCATAAGTCTGATATTAGCCCATATGTCCAATGCCAGTCTATAAGTTCCTCTTCAGACTCACGCAACACATGCAATGACACTGAATGCAGAAAGATTACGGGCCAGCTGGTGGGAAGTCTTGTGGATCCAGTGGCTGTGGAAGCATCTCAGCACTTGGTGTGGGTCTCCACGTGGGTCCTCCAGCTCCAGGGCTCTAGCTCTATCAGTGTATCTCCAGGCGGCTTGTCCGCAGGTAGACAAAGCAGAGAGAGTATCTGGCCTCCAGTGAGCTATTTATCACACCTCCAAATGAGGTCATCAAGCTGCGACCTGATTGACAGACTAGACTCCACCCCTTCGCAAGTTGACAGGAAAGTATGTAACTGGCATCTGGTGCATGATTTTTAGCCCCTTGTGTTATAACCTTAAGGAGCCCTGGTAGCAAAGTGGGTTATGCTTTGGGCTGCTAGCTATAAGGTCAACAGTTTGAATCCATCAGACGCTTCGAGGAGGAATGATGAAGCTTTCTACTCCCATAAAGAGTTGCTGACTGAGAGACCCACAAAGGCCATTCTACTCTGTCGCTGTGAGTTAGAACCGACTTGATAGCAGTGAGCTTCATTTTGTGGATAGGTTTTGGTAGTTTTTACATTTTCTATGATACAAAAAAAATTGAAACACCATTTTGGAAATGAAAATGTAGTTACTAAACCTATTGTTGTCTGAATAAAATCACCACTCAATTGAACATGCCACCTTCATTGAATTTGAGGGCAAAATGAAACAATGACTCCTTTTACATGGCCACAACAGTCTGCTTGTCACTGGTGTTAACTGCTGCCCATTCTGACTGGTGACCGCACGTACTGAGGAGAATTGCTCAGACAGGTATTCCAGGTGGTAACTGGTGCACGCAGGCCCAGCTTCCCACAGCCCCTTGGTGGATTCAAAGCACAAACTGCGCAGCTCGTACCCAAGCACTTACCATAGGGCCACGTAGATCTGCAGCAGGGCTTGAGAATGAGGGATGGGGTGAAGGGGTCCCTGGGTGGCACAAAGAGATAAATCATCCACTACTAGGTTACCAGTTTAAAAACCTACCCAGAGGCACCTCGGAAGGCAGACCTGGCAACCTACTTGCAAAAGCTCCCAGCCTGGATAATAGCCCTGTGGAGCAATGCTCTGCACAGAAGGGGCGAATCTCCACCCCACCACCCCCGACCCCTGACAACAGTTAAGGGGGAGGATGTGGTCCAGAATGCCCTGTCTGTGTCTCCGGCCGCCCAAGGTAGTGAGAACAAAGTGCTGTCAAGCATTTGCCACCCATAGTGGAGTCAGGATATGAACCCAAGCCATCTGACTTTGGATGGTTCCGTTTGAGTCACCACAATAATAAGAACCCTCTCCTAGAGAGGGGACCTAATGGCGCAGTGGTTACACATTGGACTGTAGTTGGAAACCGCCAGACAGGGCCTTCTACCCCAGCAAGGAGCTACTGTCTCAGAAACCCACAGGGGCGGTGGCTGTCCTGACCTCTAGGGTCACTAGGAGTCGGGACTGAGGGCAGTGAGTTGTTAGTTTTTGCTGTGTTTTGTTCTTTGGTGTAGGTTATATCGATCAGAGTCATGCCCTGTAGGAACCCTGCCATCCCCATGAACAGACGGCCCCTTGGAGAGCGAACCGCTGTGGCTGTCTTAGCCACCGCCGGCTGCAAGGTCCACCTGCAGGCCCAGATCTGGCTGTCTGTGTAAGGGACGGCTGCCGATTCAAAGAAGTGAGGTGGGATCGAGGGCAGGGGGAGGGGAAGCAGGAAAGGCTTGGCGGGTCGTTCCGGGAGGCCAGAGAGAATGCCTTCTCATCGACCTGGGCTGCTTTGAGCTTCTGCCAAGTCGGTTGGGATCTTTGGAGAACCTTTCACCTCTTCAAAGAATGCTCGTCCCCTGGCTGCTGGAGGCCCAGGCAGCGGCCCGAGCCCTGGCTCCCCGCGGGTGCACCGACCCACCCACCGCGCCACCGGGTCGGGACCAGGAAGGGGAGGACAGGACCAGGGCCCTCTGGACCCTCCACTTGCGGGGTTTCAGAACAACAGGAAAGTGCGCTTGCATGAATCATAATCAGAACGGCGCCTGTGGACAAATGGGGGTGGAGAGCCACTGAAGCCCCTGGGAGGGTGTCAGGCACCACTACGAGGGCGTGGGGACAGACTTGTCCCCCAGGGAAGCACAGTGTGGTCCCAGTTGTGACCCATCTGGAACTCACCATTGAGGACCATTCTCTTCTTGGCTGCCTTTCCACTTTACCAAGCGTGATGTCCTTCTCCCGGGACTGGTCTCTCCTGACACATCTAAAGTATGTGAGACGAAGTCTCACCATTCTTGCCTTTAAGGAGCATTCTGGTTATACTTCTTGCAAGACAGGTTGGTTGGTTGGTTGGTTGGTTGGTTGGTTGGTTGGTTGGTTGGTTGGTTGGTTGGTTGGTTGGTTGGTTTGGGGTGGGGGGGAAATCAAGTCTAAACCTTACCTTACCATATTACTGGAAATACGGAAGACAGAGGGACATACTGAGCTTCCACGAGGGTGCAGTTAGCAAAGGGGAAGTCTACAGGTTGAATACCTTGGTATTCAACATAGAAATTATAAAACCGAAAGAAAAAAAAGGGATGGGGGAACCCCAGATTGAAAGACACTTGCCATTTGTGGGGTGTAAGGAACAGTCTTGGGAAAGAGAATTCTAAAGGAAGTCAAGGAAGGAATTCTATAAAAGTCAGAGTATGCTATGTTCAAGGACTATTGTGTTTTAAACAGGGCGCATATGAGGTCTGGGCTCCATTTCCTGATCTAGGTGCTGAGTGACAAGGCTTAGTCACCTTATAAGGAGGCCTGGTGGCGCTGCTGGGTGAGTATTGAACTGCTAACCGAAAGGTCACCAGTTCAAAGCCGCCCACTGCCCCATGGAAGAGAGATGAGGCTGTCTGTTCCCCTAAAGAGCTACAGCTTCGGAACCCTTTTTGTAGAATCCACGAGTCGAAATCAACTCGATGGCGGTGGGGTTCGTTCGAGTCACCTAACAATAATTCATCACGTCACACCTTCGTTGTGTGCAGTTTCCTGTCTGCGTCTTAAATGCAATTAAACAGTAAGGAGGGGCAAAGGCAGACAGAAAGCTGCCGACTCTTCGCCAACACCTTCCGGTCAACAGCAGCCTTTAGTCTGAGATCGCACACCGGGATCTGAGAGCAGGGTAGCCTGAAGGGCGCCTACTTCGCCTCTCTCTTGGCAAGTGCTTGTTCAAGCCCCTCGGCTGCTGCGTGTCCCCCCTGCACTGAACCCCAGTCTGGCTCTGGGGACATTCACACAGAACTGAAACAGCTGAGCTCTGCCCAGGGGGGAGATGGGGAAGGACGCCATAGAGTTACAACCCAGGGTCTCACCCGCATGATTGCTGAAAGGAGACTCGGAAACCAGTGTTGTCAGCTGTCACCTTTCATTTTCTGGTTCCACCCCCTTGACTGTGAATTCCGCTGAAATCCCTCTGCCCCTGGAGAGGCTGTCACAGGGTCAGGGTGGCCGTGGCGGTCTGTCAGTCTATGGGGAGGATCGTCCCAGCGCGCGGAGTCCCTGACGCTCACACTACTCCACCTCTGGTAGATACAACAGGCTACTGGGGGCTTGTGGTAAGAACGTGGCTTCTGGATTCAAACCTGCGTGGTACCACGTGGCCTCAGGCAACAAGCTTTAATGACCTCTGCCCCTATCTCCCCCATCTGTGAAGAGGGGTTTGTAAGACTACCTTTATAAAGAGTTGTTTGGGGGGGTATATCAAGAGGCTGAAAGATGTCAAGTCTTTAAAAGGATAAATTGACGGAGGCCAGTAATCAATTAGCAGCAGTAGTAGCTGTATTTCATGCAAAAGACAGTCCTTGGCTTGGAATATTGTGGCTGTTGTAGTTGCTTGCCGCCGAATCCGTCCAGAGTCCCGGAGGCCCTATGGGAACAGAGCAGAAGGTGGTTTTGAGGCTGGCTCACCCACCAGAGGGGTAAGGAGAGGCAGGAAAGGAGGGAAGGGCTCCGTGCATCTTTCCTTAGGCCGTGGACAGAGGAGGGCGTGGAAAGTCTTGTGGCTTCCAAACTGCTCATCCTGATGCCTGATGGATACCTCCCACACAAGATAGTTCAATTCCTGAGCTTCTCTGGTCCCCGCCTTCCCACGCGCATCTTCCTCTAGTCCTTCCTGGCTCTCTGAGAGGCACCGCGGTCTAGCCCATCAGATGAACGAGAAGTCTGAGAAGCACCCTTTACCCCTGCCGCCTCCCCGTCTCCCCACTTGTCCCGAATCAGGACAAATGGTTTGCACCTTCTAATTGCACCTGGAGGTCACTCACCTTTCTCCATCTCCCCGCCCTCCTCCCCGCTGAGGGTTATGGGCTGTCACCTGATCATCATCCCATCACCTCGCCTTCTCGGTACTCACCACGGCGATCATTGGCATTTACTTTTGTGAGGATTTGATTAATATCTGCCCCCCACGCAGGCTCGTGTTTACAATGGGTCACCATGTTGTCTCCAGCATTTAGCTCTTGCCTGACATGGGACAGGGCACCCGCTCAGGGGACACTGACTGGAATGAACATTGGATTGAAAAGGGGAATTTGGTGCCGCCACCCTGGTCGCCAGGGAGCCTGCCACCTTAGAGCCTACTCTGTAGAAGCAGCAGTGCCTCTGTCCGGGTGTTCCCCTCCCTCGTGCCCTCCTTGCCTGCTCCTCAGAACACCAGGGCCAGCTGATTCCCACCATCATTGCTGCCGCTGCCTGGGAAACCTGGCCTGAACCCATTCCCACTCCCGGCTAGTGAGTGAGATTGGGTACTTCCTGAAAGCCTGGAAGGTTCTTATTTTTCTTTTCCCCTTAAAAGTCCTTTTAATCCCAAGTATTCCAGGTCATATTCCCGAAAGGGGACGACCAAGTGCTGGTCCACTGGGGCAAGCACAATTCTGGCGCGTCCTGGGTGACCCCAGGCAGTTTCATGACTGCCTCCCTGACCCTCAGCTTTCTCTCCTAGTAAAGTAGGAATGACAGCAGCACTGGTTTCATAGAAGTATGAAGATTAGATACAGTAACGCAAGGGAAACACTTTCACATCGTAGCTTCAACAAAGGTTTCAAAAAACAGATGGTTGGGGCATATCCGAGAACCAACATGCCCGACCCAGCCCGAAGCCATTCTTTCCTTCCTCTGGGCCAAAAAAAACAATTTTGTTCAGCCCACACCCACAGCCACACCCCACCCACCCTTCCACCCCCCAAGTCCATGGAATCTTTCTTGATTATTGTAAGCTAATCCTGGAGCATTTCCCCCTGTAAATAAATGACTGGCTTAGGAATGAGCACATGACCATTCCATCCAACAAAAGTTGGGAAATCTGCTTGGGAGCTGCTGGGAAGGTTTTCCTCACAAAGAGAAACGCATCCTTCACGGTCCACATGGGAGATGACGGCTGTGGGGTCGCCACCTTGGCACCTAGAGGGAAATGAATGACACTCTGAGAAGGCAGAACCTCAATAGAAAGCACCTGGGCCTTTGGGGCCCTGCTGAGCCCCTGGACCCACTGCTGGCAGCCGCTCCGCCTCCCCGTCTTCTCAGGGTGCGCCGTGGTGCTCCTCTCCTTGTCCGTTGCTCCTGGTTGGCTGTTCTATTATTGCTGTCAAAAGGCCTCGACCAGGGCTGGAGAGGCAACTCACATTTCCTGAGCATGTGCAGGGTGCCACCCCGCCCACCCTAGAGTTAGACAATGATTGCCCCCCACTTTAGCATTGAGAAAGCCCAAACTGAGAAACACAGAGCGTCCCGCTGTCACACACGGAAGACTTGTGCAGTTGGAACTGAGACCCAGATTTTCGACTTCCTGTTCCTTCTTTTCCCCCAACACCTACGGTAGAGATGGATCTGATGCGCATGCTCATCAGGGTCTCTACCGCAAGGACAAGGGACGTGAGCCAGGCCAGCCAAGCCAAGGGGCCATGTAATGGCTCTCATTTCAAAATGCAAAGAGACAAAGGAGAGTCAACGTCAGGGACGGCTGTATCCAGGACTTCAAACACATCAAAGAAGTATCTAGCTCCTCTGCCTCTCTCTCGGACATCATGGGCTCATAACCACTGCCCCCAACTGGGTGGAGATCACGACCCCCAGCAGCCATGGTCTCTTATCCCAACAGTCAAGGGTCAAAGAGGACAAGGGTCTCCCTCTCTCCTGCTTGAATTTGGGTGGTAAAGCTTGGGGTTCAGGCCTGCTCCTTGGCCTCCCCACTGTGAGCCTCCGTGCTGAGGGCCAGGCTGGGCTTTGTCTCAGTTTACTCACCTCAAACAAAGACAGCAGCAGCGCCCACCTTGTTGGGCTGTTGTAAGAATGACTTAGTCATTCAACAAGTGCTTGTTGTTGTTATGACAAGCCGGGAGAGGAGCCCTAGTGGCACAGTGGTTAGGCGCTCGGCTTCTCACCAAAACATCTGTGGTTTGAACCTACCAGCGCTCAGTTAGGTTCAACGATGGCAGCCCGCCGCCATGCAGGTGGCAGCCTTGGAAACCCTGCGGGGCAGTCCTGCTCTACCCTGTAGGGTTGCCATGCGCTGGAACTTGATGGCAACCTGTGTTTAGGGATCGGGCAGTGGGGTGGGTAGGGACTATGTCAGCTAGACACTCCTGACTAGGGGTGAAGTCAAACCTGTCCATCAAGCCACAGCCTGATGACACCTCTTTGGTGCCATAGCCTTTGGTACAAAAGGAGAGACCAAAGGCTTTGGTCTTTGCCCCTTTGCCTTCTGCCAGAGCCGGATCTTCCATCTGGCCTCTCCATCTCCTGTGGGATCGCCTGTCTCTCCTGGAGCCATTAGCAGGCTACCAATGAGGGTGGATTCATTCAGCCAACGTGGTACCTCTGTGCCCACCAGCCTGTGCCCCTTGCTGTCTCTGCTTCGTCGTCTTGATCTGGTTTCTAGATCTCCTGTTGCGTCCACGCGTCGGAAGCCTGACTTGGAGCAGACTGGACGTAACTATTTCTACAACCACACAGGCCTTTCTAGAGGCAATACACACATGTGTCAGGGGTCCCGTTTCTCTGAGTCCAACCTACGGCTCTAACCTAACACTGACATCATGCCCAGCGGCAGCCCTCTGTTAGATGATGGTTGTTGGGTGTGGAAGCTCCGTGCAGTGGGAGACAAACAGCCCCAACCCCTGCCCTCTGAGTGTGTATCATCTAGCGGGAAAGGCAGACATGGAACAAACGGCCATGTGAATGAATGTCGCTTTTCCAACTGAGACGGCCTCTGAAGGGCAAGTTCAGAGCTCCACGGAGCCCTCAGTCAGATTGGATAAGTAATCTTTAAAGGGTTTACCACCGACTTGGCAGGAAGTCAGCATCCCATCCACGGAACCTATTACATAAGCTTTTACTCAGCATCTTCCCAACGATCTCACTTCCCCGCAGCGACTTCCCACAAGGAGACACGCCGGGCGACTTGGCTGCGTCTTTCTTCTCTGTGGCCAATTACAAGCCTCCAAGGGGATGGAGAGGCAGCGTGACGCACATGTTGGGACAGCAGAAGTGCAGCAGGTCCCAGGACAGCACGTTCCTGGTGGACGGCCCACCTCCAGCTCCTGCCACTTCCTGGAATCGGGAGGGGCAGCCCCTTCCTGGCTCCAGCTGAGGCCCCAACCAGGAGACCTGCAGAGGCCCCAGCTGGCTCCTCGGGCTCAGGGTCCCCAAGTCCCCTCCCTTGGCCCTGAGTCAAGGCCTAAATGAAAGCGCATTGGCGACATCATTTACGGGTGGCAGGCCTGGGCTCCTCATTTGCCCTTGCTTGACTCTGCCAGCCGTCACCTAGCTCCCAGCCCCGACCCGAGCTGCTTCCTGACCGCCTGTGCAGGAGGCACCATGGGCCAAACTCTGTGACAAAGGATGTGTTCTGGAGCACACTCCGCCCGCACCAGGGCCCTGTGGGGCTCCCTCCCCTCTCTCTGGTGGAGACGTACCGCTTCTTCAAGGAAGAAAAGCCAAGCCGCCTCTGCGTTGGATTAATTGCCACACGCACTGACTGTTCCCAGTCACCGCCACCTTGACCTTGGCTCCAACCCTCATCTCCTTGCACAAGAAGCCCCTGCTACCCACCAGGTGTCCGGGTCTCCAGACTCTCCCTTCCCACCAGGGGTTCTGCCTACAACACCCATCAATCCTCTAGCTGAGCACCTTCAATGGCTCCCTGAGTTTGGGCAAGATGTATCAATATCAGCCTCAACAGAGCCAACCACGTCCCTCGTGAACTGGCACCTGCATGGACATGACATGGGTTTACCAGCATGTAACACACTCGCTTTCGTCATCCATACTTTTCAAAGACGCCCTCCTGATGGCTTCGTTGATTTACTACCTAATGAACGCCTCCTGTTGCCATGAGAGCAGTGGTAGTTCAACGGGGGAGTCTCACCTTCCACGCGGAAGGCCCAGCTTCAAGCCTCAGGCAGCACCTACCTGTCCGTGGAGGCTGAGGGTTGCTGTTCTGATGCCGAGCAGGGGTTCATGGCGTTTCCGGACAAAGACAGACAAGGAGGAAAGGCCTGGTGATCCACTTCCAAACATTAGTCCATGAAAACGCCCATGGACCACCAGGTGTCACCCACCACTGACTGTGGAGGTGACACAGGACCAGGTACAGGGGAAGGCTGCACTGTGCACACGTGTGGCCGTCGTGAGTCCTGGAAGAAGCCGTGTCTGGAGTAGGAGGAGCCTATGGCACGGGTGAGTAACTGCCCCTGTGAACACCTATCTCCTTTGTCAGAGACCAGAAGAACTAGAGGAGGCCTGACTACCAGGACTAAACCCTCCGAGCAAAGAGTCCATAGAAGAATCCTGATCCAAAGAGGAGGGACCGCCGAACTGAACTTGAAGCTCTCATGGGCTCTAGGGGCTCACCCTGACCGTCTTTAACCCTTAAACCAAAATATGCCCTGCAGTCATCTTAGAACCAAATAGTAGTTCGGTTTCACTAGGAAAAAGGATGACTTGGCTGCATGCTCCTTTAAGAACTACCCATATGAGATCAAATTGACAACAGCAACTTGAAAGATTAGATTCCCTTACAGCGGGGCAGTGACTTTATGTCCATGAGGAAGGGACAGGAGGGTGGGAGTGATCACACGGCTCAAAGAAGTGGGGTCCAGGTCACTAAGCGGTTCATGCAGGAACTGCTGAATGGGCCTCTGTTTTGCTGTGCATCATCTCAACAACATAATCAAGAAATTTTAAAGGAATAAAAGACAAGTGCATATAATGATAAATATCATCCAGCACTAGAAAGGAGGCAGCTAGATGGTTGCAAGGGCTAACGGAGAGGCGTGGTTTTGCCTGGACATCAGAGAGGCTTCCCTGAGATGCTGCTCAACCTGGTGCTGCTGATGGAGTGGGGACCAGTCCAGCGAAGGACTTCAGGGGAGAGGGACAGCTTTGAGACAAAGGCCCTGGGGCAGGGGTAGCCTCCAAGGCTGGGATCCCAAAACCAGAAGGCAGGGACTACAGACTGAGAACGATGAACTAGAGAAGGAAGTAGGAACCAGTCCGATAGTTCTGCTAAAAAAACTCCCCTGAACTAGAGGTCCCATGGAACCCTCCCGCACCCCAAAGCTACTCTAAGCAATGAGTGAGGCAGGGCCTGACCCTCTGGACTTGGGAGGGCCAAGAGTAAAAGCAGCGAAGCCTGTAAGTGACCTTAGAAGTTGAGCTGAAAGCATCCAACACCGGGAATGTTGAGTCAAAGGACACATTCTTTATAACTTCTTAGCATGGGCTCTTTTTAAAATCTAAGGGTCAGACAAAAAGTACTGCTGCGAAGGACATTGGGCCTCCACTCAAGTACTCCCTCAACACAAGAATACTTTCTTCTAGTAAATTGGCATTCTATGATGCTCACCTTCCCGACACAAC
>NW_022103968.1:31510954-31566521 GCF_000313985.2 Echinops telfairi | reverse complement strand
GTACTGCTGCAAAATCACAGAAACCTTGATTAAGCAGAATTCCGGAAATGTCGTTATTGTCTCTAGACAGGTACTCCACCTGGGGCTATACGCTCTCTAAAGCGGTGTTTCCACCTCTCTAAACCTCCCCCAAGGGCTTCTGCAGCCTTCGACTAAGACTCTGTCAAACTGAGAAGCCGGCACCTCCAGGGATTCACACAGTGCCCTTTTCCCGTGTTACTCGGGCCCGGGGAGCAAGAAGAAGTCTGCAGGGACAAGATCAGGGCTTCAGGGTGGGCGGGATAAGGTTTCCCAATGCAATTCTGAAAGGTCGGCCCTCGGAGAGCAAGCAGGTGTGTTGCTGTGACGGGAAACAACTTTCCTGACCTTTTTCTGGCCACTTCAGTTTTCAGATTTTCTGAAAATGTCTTCAGAATAAGGTCCATGACCATCCTGAGTCCTCTGATAAAATCTCTCAAGATGACCCCTTCAGAACCCAAATAATAATGATGTTGATGATGATGATAACAGTCTATAACCGTGGGAGCTGACGGCTCTGCCTTGAACGCAGCTGGCCCAGCAGATCCCCTTGGAAGGCACCGTTCTGATTGGACCCGGTTTTGGAAGGCTCCGTAACAAAAGCCAAGGAGCCCTGGTGACTTAGTGATTGGGTGTTGGGCTTCGAATTGCAAGGTCAGCCGTTGGAAACCACCAGCCGCTCCCCAGGAGAAAGACGCGGCTTTCCACTGCCATCAGGAGTTACCGTCTCGGAAACTCACAGAGGCAGTTCTACCCTGTCCTATAGGGTGTTTGAGAGTCAGCGCTGACTCAGTGGCAGTGAACTTAACGAGAGCAAGACAAGTGTATTACAGAGAGAGCTTGTCTGCAGCGTCCGCTGAACGCAGAGACACATGGGAACATTTTTTTTGGAATAAACCCATGTGTGTATGAACCCTAGTGCTTTTTGACTTCCCCTGAATCAATACAGAGACAGAGCCTAACGCACAGCCGAGCTTGCTTCAGCTACATCCCCACTCACTCCTTGAAGCATATCCCAGAGTGTTAGTCTGGGTCGACTAGAGAGATAAATCCAGAGACACTCATATGGATGTAAGAGAGAACTTTATCTCAAGAAGTAATTATGCATCAATAAAACATCCCAGCCCAGTCCAGATCAAGTCCATAAGTCCGATAGTAGCCCATATGTCCAATACTTGCCTATAACGTCCCCTTCAGACTCATGCAACACATGCAATGATGCCAAATGCAAGAAGATCACAGGCCTGTGGGTAGAAAGTCTTGTGGATCCAGTGGCGGTGGAAGCATCTCCAGGGCTGTGGCTGCCATCCATGCGGCTTGTCAACAGAAAGGTGTAGCGCAACCTGTATCCTGCCTCCAGGGAGGAAGAGAGGAAAACTCCCAGCATCCCCATGAGAAGACCACACCCACAAGGAGGCACCATCAGGCTGTGATCTGATTGACAGGCGAGGCTCCACCCCTACAACCTGTTTATCAAGTTGACATGAAATTATGTAACTACCACACCCAGATACCAAATACTTCATTCACAAATATTTCAATATGAATCTCAACAACAGAAGGAATTATTTTACTGTGGCATAATACACATAAATAATGTTTACCCTTCTAGCTACTTTTAAGAAGGCCGCTCAGGCACTGAGTCTAATCACAATGCTGTATAACAATGACTACTATTGGCTTGACCTTCTTTTTTACATAAACTCACGATCACACCTAAGGGAGGCTAATGATAACACAAAGGGAAATCTCCAGTGCTTGATACTTAGGTACTTCCAAAGGGCCCTGCAGGAAGTTCTCCCTCTCCGGTCCGGCTCCCACAGCATGAATAAAGGGCTACCTTGCAGCACTTTCGCCAGCACCAGGTGCCACAATCGATGAGTTCCTAGCCAGGTTCGCCCTAAAACCCAAGGCCAATCTTCCAATTCCAGATCCATTTAACGAACAGAGGCAGCCACTGAGGTACTTTCGATGGAAATCTCATGTCGACGCCCAACTGCCAGCCTGTGACTGACCCCAGTCGGGGCTTTAAGGGACAGGGGAAGATGACCCCAATACACCTTGCTGACGTTATACCACTCCCTGGGGTGGGCCAAGGAGGGCTTCCTTGGGACATTAGAGAGCCCAGGACCAGCCCACGGAAGGAAGGGCTTCCTGAATGAGCTGAAATTGGAAGAATTGACTGCCTTGCCCCTCCTCAGGAATCTTGCCCCTTCACAGCGAATCCTTGACCTCCTCTTCAATCAAGTACGTGGAATGTATTTTTTTTTAATAAGTACAAACTATATAAATGGGCTTTCAGGTCCTGAGAGCAGTTTCATCCTAGGTCGTAAGACCAAAGTACTGACAGTTCTCGAACTCTTTACCCATCTTCCCAACCTGACCGAGGCCTGGTCTGTGTCCTGGTGCATCCTTCGAATCTCGGCCCAAAATGCAGGCACTGTTGCTCAGTCGGTCCATTTGCTGAGCCCTCGCCATGTGCCTGGCACTGTGGCCGAGCCCAGGAGAGGCCGGGGGTAAGACCCAGCACCCAGCCTCAAGAGTCACCATCTCCCAGAGAAAGAGCCACCTAAACAGGAGCCACAGGGGGGGCTCCAGGAGGAGGCGCCTTCACGTTGCTATGGGAATGCAGTCAGCAGAACAAACCCCTCTGCCGAGAGGAGGAAGGGTTGTTCCAGGAGGTGTCTTGCGCTGGGTCTTGAGCCGAAATGAGGAAACTCAAAGGGAATCATTCCACGGCTTCAACGTGAACAACTGCTCTTGGGTCACACACGGTAGAACCGCATTAAAGATATAGTCTCAAGAGGGGTGCCTTGTGTTTCTTTGATCCTGTAATTCTACTTCTAGCATTCAAATTACATATTTATTCACACAGGTGAAATAATTAATGTCTACGGAAAAACAAACAACAACAACAACAAATAAATGTGTAAGGAAGTTTACCACGTCGCTGTTTATAGACCAGCGATGAGAAATAACTCGCATGCCCATCAGGAAGAGGGGCTGGATTTCTTGCTGCTGGCTACCATAACACACTTACCACACACTTGCTGGCTTAGACAACAGAAACTGACCCGAACGGCTAACACTTTGTCAGCAGAGCCCTCTGTGATGCGGGCTGGACCTGGTTTCCAAAGTCTTCCGTATTTTTTGGTTTGTGTTGTCTTTGGTTTTTGTTTGTTCACATTAGGGTGTATCTCAGAGGTGTTATGTCAATGGAGGTCACCCTCCTGAAGCTGTGTTATACTGTTATATGCATTCCTGTTTCTCTGTGAAACCCAGGATTGAGAAACCTACAGGGATGGCAAGTAGAAGAAGGGGGAGGCGGGGAGAGGGGCAAAAGGGAGACAATGTCAAGGGGCCCATGCAGGAAAGGAATGTTTGGAAACTGATTGTGGTGGCAATTGTACATTCCTACTTCACGACTGAAATTTGGAAGGATACAATGTGTGTATTACCTAATAATGATATTAAAAACAGAAATGCATTCTCTCTGGAGGTTAGACGTCTGGGGCCACGGTGCTAGCAGAGCTGCACGCCTCTCCCTTCTTGGTCTCATCCAGCTTCTGATGGAGTAGCCAGCACTCCTTGGAAGTGGCTGCTTCACTTCAGCCTCGGTCTCTGCGGTCACATTGATTTCCCATCTCTCTGTGCAAAGTCTCTATCTTTTACAGAGACACATGAGATTGTATTTTGCACTCATATCTCCCCTCCCCTCCTCCCCCCCCAAAAAATCAGGAAAATTTCTTCCAAGTATGTGGCTTACAGAGTCCCAACCCAGCATCACATAGAAAGCAGAGAAGGGTGGATTGGGAGCCTTGTAGCTAACAGTCCACCCCTTTGGCCATTCAGCATGCGGGCACACTATCATGCACATCTCTGAGGTTCCACTCACAGAGTACAACCTTGGTGTTTTGCCTAACAAGATGCAGCCATCCTTTGTACAAACTCGCCTTTACTTCATTTCATGAAAGGGGATACGCAAAGTCCCGAGAGGTCTTTGACCCACAATCAGGGCACCCATTTCTGAAAGCTGTTCGTTACTCTGATTCAGGCCCGGTTCCGGCCGAATAGATCTGAAAAGCAACTCTGTAACAGCAATCCGCAGGTACAGGAAAAACGGGGAAGGGCAAGTGAAGGAATTCCTTGATACGCCAACACACAAGAAGCAAGGAAGGTGATGTGCAGACCTGCTGCCGGGGCCCTCTTCGGTGACTAGTCACAAGACTATCGTTAATATTCCTAATATCCTTCACCCTCATTCCGTCTTCCCTTCGCCCTCAGCAAACTCCTAGGCTTCTCAGAGCCCTGTGCTTGAGCGGGTGACCCACACCTGCATTGCTGAAAGGTCTGGATCCTCGGGGGCCCTACCTTTTCTTGGTTGCTATAGTTTCCCATCCTTTTTTACTGTTGACATGGATACGCTACGCAAGGTGCCTTCAAAAGGCCCTGGGGAAAGACCACTATCTTTTTTTTTAATCCCATTTTCCTTGTACTTTTTTAAGCCCCCTCCTACCAAAAGGTGTCCCAAAGCCACCCACATAATTCTGTGTCCCCTGTGTAGCAGTAACCCAATTTCTCCCAAGGTCACTGGAATTCATCCCTCCAGAGGACCCCTTTTTGTGTAACGGTGGTTCAAAGACATGAGGAGCCCAACACAGTCGAGTGACAGTGTCCAGTGTCGCTTCAATAGAATCCTCATTGTGCTCCCGGAAGGCGGCCTTCTTCCCTCAGAACCAAGGCCTGCGAAGCAGCAGAGCTCGGCACTGCAGGCCTAGGAGGCAGCAACCCATCAAGCAAGTTACTACATGTGATGAAGAGAGAGAAGCCCTTCCCATTTCCACCTCGTCTTCCTTCTCATGGCTCTGTGGGAAACTGTACCATGGATTCACCACTGATTCGAGCATATACTGCATCCTATAAGATAGACCTCTAGTCTTCCAGGCCAACTGGTTCCACAACCAAGTCTTTGGCACACCATTCCATAATTCCATCTGGCCAACTGCTTCCGAGCTATAGAACGTGTGGTAGGTACAATGAACTCCCATGAGCATAAATCTATTGCTGCACTTATAAGTTCTCCAAAATGAGTTCCCTAATTAGAAGCAACATTATGTAAAATACCGTGACAGTGAATGAGGTATTCTGTGAGCACACAGATGGTTTGGCTGGCAGAAGTATTTCTGGAAGGGATGGCAAATCCATATCCAGAATAAGTGCCTGTTCCGGTGAGGACAAATCAATGCCCCCTCCATGATGGAAGAGGTCCAAGGTAATCAATCTGCCACCAGATGGCTGGCTGGCTGGCTGGTCCCCGCCCCCACCCCCCTCCAGGAATGATGATCCTCTAAAATGCCTGGAGGGCATTGTCCTTCCTGCCTAACCTCATTTGCTCAGTAATTTTCTGAGGGCCTGCTCTGGGCCAGCCCGATGCCAACCACAGCAGGGACTCTCTGTCAGGCACAGTCTCAGACTCGGCGTGTTCTGGACACACTCACGAGAGACGGATGCCACTGCCAGCACTGTGGTGGATGGAGAGAGCACTGGGGGACTTGTTCTTCTTGGTGCCACTAGCATTCACGTGACAAGAATGGAGGCACTCCACCTCACTGAGCTCGGTTCCCTTCTCCTTGAAAGAAGACAGGGACACCCAGGATCAGGGGCTCGTAGGAAGGGTGGGCAGGACCTCTCCCCCTTGGGGACAGGTAATAAGGGGAACAGTTGTCTATAAAGAAATTTTTAATTAATCCACTCAAAGTTGCTTCTCTTTTTCTGACTGTCACCACGCCGCTGTCCTTCTAAACCATGAGAAAATACTCCTCACAGAAAACCTCTTTTGTCCATCTCTGTCCTGAACAATTAACCTTTAATGTGTGTCAACCTGAAGTTAGCACTTGAATTATTTATTTATCATTTCATAAAGGATGCATTCTGAGTGCATTCATCCTGAAAACTCTGGCATACGAGGGCCCAGCTACGTATGCTTAGTGTTAGAGCAATCTGGTTATGAGTTGGACTCCTTTGAGCTCGCTTTGGGCTACAATTCAAATAAAGAAATCAACAAACAGGGAGACTTAGGAAAAGGACCCACCCATCCGTCCTCTTCCAATGCCTGATGCATTACCTCTGGGAAGGTCACCTGCACCATCTAGTGGCCGAAGTGGTCACAACAGGCACGTGTGCTTGACCATTCTGTGGAAGGACGGCAACATGTGGCCATGAAACACTTGAAATGGGACCTGGCTTGTCCATGTTAAGCTGTGCTCTACGTATAAAACACACACTGCATTTTGAAGCCTTCATACCAAAGAAAATGCTCTAAAAGATCTCTTTCTGGAGGAGGGAGGGGAGAAATGAGATTATATCAAGGGCTCAAGTAGAAAGAAAATGCTTTGAAAATGAGGTTGGCAGCCTATGTACAAATGTGAGATGTCAGAGCCCCCACTAAAAGTACTTAATAAAAACATTTTTTTAAGGAAAAAAAGATCTCTTCCACAATTGTGTATACTGAGATGTTGGTTTATGGTGGTTCAAGTGGTAATAACATCCACCCCTCCCCCGAGGTTTAATGAGACAAATCAGTCAAGAGGGTTGATGCCATCCGAGGTCTGCCTAGATACCGATGCGCAAGTGCCTTCAACTCTCAGGGTCTTGTTTCCTCATCCTTAAAATGGATTCACAACACCCACAGCCCAGGTTTACAAAGATTCGGCGAAATTAGACACCAAAACCATGGAGTCTCTTCCAACCGTAGCGACGCTCGTGGCCTTGCGCTGCGGTGGCTGCTTCTCTTCCGTTCAGAGCTGGCAAGCGTGGCAGGAACACTGGAGCTGGTGCCAGGCCTCCCAGGTGCCGACAGGGGGGGTTAGGGGTACTCCTTTCCCCCTAGCTTTATTCGGCCCAGGTATAATCAGCTCCCCAATGACGGACGCAGCTCCACGGTAGACTGTGCCCCAGGCACCACGCCAGCTTCTCCGGGCCAGGTCACACCCCTCTGCTTTCTGCCTACTGCCAACCAGGCCACACAGCTCCCCTCCCCACAGTGACCACCTTCCTGCCCATCCAGCCTCGTTTCCCACACCCAGGAGTGGGGCACAAACTGCTTGCCCAGCTGCTGACCTCCAATCAGAGCCTCCCTGCATATCCCATGGTCTGGTAACTTACACACACGTTCTTGAGCCTCAGCAATGTCAGGGGTAAGTACAATTCAGCAACGTCTTGACAAGCTCCACAGACGAATCTCAAGGGCCTTGTGTAGTGTAGTGGTTACGAATTTGGCTGCTAACCACAAGGTCAGCAGTTCAAAACCAGCCACTCCTCAGGAGAAAGGCAGAGCTTTCCACCCCACCCCTAGAGCTGGTCTGAGACACCCACAGGGGCAGTTCCACCTTGTCCTCTTGGGCACTGACTCAGTGACAATCAGCTTGAGTTCTGGAGGTGTGGTGGTTCAGTGTTGGGCTGAATGCCAGATGTTGGTCACGAATGTGGAGAACAGATCAGAGGTTCCTGACTGGGCAACTCGGGACTTTTGATACATGTTTTCGGTTGGGTAAGGGGCCTGGTGGAGTACTGAGTAACATGTTGGACTGCTAACTGCGAGCCTGGCAGTTCGAAACCACCAGCCACTGTGGGAGGAAGATGAAGCTTTCTACTCCCATAAAGATTCAGTCTTGGAAACCCCCAGAGGCAGTTTCACCGCTCCTACAGCATTACTAGTCGAATTGACTGGATGGCAGTGGTTCTGTCTGTCTGCTTGTAATGGGCACAGAAGGGATCACTGGGCTACAGCATAGATGTTCATATTTGGGAGATACTGCCAGTTTTCCAAAGTCAGCTAACCAATAGAATGCTTCCACCAGCCAAGTTCTAGTTAGGCTCAAAATCCTTGGTGTTTTCTGGGGTTCTCACTAATACCAACAATAGACTTGTGGTGCTGCAGGTTAGGCATCGGGCTACTAACTGCAAGATCAAAGGTCCACCAGCTCGTCAACAGAAGAAAGGTGAGGCTGTGTGCTCCTGCAAAGATTTAGTCTTGAAGCCTTTTGCAGGGTTGCTAGGAGTCCTGTGGCAGTTACATCATCTCCCGTCAACTTGAGCGAAGGGTTGGAGTCTAGCCTGTCAATCAGGCCATCGCCAGTGATGCTTCTGTGTGGGCATGGCCTTCTCCTGAGGATTCTGGGAACCCGTCTTCCTCCCTGGAGGCAGGACACGCACTCTCTCTGCTTCACATTCTGTTGACAAGCCACCAGAAGCTATGCTGATGGAGCCAGAGCCCTGGAGCTGGAGGAGCCCCTGGACAGCTGCGCCAGCATGAGATGCTTCCACAAGGCGTTTCACCCACTGGCCTGTGATCTTCCTGTTCCGGCATCATTGCAGATGCTGCGTGAGTCTGTAGAAGAACTGATGGACTAGTATGGGACATATGGGCCAATTAATATAGAACTTAGGGATTTGATCTGCACTGGGCCGGAATGTCTTCTTAATATACAATTACTCTTGGATATCAAACTCTCTCTTACACACAAATGAGTGTCTCTGGATTTGTTTCTCCAGTCAACCCAGATGAACACAGTCCGGAAGAGCTCGATGACTGGTTTTGCTTCTGCATTGGGACTGCCTTTCTTCGTGCCTGCAGGACCATGCCAACAATGTGTTATGCCAATGATCCATTTGTTTCCATTTCTGTCCCCAGGAGGCAGAAAATCAGGCTGCCCAGGCTACGAATGTGTGTGGACACCTATGGGCACTCGTGACCACTCAACCAGCCTATTTCTCATAGTGACAGCTTCTTCGGCCGCTGGCTGGGTTTGTTTCATGCCTTGCTCAGAGCAGCTCCCTCGGATTCCTCGTGGTCTCTCATCAGACTGCACCTTACCTTCCGAGGCCCCTGTCCAAAACTTCCATCCTTAAGCTACTTCTATCCACCCTTCCCTTCCCCAAACCTCCAGAATGGGCCCTGTGCCCCCTCCTGTTTCCATAGCACTCAGCTCTAGCGCATGCCCTACACAACCCACCGTCACTCACTGCACTGTGTCACGGGGCAGAAGCAAGGGACTGGACCCGCTTCCTGCCGTGATGTGGATCCATCAGACCACCGGCCTCAAATCGCCTGTGTTCTCAGTGATGGGGACCCCAAACTCAACACATATGAGTCACCCAGCTTCCCTGATGGCTCAGCACATTGTCTGCGACGAGACTTCCGTGTGCCAGGCAGTGAGAGGACAAGTACTGAGTCCAGACTGTGACAGAAGAGTCCCTGCCTCCAAGAACTTGGGTTGACACCACCCAGAACCAATCGTTTCCTGCCATTGGGCCCAGAAACACAAAGCTGAGGGGCTCCTTCCTCCACACCAAACCAACTCCAATAGTGACTAGCAGCCAGGAAGTGGGAAGGGACGTGGCAAGCACTGGTCGGGAGATGGGTGTAACGACAAAAATCATCTCCAGCCATAGAAAGGGGTCCCATGGTAGCCTGGGGCAGGGCAGGGGCCATGGAGTTCTCTGGAGTGGTTGCAGGGATGGATACATCTGTCTAAACATATCACGGCACATTTGGAGAGCTGGCTTTAAAAGGGAGACAGATTCATGTCCCTGCACTGCCGCTCACTGACCTTCCAAATCTCCATTTCTGTCCATTTCACCATCTGTGGGCTAGTCCGATGGTGCTTGGGGTCCTTATTCAAGCAAAATCTCATTCTCGAGTCTCGAAGGCCAGCCTCGTCAACTGGGACAGTACAGTCCGTGCGAAGACAGTGTACTGCACCCTGGTTTGGGGAGCGGTGTGTGGGTTTTAAAAGCCTGCAGGCACCACTCTCGTGTCTATCTGGAGCAAACAATGAAGAAACTAGTGCACAGGGCTAATAGGGCCACACAGACCAGAGCCTCTTCTAGCCTGCAGAGGAATTTATAGACCGGTATCGAACACAGGGGCTAAAATCAGACTTAAAGACTTGAACTGGGCTGCGATGTTTTCTCAATGTACAATTACTCTTTGATAATAAAGTTCACTCTTACACACGAGTGCCTCTGGATTTGTTTCTCTAGTCAACCCAGACTAACACAAAGTCACTCCTTCATTAGCAAAAGTAGTCAAGTCAGCACCGATAGTCTGCTGATTATGAAGTGTACCGTGGGCAGAGCAGGCAGAAGGAACAGGATACAGCACACACTTGCCACCCGCCAGGCTCGGTGCGTGGTGGGAAGGTCTCGGTATCGTGGTGGTCAAGGACCTCCTCAGTCTTGTGGAAACCACACCATCTCTCCCCCCAGAGTGAAATGCCCTCCCCCACATACACACAGCGCTGGACACACCACGCTGCCGGTAACAACCAGCAGGCAAGGTGCTTACATCTGGGAACCAGCTCAGGGCTTGGCGAGACACTGGTGTTGGTAGGCGCTGGTCACAGAAGAGGGGACTGGGCAGCCCAGGGTCATCATTCAGTTCGCACAGCAGTGAGTGCTACGACAGCCTTGTTAACTAGAGTTGCCCAGCCACTAGCCCTCACTACCCTGCATGAGGACATCACCTGGAACGAGGAGTGACCATGTGAGAAACATGAATCTGGGCAAAGCGTTCTAGACTCAGCCACAGGTTCCAATCCCACTTGCTCTTAGTCCAAAGCCCGACTCGCCCCGAGCCCAGCCACAGAGCTGGCATTACAGAGGCCTTTGGACGCCCTCAGAAAAAGGGGTCACCTCACCCCTTAAACCGAGGAACTTAGAGATCAGTCAGAGCCCATGGATATAAAACAAATTTAATTTCAGAATACTGCATGAATATATAAAAGATAATACACATGGCATGGCTTTACAGTTACATGTACATTTATACGATATACAGTCCAACAAGAATGTGCTCAAAGGCAAGCACTAAGGCACCTCGTCTTGTGTTGATGGGGCTCAGAGACATACGGGCCTGAAGGGCTCTGGGGCGAGGAAACGGTGTTGGTTTTTCCCTGACAGGTTCTGCTGGCCCCCAGCACGTCTGGGGGAGTGCTCAATGGCTGTGGCCTCACACACTCCTGTCTCCATGGTAACCCAAGCACTCGGGCTATTATGCATTCCACCTCCTCACTAGCCCCTCCATGAGCGTCTCTATGCTGTTGGGAAGATCTCAGCACTAACTGCCTAGAAAGCCAGCTTTGTACAGTGAGCTTAAGAATGGGTAAATTGCCACCAGCTTTAAAAGCCTCTGGGTCTCAGGAACCCAAAGTGTCCCCAGATGCTAGGGCAGTCCTGCACGTGCTGGTCTCTGGGTTGGAATCCAGCTAGTTCTATCTCTAGCACAAAAGCTCTGGGCAGAGGAGGGCACGGCTGAGGCTTTCTCTCCTGCGGAAATGAATTCTACTTAAAAGGCCTCAAAGGGGAGCCATAAATTTCAAGCAACGCCGTGAGGGCCTGTTGAAAGTAAGGAGAAAGATCTAAAGAAGTCCAATCCCAAAGACGGCTTCCCCAGTTAACCGTGGCCAGCCAAGATGAGGCATGTCCCAGCGACAGACAGGTTCTCCTATGAGGCAATGTGCTAAACCGCACCGAATAGAGTCCCAAGTAGGAGCTGGGTGGAGACACTCCACCCAGGATGAGAGGGGCCTGCTCTAAGACGAGGACCAAGTGGCTTCCGCACGGGCCAAGAGAGCAGCCACCTCAGGTCACCCTGTCATCTCTGTGGTCAACAGCCCCCCACAGAGCCCATTCCCACAGGCTGACCCCGGTCACATCTGACTGTCCTTGCCCTCTAAGGGGGACAGTTGAAGGAGAGTCTCCGCCGGGAGTCGTTAAACACCTGCTCCGTGAGCAGGTCCTGGCCCGCAAGTCCCACCAGGATTTCCTGGGCCACTAGCTTACTGCAGCAGGAAGTGAGGTGTCCCACCAGATCCACCGGTCCCAGTGCAACAAAACTCCCCAGTTGTAACCAGTGCCAGCACCGCCCTGTCCACTCAGTCAGGTGGCTGCCCCTGTAGCGCTCCATAGGAAGGCCCATCACCACTGACCCCAGGAGGAAAGGTGACATTTTAGAAGAAGAAAACGAAGAATTTAAAAGAAAAAGAAGAATTCTCAAAGGGGTTGTCCCAACATGGAGAATCAACAGAACACCACATTTTACGGACAAAGACTAAAATGTTTGTGAGGTCCTGGCTCAAAAACTGCACCAGCAACCAGTCTGAGTGGCAAGAGGCGGCAGTCCCCTGCGGTGGCAAACAATTGGGTGCCTATCTTTGAGTGGCCCTGTGATTCCGCAGGGTGAGAACGTCTGTGTACTGTGCGGCCCGTGGTTACGCTGCTTCCTCCTTAAACTTCCATTCCCGCTGGGTCACAGCCTCCATGAGGAAAATGACCCACGACGCCCTTAACGCAAGGGTGATCATCACACGCAATAAGTTACTTCCACAAAACACACACACACACACACACACACACACACACACACACACTGTCCCAGGGGGCCACCTGGATGGAGCCACGTGTGTGCCGGAAACATCTCTGTCGCCACCCCTGCTCCTGGAACACTAGCATCCCAAGAAGGCCTGAGGGCACCCAGCTCCCTCCTCAGACTGAGCCACAGAAGCAGCTCGCCGATAAGGAGGTGTCTTGGTCAGCACGCCACAGCCCTGGCTGGGGCCAGGCCCTCGTGAGGGAGGCACCGCCCCCTCCGGGAGAGAACACACCAGAAGACAGGAAGTCGGGAAGTACCAAGTCACGGGTGGATGCCCTTCGATCTGGGGATCCCCAAACCTGACTTGAATGGTTGAAGTCACAAGGAATTCTGGGTTTTTCTTGATGAGGACAAAGTCCAACAGAAACCTACACACAAGGCGGTGCTGGTGGTTCGGGAAGGACAGAGCGATGTCTGTGCAGCTGCCGCACAGCTCACCGTGCAACACCCCAATGCACCCAGTCGGAAGACCGCAGGCACGGTGTTCTTCAGCACTGCTGCTGCCCCCAGACAGGAAGCCCATCGCCACCCCGCCCCGGCCTCCTCCATCCCCACTCCAGCACAGCACGGGCCAGCTGGGGACAGTTGGACAGGGCTGGGCACACGCCTGACCCTGCTCACCTGCTAGGCTGCTGTCTGAGCAGGATAGTTTCTGCGACAGCACACACTGTGATGGCACCGCCTCCAAGACACAGCCGCACCCACTCCGACGGCACAGGCCGTTTCCTGAGCACTGCGGGCCAGCACCAGCCCCTGGTCAGCTCCTGTCAGCCATCAGAGACAGCAGCGCCCTGCCCTCCCCTCCTCTGGCTCCGGCTGGCTCGTGGAGACGGTCTAGCCTGCACACCTGGTCCTGGGAAGGCTGGAACAGAATTCCACTCAGAGTCATTCCCACAGAGGGCCGGCCGGCCAGCCCCACCCGCCAGAGTATCCCACAATCTACAAAGTGCCAGCACACCTCTGTCAGGCTCTCGGGGACTGTGTGTGAACAAAGGTCAGGGGGACTACACTGGCACCAGAGATGTTTCAGGCCACAGGAAGCTGAACCAAGGAAACCAGTTCAGCCACCACACAATTAGCTTGGCACGGCTGAGCAAGGCAGGAAGGAGGGGAGTGGGGCTAACCAAGGGGACAGGGAGGGGAAGGGAGAGAGCAAACAGTTTAATCATCAAAACTTGTTAAAACCCTTGTATCGTTCTGAACTCTTCTGCAACATGGCTGGTTCAATGCCCTTCAATCTCAGACCCAAGAAGCAGCTGACAATTTCTAGGTAAGCTATACATTCTTTGGACACAAATAAGATAGTGCTGGATACACCTCACCAAACAAGGAGCTTTCTCAGCGCTCAGGTGAACTCAGACTCAGAGACAGCAGAGACCTTTAGTCCATCTACCCACTTCCCCATAGATATGGCTTTTAGAACAAAGAAATACAACAATGAACAAAAGTAAAATAACAACCAAAATACTCCCCCAACATTATCAAAACAGAGAAAAGCCCAAAATATCGTTTAAAAATAACATCGGTCCACTAGAATTGGCATACTTAAAAAGCATCCCTGCTAGTAAACACGGGTCCCATAGTTTGAAACACAGACTGCCTCAACACCACCCTGGCTGGCAGTGCCCACCTGACTGCCCATTTGACTTGCTGGGTGTGCTGCCTGGCTGGTTAGTGGTTCCCCATAATATTAAGACATAAAATAAACGTTATTATTTCATAGCACTTGTTCAGAAGGCACAGTCTGCAAACATCCAGTGAGTGGGATTAGAGGTATCGGTCAGGTATTAGTTGCTTTCACACCATTCAGAGTGCAGCAAGCCGGTTGCACGTCTGGGCACTGCCGAAGGACAGTCCTGGGGGCACGGGGGCTCTGGCTCCTTCAGAGGAACCCTAGGGTGAAAGAGAAACAAGAGCTTTAAGCACACTGATGAGCAGTCCTTTTTGCAAACATCCGACCTGAAAGCTAGAGAATGTACACCGAATCTATGCCGATCTGTGACGGTCAGAGAGTTCAAGTCCCTCTGACTGTGTGGCACAGTGGTTAAAGCGCTCAGCTGCGAACCAAAAGTCAGTGGTTCAAACCCATCCGCCACTCCATGAGAGAAAGACGTACCGCTGTGGAAGCCCTGTTCCACAGGGCGTGATGAGTCAGCCTCAGCCGCTCAGCAGCACGATGACTGACCGTGTGACCATGACCTCGTCCACAGCCACCGGATCCCAACTCGGATCCCAACTCGTTCACTCCGTCACCTCAGTGACGACAGCAGCTCTCACTTCTGAAATGCATATTTGTGTCCAGGGCTGTGGACGAGCTAGCTCATTTCTCCTCACCACGCCTGGGAAGTCTGCCACGTTGCAGATGAAGAACTGAAGGGCAAGAGTTGGCTTGCCCTAAGACAAAGAGCTATCCAACAGCGGCAGAGATGGGGCTGGGACCTAGGCCGATCACCCCTCTCCGCAACCAGTGCGTACTAAGTGCCTGCTTGGGTACACGGCACTAGCATTATTGGGGGGCTGAGGAAAAAGGAGACAGGAGGCCAAAACCATATTACGTCTGCTCCTGATCGTGGTCATCCAGAAGAGAAAAGACATGCAAAGACTGTGTGAACTGAACCACAAAAACCCAAACCCAAGGCCAGCTAGGCAATTTCGACTCAGAGAGCGTTACATAGGTCTCCTGGACAGGAGCAGAGAGCCTCATCCGAAGAGCAGCTAGTGGATTCGAAATGCTACCCTTGGGATTAGCAGGCAGGGTCTGAGTTCTGTGTTGTCTTTTCCCTCCAGGCAAATCAGCTAAAGCCACGCCTGAGTATTTTCAAAGGATTCGACCGTATTGTGTCTTTCGTCACTTTCATTTTTGAGGGTAACCAAGAGATAATAACTCTTCCTGACAATTATGCTTTGGGAAGAAAGAATTGAGGGACGAGAATAAGCCAGTTTGGTATTCCGCTGAGACATTTTACAGCAGGGATTCTTGACCTGTGGCCTCCTACAGGGGACCTTGTTGATGCAAAGTCCTAGATAGAACTCTTATGTGTTTTTTCCTGGAGGCAGAATCTAGTTTTCATTAGTCTCAAAACTGTCCGTGTCCCCGAAGGACAGCAGCCCCCTGTGGGCGTCCTCCGACTGGAGCGGGCAGTGGTGTTTCAAACTAGCAGCTGCCTCAACCAGGCAATTCAGCTTAGAGGGCAGAAGTGAGGGGGCGGCAGGAGAACTCAGATCGTCTATTGAAATGAGGCTAAGTACGCAGACTCTACTGACAACTCATTTTCTGAGAGCGAGCAGCGGTCCACCCAGGAGGCCCAACAGGAACCGGGCTCCCGGCGCAGAGGCGAGGCTAGCCTCTCAACCCAGAGCTGGCTCCATCTGGTCAGTGGCCCTGGGTGACAAGACTCAGTCTGAGTCGGGTTTTATTCCTATAGGCACTTGTTAATGCCTTCATGATTATAATCATGTATTTCCAAAAGTGTTTTGGTTGAGCCTCATAGAAAATCTGCAACCCAATCATCCTCGTTTTCAGAGGAGGAAACAGGCTCAGAGGGAGGGATGGCTTGACCAGGTCAGCAGCTCACATCAGGTCCAACTACAAACCCTCCTTCTCCCCCGTGACCCACACGGCTTCTTCACGGGGAATCACACAGTCGCAGCCTTTCTGCCAGCTTTAGACAATTCTCCCTGCCTTCCATCACCTCAGAAAACGTGGTGTATGATATGGTGCCCAGTGTCCTCCTGCGTGAGCTGTGTACCTAGACAGAGTCACTGACTAACAGGCTGGAGTCTATGCAGAAAGGAGCACATGGTGAGTGAGCATACTCCCAGAGCGTCTGCTTGATTTACACTGGTTAGGGTATTCTTGCTCTCAGTGTGCGTAATAAACCTTCCTAAGGCCTTTCACACGTGTGCCGGGTCTGTGCAACGCCACAGAGAGCAGGTGGGCCTGAGTCCACAGCTCTGTCCTTGGCCCCTGGGGCAGCGCTGAGCCCCCAGACGCCCTCTTAACAGCCGGCTGTTGGATGAGCCCTCCTGTACGGTTCCCAAGTGCACCTGGTGAAATCACACTATGCTGAGCGAAGAGCGACACCCAGGGAGAACAAGCACACGTACCTTTTTTCCCCTCCTTCTTCCCCTCACACCATTTCAATCTTGTCGGTGTCATCCTGACAGCGGGGGAGCCGGGAGACACCTGCAAGGAGAACCGTGCAGAGGCTTCAGAGCCCTGTCACTCCCGTAGACAGACCCGCCCCCCAAGGGGTTACCTGCTTGTTCAGACTCTCTGTAAACAGCTAGCAGCAGAGTCTGGCCTATTTCGCTGAACTGATTTTATTGCCTAACACACCCAGAAGCCCACGGGGAATGTAGGGCCAAAGCCTGGCTCAAATGCAGCCTGTCTTGTGGGGTCTTCAGTTAGAAGGAGCTGCTCCCTCCCCTCCAGTACTTTGTCTATAGAACACTTCACTATGGGAAGCGGTTTAAAAAAACATGGAGGGAAATGGAATTAAAACGGAATTTTTTCCACAAACTTTTTGAAGCCCCCTCATACTGGTTGGTCATCAGGAAGTTAAGATTGTTTGCTGACTGGGTCAATAAGCCACTGAAAACTCAAGGAGAAGGTAGCAAAAGGAAGGATTCATTGGAAAGGGGCACTGCTGGACGGCCCAGAGAAACACATGAACCGATGACAGCATCGCTACCACTGTCCCATCCCCACACGACTCCAGACAGCCTGCAGGACGGGGTCTTACTGAGTGCACATTTTCTTTGCTGGCTCGGCTCAGTTCACCAGTGGCCATAGACTCCGGAGTGGGGTACTGGGTTTTCTTTTCTGACATCACAGGGTTCCCCAACACCTTCCGCTGTTTCAGGAGAGAAAAGACGTTGTTCACAAACATCTAGTGGCTTGATAGCATAGCTCAGTTGGCCTCAAAACCTCAGCTTCTTTGGGTTAAAAAGAAAGCTCAGCGTTCTGATCAATTCTCTGTGGGTCTTCCCTGGTCATCTTGCACAGGAGGCCAAGAGCATGCTCAAAAAAAAAAACAAATCAAGCCAACACCACAACGGAAACCAGTGCCTTTCTTTATGTGGTTACTTGTGTGCAAAAGCGCTGAACTGGCAGCAGCTACTTCCGAGCTGACTTAAGCTAGCTCATATGGGCCTCACAGTGTGCCTCTGAGACCACAGCAAACTCCAGTTATCACCAGGGTAAGTTTTCCCTAAAGGTGTATATATGGTCTCTCACAGCTATGAACAGCTTCCTTCCCAACCCACGTGTCCCTGCCTCCCACTAAGGCTGCTGCTTCAGCTGGATCCGCTCTAAGATGCCACCCCCGTCGGGTCACACACAGGGCTGGAGATGCGGAGGGGTCTGCAGGGGTCCCGGACAGAGCCACAGAAGAGCAGGTCTTCCCGTGAGGAGCGCTCAGCCAGGCTGCGGAGAGTGCTCTCATCTCGGAAGGGCTCAGGAGCTGATGTAACCTGCTGCAACGGCTGACAGGGACAATTCTGCCATCTTTGGAGCTATCTTCCCCTTTTTCCCTTGGAGAATAAATCTGAATTCCCATAAAAGAATATATCAAAATAAGAACATTACACTCTACAGCATAAGTATCAGCAGCAACATTCAGGGTATTCTGATGTAATACATTATTTACAGAAGATGAATTCCAGAGGGGGAAATCTAGCCCAAAGAGAGATCACGGCTGGATAAAAATCAAATTGTTCAAATGCAGAAATGCTAGAAAAATAAGACCGGTGCTATCCTTCTTCCAAACGTCAGCTCTCACCTCAGAGGGGCTGAACCGGATGACAGGAGCCCAGGGCTGGTTGTGCGAAGTTTCTCTTTATTTAATTGTGGTAAAAGTAAACATAACGAGACATTACATCACCTCAACATTTTTTATGTGGGCAATTTACCCACTGAGTTTTCAAAAAGACTCTTCGTCACTCCCTCAAAAGCTACTGAACAAAAAGCTGTATCTATTATTAGCTCAAACTCTCCATTTATGAAGAAAAAACCACTTGTTTCATAAAATTTTCAGACATTTGTGTTTAAGCTTGTCCTAAAATGTCTTCTCCTAATAGCATTACAAGCTCCTTTATAAGATCTAAAGTCTCTCCTTCATAGAGAAATGTGCAGCTTTCAGGAGGATGTTATTATATGTCATTTCTAGAAACAATGAGCAATACAGTCACTGTCAGAAGAACTCACTAACAACAGAAAATTACACCCACCTAACTTCAGGTAAAAATGCATTTATTTGACTAACACATAAAGATGCATTCACTTGACTATAATTTCCCTTTTCTTCAATCAGCTCTGTGACAAAGAAGTCAGAGGGAACGACTATCCCAATTGAGAAGGAAGAAGAGAGTTTACCCCAAAGCACTTCTTTTACCAGCACTATCAAACAAACATACAGCTTAAACACACATACCTAGGGTTCTAGAAGGTTCTAGGCAAAGGAATCTTGATGTCAAGAAAAATCTAATTTTTCTCAGTCTGGGACTGAGAATGAATCCTAAACTTAACATGAATTATAACTAGGGTAAGGTAACCAAACATCCCGCTTTTGGCGGGACAGTCCCAACTTTTGGAAAGAATGCACGACAAGCTAGGGAACGGTCTATTTGGTCCATATAGACCAAATTTTTAATCAAGAACCACACCACCCCCCGCCGGTCAATGGTGTCCCACTTTAAATCTGGTCACCTTACACTAGGGCCAAAATTAGAGTTAGATGAAGTTGCAAGTCCCAAACATCTGCAGCTTAATATATATGTATTTCCTTGTTACTTAGAGCAAATTTTTTTTATTTTAAACAAAGTGCTCATTATAATGCTAGATTGTTAGATTTACAGATTTTACCGAAGTTAAAAACAAACAAAAGCAGAACACAGAATAGTGCTGAACTCAAGTTATAACCAGAATCTTGCTTTATTAATGGCTAGACATTTGAACCCCATAATCAGAGTATCTACTGCCACCTACTGGCAATATGCTTCAACTACAAGTTCCGATCACTGGTGAAGACTCAAAAATGTCTTGTGTGGAGCCAGCAAAAACACAGGAGTATGTTTGTATTTGTTTTAAACATAAGATTGATGATTAGTTTGATACAGGGGAGAGAATACAACTGATAAAAATATTAACTTCATAAAATATGAGTGACCTAAAACTTACTCACCTACTTGAAAGTCTAATTTTCTAACAACCACTCAACTCCCTCCTTTCTCCCTAAATTCAGAGATTAACGCAATGGAGCGTGGGACGCAAAGCAAGTCAGAGAGGACCGGAGGCGGGGGTACTGTCAGTAACGTGGGCCCTGGTCTCAGCTCCAGGAAGGATGGAAAGCCTTGACTGCTTCTACTCTAATCCCAGAGTCTGACTTGACCAGTTCCTATCCCTAGTCCCTCACGGATGAACCGTTCCTTCAGTCAGACTGTGACAGGTCCTGAGAACCAATGGACGGTAACAGCGCAGTGCCCCTACCTTAATCAGCCCGCTGAAGGAACGAGAGCGGGCCCTCTTCTGTACCCGGGGAGTGGAAGGTTCTCTCCCTGGGGTCTGGGTCGCAGATTGCTTATTAAACTGAAAGATAACAGAGCAGAGCATGACAGTGTCATTCTCCCATCAAGAGACAGACTGTGACCATCAGTGACTCAGCCCAGAAAAGCCCAAGGCCAAGTAAGGGTACGCACAAATGGCTTCATGGAAGGACACGCAAATCCCAAGGCAGAAGGGGTGCTGCCAGCCACCAAACTTCAGGAGCCTTCGTTATTCATATGCACCACTTATTGCTCCCACTGGACTGACAGAGACACTGAGGCGCGGAGGCCTCTTGTAATTCGCCCCACATCTCCAGAAGGAAATCGAGATTCTCCACAAAGAGCATCTTTGATCCAAAGAGTCTTTAGCACAATCGAAGATATGGAATCATTTTGTCTTTTTTTTATTTTCGGTCTGTTTTTAATTCTACACAGGATAAAACCGTGACTACAGCTCTTTAAATGAATGTCTTCAGGATGGCTTGCCAGCATTGCCCTCGGAGGAGAATACATCAGAGTCTTCTCAAGACAGCTTCCTAGAGGCCTATACTGAGATGAGGCGATGATTCAAGCACTGTTCAGTCTCATTCACTGCTTTGACTGGCCCTCATCCCCCCACTTAAAATAAATAATACAGCAGCACGCCACTCTTCTACTCTCCTGCCCTTTCTGACCGTCCTCGTTAACTTTCTCAGTTGTACTTGGGTAAACTATTATCAGTCCAGGTTCAGACTGGAGGCCACCACAGTGACAATTTTCTCACATGCAGGTACCCTGAAGCTCTCAGCGTTCATTATCTCCGCAGACAGGAACTCTAAACCGCCCAGCTCAGGAAGGTAAAAGGACAAGTACAAACCCGGCCCTCCTGCTGAGGATGGCAGCAGTGCAATCAGAGGTCCTCGAGAGATCCAACGGCAGGTGTGTTCGTTGGTAAAACGTCCTAGAAAGCTATGTAGCCGTATGTATCCAGAGCCTTCAAAACAACTGCAATGTTTCTGATTAATTCGCCTATCATGGATGGCCTGTCCGGACATAACTTTGCTTATGGATGCAGACTTCACAAGTTTCCAACTGGAATGAAGATTCTTCACGCCGAAAAATGATTGTCTCCTCAGAGTACTGGGTTGAGGTAAATGGGCAGTATAGAAACTGGATGCCCAAAATTGGAGGGATAGAGACATGAAGTGGTTGGCTTACAAACTTCCATAGGTGTGGGAACATATTCATAGAATTATAGGATTAACCAGGGCAGATGATCCCTTCAGGACCAGTGGTGTGAGTGGCGATACTGGGAGGGTAGAGGGAGAGTAGGTTGGAAAGAGGGAACTGATTACAAGGATCTATATGTGACCTCCTCCCTGGGGGACAGACAACAGAAAAGTGGGTGAAGGGAGACGTCGGACAGGGCAAGATATGACAAAATAATAATTTATAAATTATCAAGGGCTCATGAGGGAGGGGTGAGCGGGGAGGGAAGGCAAAAAATGAGGACCTGATGCCGGGGGCTTAAGTGGAGAGCAAATGTTTTGAGAATGACGAGGACAATGAATCTACAAATGTGATTTACACAATTGATATATGTATGGATTGTGATAAGAGTCGTATGAGCCCCTAATTAAAAAAAAAAATAATTATAAGACTATAGGATTAAGATATAGGTGTTACTTAACTATTGTGAGGTTAAAGAATTGTGTACAGATGCCAAGTTGGCAAGGGGTGGATTGAGATAGTTAAAGTTTATTGTGCCAACCTGGCTGATAAACACATATGGGGTTAATTCAAGAGCAGAGAGATAAATGGCTCCATGAGCCTCGCCTTTTGAGTTCTCGGGTCTCTTGCTCTCTGATGGTCGGACCAGGGTGCAGCTGCTTTAGCTAGTTCCCTGCTTCAGCTGGCAAGGCTCACTTCCTGTAAGACACCCCTGAGAAGCCACATGGATCTACCCCTGTGCAGCCCTGGGTGCTAGAGTAGCCATGTGGAGACCCCTGCCAGCGCTGAGATGCTTACACATTCACTGACTCAGTTTTCCTCCTGCAGTTGGCATCATAGTGTGTGTTTTGTGAGGTGGAAGAGGACTTTGTGGATTGGTGTTGGACATATGGGCTAATGGTGGACTTGTGGGCTTGGGCAGCACTGGGTTGGGATGTTTTCTTGATGTGTACGTACCCTTTAGATGAAACTCTCTCTTATACATATGAGTTTCTGTGGATCTGTTTCTCTAATGTACCCACTACTATTACCATTTTACAAAAAAAACCACAAAACTTTTTTTGGAAATTCAGAGTGATTACATTATTTTCCAAGAAAAGCTAAGGGGTTAAACTTTGCAACAACATAGTGGTAACTACTGGTTCTCCCTCAATACAAACTAGGGATGCTCCAAGCAAACTTGGATCTCCCTGAGTAACCTCAGAAACCCGAGATCACGCTCCTCTCTCCTCGAGAGGTGCCGATGGATCGGGTGCAGGACCCCAGGGGTCCCGCCGGCAAGCCTGCTCTCGTGGTGGAGCCACACGGGGCCAAGAAGAACCAGAAAGGAAACGAGATGAATGTGGATCAGCAAGATCCCCTCGTGATTCCACAAGCAGCTGTCACCTGTCTCATGAGCTGCCTCTTCTTGGCCGACTCAGGCATGTCGTGGACATGCTGGAACAGCTCTCGCAGGGCCTCTTCCGTGCGCTGCTGGGTCTCCTCCTGGAGCGAGCACAACTCTTCCCGGGCCCGCTTCTGACACTTTGCCAGCTGGACAGACTTCGTATGACCTGAGGTTATCAAGTCAAGGTCATCCTGAAGGAGATTCCAAAGAAAAGCAAATTAATATATCCTGGCACGGTTTTTTTGGTGTGTGTTTGTTTTTTCATGCTCTGACAAAAGATTGAGGCAAAAATTTAAAAAGGAGGGGGGCATAAGAAGGCGCAGTGGCATCTTCCTATACCCTAAAACAAGAATAATCTCAGTGCTTTTATCAGAGAAAGGACCCCTTAATTATCAGTTACATTAATAGCCCCACTGTATAACCTGCCCAGAGAACCCTCAATTCATTGAGAATTTTGCCAAGAGTTATTCTTGTATAAGATTCACTTCTCAAAGCATCTTTTAATCTCCCATCATTCTCCTGGCTATCCTGAGGGCAGATGCCCTCATTTCCATTTGAAGAAGGAAAACTTGAAGTGAGCACTAAGCTGAACTTCCTGTGGCGCTGATGTGAGGAGCCCAGCCCGGAGCCAAAGTGGACTGGCTCTTGGCCGGCTCTTTCCACAGGCTAACAGGAGGCAGCGCTGCACGGCAGGGGCAAAAGAACAAAATCCAACCCTAGAGAAAGTCCAGCTAAGCCAGCAGAGATCAAATACTAACTCTTTTCCTGGTCATTCCAAATATTTGCTGAATGAAGGGCGAAACTAACTAACAGAGGAGAAAAACAGACATAATTTTAAAAAGCTGAAGTTTCTAATGGAGACAGAGTAAGCAAAAATTGTCAAATCGTGATTGTACAATTCTTTAAAAAAACCTCATGCCTGTTTTTGCTCAGGGGCCTTGAGTTGATGTTAATGGTGATAGGCGACATGGAAAAGGAGAGCATGAATGGGTGCACAACCTAGCCCACGTGACTGAATTATACATGTGTAATATGTAGAGATAGAGTTTGTTCTGCATATGTTCATCATTAAAAAAAAGTTTTAAGGTATTTACATTAAGATGTTATATAAAATGCTTGCACTTGTGACAATAGTCATATGTAATCTTTGTTAATAAGCATTACACACACACAAAATAAGCATTACACATTTCCCTAAATTCATGTGGTCTCAAATCTCTGTCTCATTTGATAATGTTCTCTTACCACTGAAGCTGAAATGAGAATATATGACATAAAAATGTATTGCTACACAAGAATAAAGAAAATGTCCTAAAACTGATTGTGGTAATCATTGTCCATCTCTACTTGACATAAATGAACTATTGAAATGTATGATATTTGAACTATATGCCAATAAACCTTTTGGGGGAAAAATATTTCCATTACTGTAAAATGTCTACTCATTTGCTATTTAAAGATTGCTTGTCATATGCTACAAGAATGTGCATAAAGGCTTGGGGAGAAACCTTTACACAGGCAGCCTGCCCCATCACTCACACACAGAGGACCCACCCAGCGTGGAGCACTGACAGCAGACAGGAAGGCTGCTGACACGGGCATTTTCATCTCAGCATCTAACTTTCTTCTTCACAGTCATTTTCCTCATCTCGGATGTCTAGACAACTCTGAGTGACAGCACTGTACTTGCATTTCATGCTTTGCTTTAAAAACATGGCTCAGTTTCCCGGGTTGGGCGGAAAGCAGTCTCTCTTCCTCACCTTAGATACTTGAGTTCTGGAGCCCAGGTAGTGCGTCCTGGCACATTCCCGAATGTAAGCAGGAGCCTGCACAAGACATGAAAGAAAACCAAGCCCCAGGGGTTAGTTGTGCCTAAAATCCTCCCAGGCCCCAAGGTGCAGGACCCTAAAAGACGTGGCTGGTAGATTAGTTCAGAAGAGTAAAAGAGCCTCTAAGTGCCCTGTTCCACAGCTTCCTCTTCCTTGCCAACAAAAAGATCTCTCAGCAAATCACAGGAAATTTTGTGAAAAGACACCCATGTAGAGGTTATTTTAAATATTGAAGACAGACGGTGGTTACCTGCTAACTTCCCTAATAAACCTCATAATCATGAGTTCTCAGTGCAATGAATGATGGGACCCAGCGGGGAAGGAAAGTGTCACGGAAGGAGAGGCTGGTGTCAAATAGGGTCAAAGAACAAACAGCAGCAAAAACAGGTATTTGTCGTGATGTTTATGTTTAACAAAAACCACCCCAAGTGAGGAGACGAGCCAGTCAGCGTGCAGTATAGCACCAATGAAGCATACAACTTTCCTCTAGTTCTTTAATGCTTCCTCCCCCGCACCATCATGATCCCAATTCTACCTTACAAATCTGGCGAGACCAGAGGAAACACAGGGAATCCAGGACAGATGAACCCCTCAGGACCAGTAGTGAGTGTGGCGATACCGGAAGGGTGGAGGAAGAGTGGGGTGGAAAGGGGGAACCGATTACAAGGATCTACATATAACCTCCTCCCTAGGGGATGGACAACAGAAAAGTGGATGAAGGGAGAGGTCGGACAGTGTTAAGACATGACAAAATATTAATTTATAAATTATCAAGGGTTCATGAGGGAAGGGAGGCGAGGAGGGAGGGGAAAAAATGAGGAGCTGATCCCAAGGGCTCACGTAGAAGCAAATGTTTTGAGAATGATGATGGCAACAAATGTACAAATGTGCTTGACACAATGGATGGATGTATGGATTGTGATAAGAGTTGTACAAGCCCCTAATAAAATGATTTTTAAAAAGAAAAGAAAAAAAAAACACCCCAAGTATCCTGATACATCATAACTGTGAACCATTTGTTGTCAAGCTGACTGCCTCAGGGCGACCCACTGTGGGTCAGAAGAGAACCATACTTCAAAAAGCTGCCCGTGGCTGACTTTTCGGTGCATCTCCAGGCTTCTCCTCCAGGTGCCCCTGGGTGGATTCCCACCTCCACCTCTTCAGTTAGCAGCCAAGACTGTTAGCCACTTATACCACCCAAAGGCTCCTTCACTAATACAGGGTACCCTATATACTCGAGCATAAGCCAACCCAAATATCAGCCGAGGCACCTAATTTGGCCACAAAAACTGCATAACAACTGTTCTGAGAAGTTGGCTTATACACGAGTGTACACGGTAAGTATGAGGACATTACTGCCCTGGTAGCACAGTGGTTGCACTTAGTTCGAACACAGCAGATGCTCTGCAGGAGGAAGAGGAAGCTTTCTACGCCCGTAAAGAGTTACACTCTCAGAAAGCCACAGGGGCAGCTCTACCTTGTGCTGTGGGCGGGTACGACTCAGCACCGACTCAATGGCAGTGAGTGTGTTTGAATTCACCAGAGGTGAAGGCTTTTAAAATCTGGAATTTGAAGTATAAGAAAAAAAGATACAGATAAAAAGTAAAAGAAATCAAGAAGCCCTATAATGTTAAATCCAAATTGGAAATAATAACATGAACTAATGGGGTTTGGGTTTGTTTGTTTAATTTAATTCTTTGCTCCAAAAGAGCCTAGAAGAAATGACACGGCAGTAACAAAGGAAACACCTAGCGTCACTCAACAAAACTAGTGCTCCGTGGAGGAAGGGCTGATCCAAGGTCTGTGGCTACACAGAGGCCTAAGAGAACGGGTAGCACTTTATTCCGGAAAGCAGAGCACTATCCTATGACTAAGGGCAATTTGTCAAAAAGCCAGCTTGCCTAAAATAATAATTTATAAATTATCAGGGGTCCGGGGTAAGGGGGGAGCGGGGAGGGAGGGGGAAAAATAAAGAACTGACACCAAGGCTCAAGTGGACAGTGGGTGTTGTGAGAATAATGAAGTCAACACATGTACTAATGTGCTGGACACAAATGACGTATGTACAGATTATGATGAGTTGTATGAGCCCCTAATAAAATGACTAAAAAAAAAAAAAGCCAGGTTGCCAAGGGCTATCATGGTCAAATTGAAACAATGTGAATATCAAAATTAGTATGTGGACTTGACTAACACTTTAATATATCAAAATCCATGAGTCTCCAGTGATAGTCATAAAAAAGAGAAAAGAACGCTATTTCAAAGACAGCTAACAAAGATTAAACAGCAGAATTAAAAACTCGTTATTTTATAAGTCCCAATGTTATCATTGATTGCAAACAGGATTATCAACGGATGCTAAAACAATTACATTAAAATGGTAACTATCCTCTAGATACATACTAATTGTCAAAATTTACCTTTTTAAGTAAGTGATCTAGCAGTTAGTGAAGTTAACATCGCTAACAGTGGGGACAACCAGCTTCTTATGCTAATGCAGGTGATGTAATATGGTACACACACACACACACACACAATGACCTAGGAAGTAGCTGTGCCAAAAATGCCTAACCTGAGTCTAATCAAGCCTCTAGACAAATTCCAATTTACGCAACTACATGGGTGGAGCCAGAGGCCCAGGTAAATGACAGTTATAAGCAGTTAGATAAATCTAGTGGGCTGGCTTCCTGGCCCCTGGAGGAAGAAGCCAAGGGACCCTGTGACCAAAGAGAGACAGCCATGACTGCTATGTGAGAAGCAGCACAACTGAGGACCAGTGACTGTGATTACTGCTAACTTCCTAATAAACCTCATAACCGTGAGTTCTGTCTGTGAGCTCCTTGTGGTCAGTACGATGGACGATGGAGCCCAGCAGGGGAGGAGAGTGTCACGGAAGGAAAGGCTGGTGTCAAATAGGGTCGCACAAGTACGGAAGGTGGAAGAGGTCTGATGTCTCCTATGGCAGTCGGCCTTGGGTTTGTGCAGAGGTGGACGCTCCTTCACCCTTGTGTAGTAGCCAGAGGTCAGCTGTAGCCCCTGAACTTTCAAAGAATCAATGACATGGGGGGGGGGGGAATGACTGTTGCAGATCAAAATAACAAATAATCAAAAGCAACATATAACCCTTGATTGGCTTATATTGAAGAAAAAAAAACAACTATAAAATACATTCTTGGGATAACTGCAGAAATTTGGATAAGTACTGCATATAAGATTACATAAAAAGTCTTGTTATCTACTTGTGATCATGGTAACAGGACTTTTAGAGGACTATCCTAATTCAAAGGAGATAAATGTTTCCGTATTTAGGGGTGGCATGTCATGATGTCTACAATTTACTTTCAATGATTCATGGGAGAAAAGTCTGAATACATGAAGGCAAAGCAAATTTGGCAAAATAGGAACATCTGTTGAATCAGAGTGAGTTACATGAGTATTCACAGTTCTACTTCCAATTTTTCTCTCATCTGAAAATTTTCACAATAAAAATTTCTAAAGGGCCTTGTAAAAAAATTTATAACTATAATGTAATTCTTTTTTATTATTGTTTATTTACTTATTTTTTAATCGTTTTATTAGGGGCTCATATAACTCATCACAACCCATACATACATCAATTGTGTAAAGCACATTTGTACATTCATTGCCCTCATCAGTCTCAAAACATTTGCTCTCCACTTAAGCCCCTGGCATCAGGTCCTCATTTTCCCCCCTCCCTCCCCACTCCCCCCTCCCTCATGAACCCTTGATAATTTATAAATTATTATTTTGACATGTCTTGTCCAATGTCTCCCTTCACCCACTTTTCTGTTGTCCCTCCCCCATGGAGGAGGTCACATGTAGATCCTTGTAATCAGTTCCCCCTTTCCAACCCACCCTCCCTCTACGCTCCCAGTATAGCCACTTACACCACTGGTCCTGAAGGGATCATCCGCCCTGGATTCCCTGTATTTTCAGTTCCTATCTGTACCAGTGTACATCCTCTGGTCTAGCCAGACTTGCAAGGTAGAATTCGAATCATGATAGTGGTGGGGGAGGAAGCATTTAGGAACTAGAGGTGCCCGGCTATCAAAAGGTATAGTGTCTGGGGTCTTAAAGGCTTGAAGGTAAACAAGCGGCCATCTAGCTCAGAAGCAGCAAAGCACACATGGAAGAAGCACATCAGCCCATTTGATCAGGTCAAAGGGATCAGGTATCAGGCATCATCAGAACAAAAAATCTTACCATAGTGAATGAAGTGGGGAGTGCAGAATGGAGACCCAAAGCCCATTAGTAGGCCACTAGAGATCCCCTTGCAGAGGGGTCTCGGGGAGGAGACGAGCCAGTCAGGGTGTGATGTAGCAACAATGAAAAATATAACTTTCCTCTAGTTCCTATAATGTAATTCTTAAATAAGAAAACTACACAGAAGAGCTCAGTACCAAAAGAAATTTCCTCCACACAAGTTATGCCAGAACCTATGGCACTTCTTCTATAAACTGTATTTATACACACACACACACACACACACACACACCAGCCAGTGACCAAAGAGAGACTGTGCATTGAAAGGATATCCAGAAAGGGAACCAGAGACAAATTGGGATTAAATTTGTCTGAGGGTCTTATGTATTTTGCAATTTTTCAATTCACAGGGGGAAAAAATAAGCTAGAATACCTTAAATAGCCTTAACTATATATAAATCCCAGTGAAAGGAAATGACGATGATGCCTACTGAGGGAAAGATAAGACCAGAGTGAGTCAGAGAGGCTGATCACAGCAGAGGACTATAAAGCATTAAGGGGAATTTTAGAGAACAGGGTAGTGCAGGGGGACAAAGCAAACAACCAACCAAGAGGAAGGCAACACAATTTAAGGATGAAGGTGAGAGCCCACCCAGGGACACCCTAGATGAGAAGATGCCAACGAAGCACAGGAAGGCAAGTCTAGGGTGAAACAGGAGGCCCAGGTCAGGGCTGGAGCACTTCCGCGGGGGAAGAACACAGGAAAGACACTAACATACTGGATTGGTGAAGCGGGTGAACAGAATACAAGGAGAACTGGGCGAGAGGAGCCAAAGGGAAGGGACCTCGGGACAAAAGAAATCTCCAAAGAGGTCGTTCCCCTTAGTGACCCGAGGCTGGGAATCCTGAGATGAGGTGTGAGAGGAAAGCTACCTAGAAGGGGAAGGAAGAGGAAACCGAGTGTGGTCGGAGTCACCTAATCATCAGAAGAGTGCTGCTTTCGCTCCAGGTCTTCACGTCTACGCGCTCGAGCGGATGCGCGGGAATGGTGTACACTGGACGGCAGACCGGGAGAAAGGCCTCCACAGCCCATCAGCAGTGGAAATTGTGGTGTGGCGTGGAACTGAGAACTGGAATGCAATAGCTGAACTCTGAAACCCAACCTCTCTTTAACTTGTGGGTGGTAACTATAATAAGTTAACCCTAAGCCAATGGGAACAAGAGAATGCAAGTGATAGAACTACAGTTAGCAACCACCCTTAGGAGTCTCCCATTTTGATTCATAACTGCTGTCTCATACTGCCTTGTTCTCCAAAGCCAGAGCACAGTTCTACTTATAGAGCCATGATCTGGAATTAGTTCTTCCCCTAAATGGGAAATAGGTAAAGAACTCCTGAAGGTCAAGATCTTTGCTTGTAATTAAAAATGACTCTTTCTTCTGGTATCTAATTCAGTTATCTGGCGCCTCATCTCACATTGACCATCATCTCTGGCCTTTGACCTAGGCACCTTAGCTCTGAATGCATCTCTGACCCTTGGTTTCCAACCTGTGAAGCCAAAGATTCTCCTCCTTTATTTCTAAATTCTCTAAACTCTCTAACCCATCCTATAATGGGTAGACCCTATGATAACCCCATACTCCCCCTCATATGGCCCCCTTCTCCCACAGAGTGGGAGTGGGACTTGCTTCTAACCAACAGAATACTGCCACTGAATGTCATTCTTGTAATTGGGTTACATTACACAGTAAGGTAATGAGCTGTCACAATTTGATTAATATGTAATATATATGCTGCCCTGATTTGGTGGCACATACTAGACAGATTCACCCTGCTGTGCTTGAAGAATCAAGCTGCTACAGTGGAAGAGGAGAGGGAGAAATTGAGGGAAGAACTGGTAAGCAGAAAAGAAGGGAGACAGGATGATTCCGATGTTGTTCCCCCTCTCCAGAGGGCAAAAGAGGATACGATTATGAGAGTCACTACAAGAAAAACATGTTCCACAGAAAAGGCCAAGAATGTCACTGGACAAACTCCACTCCCGCCCTAGAAAGCCCAAAAGGTCAGAGTACGCGATCACACAAAGGGCCCTCTGAAGAGTCCAAACATGTGCCTCGCAGCCATGTCCACCGCCCCACCCCGCTGTCAGTCTGTCTTATCATAGCGGCTATGGGTGGCTATGAGGCTAAAAGTCACTGGTATTTCAATGCCACAGGAGCGCCCAGAGTGGAGAGGTTTCAGGGGCGCTTCTAGACTAAGACGAAACTACTTCAAAAAACAAGCCTATGGAAACCTCATGGCTCACAACAGACCATGTTTCACACAGTGCTGAGGGACGACGCCCACCAGCCCACCAGCACACGGATGATGCAGCACCAGGGAAAGCCTGCCCGTGAGGTCGCTGCTGAATCAGAGGCAACTTGTTGCCATGTAACATCACAGCTCTCTCAGAGGAGCTCAAGCAGAGAAGGGCTTCTCTTCCAAAGAGCTATGTATGTGTGCCTTTTGCCTAATGGAATGAATCCTACTGAAATCCGCAGAAGACCCCCTGACGAGTTCTTAAGAAAGTTATTTCAGCAAAAGCACTGCCCATTTGGACTGAACGGGATAGGAATACAAAATGAAGAGGCAGACCCTCAAATTTCTTCTGGTAGGAAGCACACGGATAAAACTATTCGGCTGCCAACAGGTGCTACCTACCTCTCAGGAAAAAGTGTGGGCTCAGTGACCCAAAGGGCAGTCTCAGGTACCCTCCTATTCTCCCCCACCTGGGGTGCTCCCTGGGTTTGGTCCCAGACAGTCCCTCTGGGGTCTCGATGTCTTCCAGCCCCACTTTGCTCCATTTTCTTGTCCTGTTCCTACCCCAATCCTACCCCTCACCTACCTTAAAAAGCTTCTGGGAGTGCTTGATCATAAAAGCCATCCCATTGTTTAATTTTGTGATGTTTTCTTGAAGGTCATTTGCAGTTACCTATTTAGAGGAAAAGAACCAGGAAAAAAGGGGGGCATTAGAGCTAGGAAGTAGAAGACAGATAATTCATTTACTTAACAACAAGCATAATCTTTCCAAGTGTACCCTGGGTTCTATCCCTTACAAAGGGGAAGCTCCTACTCCAGTTAATGATTTTCGGTTAAACGGCTTCCACAGGATATGACAATCTAGGAAGCACCCTGCATCCCGGGAGTGAGCAGGAAACCCTAGGAGCTGCTCTTCGCTTCCTACTTCTGCTTGAAAATTACTATGCACGCAAAATGGCTAAGGTTGTAGTTTGGGATTCCCAACAGGCAGGAAGAACAGAATCTGTATGGAACCACGAGGGGAAACTGACACGTTTCTCCAAAGACGGAATGAAAAGAACGACAGCTCCCAAAGGTGACACCAGGTCTGAAAACCAGGGCTAAGCATGGCCAAGGAAGGAACACCAGAGTGATGCCAACTTTGTAAACTAGACTGAACTACACCAATAACCAGAATGGGATAAATTAGGAGTCACAGCACTGCTAGAAAGAAACAGGCTCCCTCCCTCCCCCCCTTAAGGCAGCGTTTGCATCCTTTGCACACAAATCTCTCGCCTGCAGAGGGAACAGCAGTGGCAGGACAGCAGTGGCCGGCTCAGCAGCATCATACCGGCATGAACTGTCACTCTCTGAAGTTTCACCAGTCATCCACTCTCCTGCATCAGGCTCCTGAAAGGCTCACTGTGTCTCATTTGGCTCTCCCATTCCACTGTTTCAACCTGTAACTGGTTCCCATTCTGTTTATTGTTCTTGTTCACCTCAAGTTTTAAAACTCAAGTTTCTTCCGGTTCTGCTTTGACGGAGCTGGTTCAACCCAGCATGAAGTCCTGTTACAAGCACTGTCAAAATGTCATTGATTCTCTTCTTGTTTCTCTTGGCTCTTTTGCGGCACTTGAGCACCTCTGCCATCCTAAAACCCTCTTCCTCAACATTATCTCTGCTTTCTACTGGTTTTTACCCAAAAACTTACTGCCATCGGGTCACTTCTGACTCATAGCAGCTGACAGGACAAAGTAGAATTGCTGCATGGGGCCTCTGAGGTGGCAATCTTCATGGAAGCAAGCTGCCTCATCTTTTTCCTGCAGAGAAGCTGGTGGTTTTGAACTGCCGACGTTTTGGTAAGCCACCAGGGGCTCCTTCATTGGTACCCAGGCCCCTTAGGTGCTTCTCTGTACAGTTTACACACTCCTTCTCTCTGTCCTGGTCAGCGGGTTTGAAAATCCGTCACAGGACACGTCAATGTCCTCTCCTCCCATACCTGCCTGTCTCTGGGCAGAGGCTCTCGCTCGCGCCTGGCCCAGAGTTTTGTGTTCTCTTTCCCTCACTACTTGTTAGATAAAAATGCTCCACTCTCTCCTTTCTTTCCTCATTGTTTACAATCTCAAAACTCAGTCAGTTAGAAGTAACCCAGTTATTTCTATTATTCCCAACCTTGTGAACTCAGTGGTAGAGGTACCAGGAGGCCCCGTGTAGGGAGAAGGAGTCTAAGTAGAGAGGGTATAGTGTGGGAAACAGAAGGATTTCTCCCAAGTGGTCTCACCCAAATATATGCCAAACTTAGTTGCTTGCGAATGGCTATACACTTGGAGGTCATCAGAAGTAGATCAGGGGTTATTCTCCTTAAGAGCTATCAGCCATCTAGAGCAAGCAGTCACCACTGCTTATCCCACAACAAGTAGGACCCACTCCCTTCTGATAAGGATAGTAGTTGACTGTTTCCTTGTAGCAGACCCCAGAGAGGTCAAGCCCACCCAAGGGTGGCCAAGGTTAGGCCGCCATCATGAATCTAGAGTCCGCCCTTCTTGTCACATGTATACTTCTAGTTCCTCCCCTTCCTATCATGTGTACAGCCCTAGCTCATCGCCTCCCTATAATGTGTATGCCTATTGTACTGCCCCTTCCTGTGACGTGTGGAATCATGCCCCCCTAAGTAGATAAAACCCTTGGTTAGCAATAAGCGGGGTCTTCCAGCCTCCTGCCAGGCCCTTGAGCATCCTGCCGGGTCCCTGCCCCACCTCCCCTCGGCCCACGCTGTGCGCAGACCTGGCCAGTAAGATCATGGCCATCCAGGAGGTGAGCATGCTACCATGAAATGTGTCTTACTCCATTATTTCTATCTCTCATGCTCTCTATGACTTTAATATAATATTTATATATCTCAAACGTACAATTGTGCCTATCAAACCCGTGATTAGTGGTGGGGGGCTGGTACCCCTTTCAACCACAGTACAGGACAAAGGTCACAGAGCTGTTTTTTGCTCCCACCCTTAGCACCCTGGCTCTCAGTTCCATGGCACAGGTATGAATGGGCAAGGAAATGATGTTATGTGCATCTACGCTAAGAAGTCATTTGAGAGGATCTATTGCTCCTGGAAGTCACTGCGAAGACCACAATCTTAGTAAAAAGAAAGACGTGCAGCTCTATCCAGGGAGCCTGGACCGTGGGAAACAGAAGCAAGGACAAGGCAGTAGGGTCCTCATGAAGCTCTCTCTATGCTGAGTGTAAACTCATCATGCAACTTTCAGAAATTAGAGTTTCTAAGAAGGTTTTCCTCTTCAGAAGGAATGCACCCAAAGAAGGCCCCCCCAAAAATAAACAAAAAAAACAACGAACACTCTAGTTTAGTTAGTAATTAAACTATCCTTCTCCACAGAGTTTCTACTAATAAATGGTCGTTGCATTCAGGCTTATCAGAATGATTTACAAGTTAATTTACTAAGAATGGGCACCCCCAAGTTTGCTCACTCGGGGATGAACCTCATAAAGCTCAACACTAGACTCTGGACCGGGATCACCTCACCCAGGGGTGGCCACAGGCTGAGGCCCAGCCAAGAATGGCCCGCGGGCTTTACTCTTCCCTCTTGTCTTCCAGTACTCACATTTTTGGGCCACAGGACATGGGGTGCAAACATAAGTGCAAGGTTATAGGCAGACATCTTATTCTTGTCTTGTTTTTTGGCTGTCTGGTACAAGAGATCTAGCAATAGCTTCAGCAAGTTACGATTGGGCGGTGGGAGGATGAGAAAGAGCAACTGAAGGGCCTCAATTTGCCGCTCCTTATCGGGAACACTGGTCTTGTTGCCTTTATCATCAAATTGCATCAGATCTAGAACAAGAACCAAAAAGAGGATGGCAGAGGTGGGGGAAAGTAACAAAGGAGGGTAGGAATTGTGCTCCTACTTCTATCACCCTCCCTCAGCTCCCAATAGAAAAAGAAAAAAAAAGAGATACAAAATTTTTAATTCCAGCAAAATATGATAGTAAAACAGTATCAGTTTAACTCAACTGTTAAAGGCCAAAATAACTCAATTTATAAATGAACAAAGGATCTGCATGGACATTTCTCCCCAAAAATTATACAAATGGTCAATAAGCACATGAAAAGATGTTCAACATTATTAGTCATGAGGCTACTGGAAGTCAAAACCATAATGAGATCACAAGGCTAGGAAGGCTATTTAAAAATAAAAATGAAAAACTAGACTGAATGAGCAAGCAGTGGGAGAATGAGAGAGTGGAGGAAACAGAGCCCTCCTCCACAATTGGTAGGAATGTGAAACAGTGCGGCTGCGGTGGAAAAGGTTGCACAGGTAGCTCCCCCAAATCCAAAAGCTCATTGCCACTGAACCAGTTCTGAAGCATCACCACCCTACATGGGTTTCCAGGGTTATAAATGTTTATGAAGGTAAACAGCCTCATCTTTTCCTCAAGATGCAGTTGTGGATTTGAACCGATGACCTTGCAGTTAGCAGTTCATTGTCTACCCTACAACACCACCAGAACTCCTTATAGTTCCTATATGACCCAGCAATTCTACTCCTGGGTATGTATCCAAAAAAGATAGGAGCATATTCACAGAAAACGTGCACCCAAGTCTTCACAGCAGCCTTGTTATGATAGCTAAAATGTAGAAACAACCCAAATGCTCGTCAACTGATAAGTGGACACACACAATGTAGCATACCAAACGATGCAGTCATGAAAAGAAATGATGTACCAGTGTACACAACATGGATCACCCTGAGATGGTGCTAAATTAATGTCAGGCATGCCAAAACAATGCAGCGTATGACTGCATTTGTATGAAACGTCCAGAATAAGTAGGCAGTTCCAGAGAGACAGAAAGTAGTCTGGGGTAGAGAGAAATGGGGGGGGGGGGTGCCTACTGATGAATAAGAGATTTCTTTTGGGATGGATGGATATTCTGGAATTAGTGTTGGCTGTGGGACAATTCTGTAACTATACTAAAAACCATTTCAATGGAGTGAATTTTATGCCATATGAGTTATATTTTCTATGTACACCCTACCCATTGCTTATTGACATATATTGCATATTGACCAGGTCTTCATCTGAAAATTGGCATAATATGAAAGATAGAGGATGCCCACATCAGCTCACAAGGGTGACTACATTGCTAAACTGCTACATTATACCAGTACACAACTGCCAAATCACTAGGAATCATGACCCAACCGAGGTGACACTTAGCTTCGCCATCACAGCCAGCTTTCCTCTCACCTCGTCCCCCAGCATTCATTATGACCAATGTCAATCATTCACGCACAAGACGGACCTTCCTCTTATACATGCAAAAGGTCATCTATGAAGTCAATAATTCAGAAGTATAAAGAAAAAACTTGAAACAGCCATCCACGTAAAACACTTGGACTAGATTCTATGAACTAGCTGTTTTCACATAGCCATATCTGATTTTATGGCAAGTAAGGCCACAGTGCAATTTTGCTTTAGGAACATAATACTAATTACCTTTTTCATTTTAGCAATTCCACCCTCCACACTCTTCCCCAACCATATATTCTCCTGCTGAAAGAAAAATGAGAGTACATCCTGCCTTGACAGCAGAATTGTCCAGACACAGCCTCTATAGGCAGAATCACTGTTTCTCTCTTACAGGGTATCGAGGTTATCAATAAAGTCTCCAGACACTCAGAATGTAGGGTATACCTGTATTTATGAAAAGCTTCAGAAAGTTCACGGAAATATGGAATTAAAAGACAAAGGAATTTTCCTGCAAACTTTTTGAAGCTCTCTTATAGACCTAAAAATGATTTTAGTGTGCTGGCTAAGCTCCTTAATCTCAATAATAATTCAAAGTTTTTTTTAATTCCAGGTTTAAGAATGTCAGGTGATATTTCTTGAAAATGTTCCCTGTTAAGATAAAATGAAACTAAACACTCCTCCCAGATATCAACAAGGCAAACCAAATGCCACGGCTGTGCCCCACCTCAATATGAGTTCAAAGGGCAGGGCGCCACGGGGCAAGGGAGAGGAGGGCTCTCACTGCTGCGCCAAATGAACTCAACAGGAAAACAAAGAGCAAGAACCCTTCCTGCTAACACTTAGGGAAAAAAGTTTCTCAAGAAAAAAAGGTGGAAACATTTTTTTCAACAAAGATATCAATTAATTTCTCCCAAAAATAATAGCAAAATTATATATAACATTCTAGCAATATCTATTCATTTGTATTATATGGACTGCTATTGCAAAAGCTAAAACATAGTCTGTCTGATCGTTTTAGACTTTAGAAAATCAAACCTAGTTGAGTTTGTTTTGTTTTTAAAAGCTGATTTTTAAATGGCAATAAAAAGTATCCAAAAGAAAAAACTATGTTCTTCCCTAAAATTAGAAGACAGCGGAAAGGAAAGACTCAGGGCAGCAAGCACAGTAGAAGCAGCATGGATGTGGACGCTGCATGCACTTAAGAGCTGATGGCCGCATAAAGCTGTGCGATTGAAGAATGACTTCCCTGCCAGGCGAGCACAAGAGCGAACGAGGAAATCATTTATGAGCTGCAACAGGGAACAATCGTGAGATACATTAAGTGAAAAAAGCAAGCCACAAGACCATGTGTATAATGCCCTACCATTACATAAAAAGAGGGGGGTAAATACTATAGGTAAGTATTTTCTAAGTATATAAAAGCTTTTGAAGTGTATGAATGAGGAGTCACTGGGAAGAACTCAGAGCTGAGGCAGAAGGGAAGCTTTCCATTGTACATTCTTTGGAGTCTTTTGAATTTTGAGCCCTGTGAATGTGCTGCCTTCTCAGAAAACAAAGAACACTATTTTTTAAAGGAATTTCCAATTTGCAAAGGCAGCGTGGTGATGGCTGCACAATATGACGAATGTAATTAATGTGACTGAATTGTACATGCAAACAATGCTGTTGAAATAGTTTTAAAAAACTGATTTCCAAAAGTAGAGATGAATTCAAATGAAACATGATAGTACTTATTAGCAAACCAAGGTTAATCTGTCAAACCTATCAGCATGTATGTGCATCGATCACTGAACAGCAGACATTTATTAAACAATGGCAATATTCAGAATATTCAGTATGGGTCCATCAGGCTACAAAAATAAATAAATGAGGGGTAACTAGAAAATAAATCAAAAACAAAAATAAAGGACGGTAGATAGATAAAGAGATGGATAAATAGGAATAGAGGCAAGAGCAGCTAGAGTTACACAGGCCCAGAATAGCTACTGATCACATTAGACAAGATTTAACATCTCGTTCTTCTCTGGGATTTCAGTATTCAGAGAAGTACTGTTTCAATTATTGAGGCAAAATGTGACTATATGCTTTTCTATTCTTGCCTAAAAAATCTTAAAGGCAAGCTTGAAAGGGGTAAACTAACTCCATACAACTTTACTACATCCCAGATCTAAGTTCAAGAATGTGTATAAGCAAAAATGGAGGGTCTAACTTTAAAAAAAAAAAGAATAAAATAAAAATTGCTTTGGGGGGAAAAATAAAACCCTCCAGATTTCTTAGCCCTCGGATCTAAATACTGGTCTGATGGCTACAAAAGGAGGGACAGTAAAACTGAAGTGGACTTGGAACCTTTAGGGACACAGAAGTTCAAGTTCACTTCAAACATTAAAAAAAAAAAAAGGATTATCTATAAGCATACAAATAAAGCCTTATCTAACCAGATAAAATTTCTAAAGCCTGCCATCCAATCCAAATTTACCAAGCATCTATGCAAATAATCAGGAAAAAAAGAAAGTACACACCTTATTTTAAAAGAATCTTATTTAGCAAGAAAAACAAAAACCAAACTTAACTGGCCAAAGCTTACAAATCCCCAAAGAGTCTCAAAATGCCATAGAGTCTAAAATAATGTTAATACAAGTATTGCTGTGGGTCACAAGCAACAGAAAATTCCAAAGGACTTTACAAAATTGGGTTGGGGGGGGAAGCATTTACGCAGCTACCATCTCAATTTCTATACTCACCAGCAATTTTGAGGTGTGCATGGAAATGTTTATGTGTCAGCAGCGGCTCCGGTAACTCTCCTAGGAACATCTTCAGCAAGGTGGCAATGTCATTTGAGTGAAACACCCCTGATTCCAAGTCAATATCACTCCCATTATTGAGAGCATCCCTTAAAATCTGTTGCCGGACACTATTTCCTGGTACTCGGAATAAACCCTCCACTCGCAAGTCTGTTTAGCATGAAATGAAAATAAAAAGAAGTAAAGGGATAAATAGTGTTAAAATAAAACCAAACCCCACTGCCATCGAGTGGATTCCAACTCAGAGCAACCCCATTGGAGTTTCCATGGCTGTCCATCTTTACAGGAGCAGATGACCTTGGCTTTGTTCCCCCAGGTGGCTGGTGGGTTTAAACTGCCCACCTAGAGGCTAGCAGTGCAAAGCTTCCCCACAGCGCCACCCAAGCAACTTTACACTGAAAAAGCCCTTTGCCAAAGCCTTACCCACTGCCAGTGAGTTAACTCTGACTCATGGTGACTGCTCCGTAGGGTTTCTACTGGAGCAAACAGCCTCATCTTTCTCCCAAGGAGCAGCTGGCAAGTTCCAAATGTCAATCTTAACACTGCTGTGCTTAACCCACTGTTCCATCAGGACTCCTTTACAAAAGCCTTGAGAGGTTTTCGCTTTTCCCCCCAGAGTTCTTTGGGGGACATATCTGGCCCTCCGTGAGCACCTGCAGGTCTCCCAGACTAAAGGACAACGTCAGTCAACCTCTTCAGGTACACATGATGACTGAATTAAACCTAAACAAGGGTTAGAATGAGCTTGAAAAGTAAGCTGGGGGAAAAGCCAAATCTCCCTAAAGGCCCTTTCTCTTACCAGTCCCAGACTGTCTTAGGAGGAGCCAAGTGCACCTGTAGTGGCTTGCTGAGTCTATAAACTCTCCTCCAGAATGGTAATGAATCAAGCCCTTCTGCACTGCTCCAGGAATTAGAACTCTGACCTGTCAGATCACCTCTCAGTCTAACAGAGTCCCAGAAGCTTAGTGCTACTCCAATGAAACTATTCTTTCCCCAACCTAAGGGGTTAAAAAAGGGTCGGAAGTACAATTTGGATCTGATCTGGAAGAATTCAAGCTCCTATTGACAGTGCAGGTACACACTTATCTTGGATTAACTCCCTAATTCAAACACCTGGTGAGCATTTCTCTAATAGTAAACGAACAAATAGGCACCTTAGCAAAGTGGAGAGCCCGGCATTCCAGTTGATCTTCCTACCACCCAGAGAGGCGGAACACCTGGACTCTCCCCATTTTAAAACACTGATAACTCGGCTTGGTTTGGGCCTTTTACAAACCAAACAAACCATGAATGCAGATGGCTCCAGCGCTTGGGCTGCCATGTGCAACCTCTATTCCCATAGCGCATAGACTATGCCATCGTTGGTGTTTGTGCTGAATTTATCAGAGAAAGCATTCTCTTCCATTTCAGCACCCGAGGAGGCCACACATTTTACACACACTCAGCTGTGCAAAGCAAGCACCTGGAGCAATGACGTAGCCACCAAGACGGGAAGCTGGAATTAAATGGCCAATGCGTTCTAGTCCTGTGGTTTTGGAGATGTAAAGCACATCCGTATCTTTGGGGCTGAATCATGCTCCCTTGAGTTTTGTTACAATTCTTCAGGAATATGGCATTTTTCCAAAACAAATACCTTTCTGAGTTACGGAGAAAATTTGGCTTTTTAAGCACTATCTAATTTATATACCTCTTTTAGAAAGCAAATCACACATGAAATAAAATTAAAAAGAAAACATTTAGAAATACTCCACCTGGAATTACTGCTGGTCAGTTTCTTTTGTTAATGGGTAAACATCACCTACATTCTTAACTTAGAGCAGTTACCTCTCACTAGAAAACTGACCATTTTCATAAAACAAAAGAACAGCCTGTCTAGCTGTCTTACTTTTGTGTAGATACTCAATCAGTTGGTATATCTGGGCAATGCCTTCCTCTGTCAGTGGAGATCCAAACACCACTCCTTTTTCTGAAAAGAAAAAAAAAAAAAAAACATGGTAGGCCAGGGCTATGTTTTACGCAAACAGTACAAATTCATTCCCCTTAAATCCACTTGAAACATCCTGTTTTACATTTCAGCAAATGTTTGCACAGTCAGAAAACAAAAACCATAAAGTGCACTAGAAAATGCAACTAGAACTCTCAACATCTCTCTCCAAGACCACTGCTAGAGAAAGGCGCCTTTGAGGGAATGGCATTGCTTTCAGTAGCAATGACTCAAAACATAAACTCAAACTCTCTCCCATTGAGTCAATTCTGACCCTGCAGGACAGGGTGGAACTGGCCCTGTGGGTTCCCAAGATTGTAACAACCCACACAAAACCTACCACTAGCATGCTGATATTTAATTTAAAATAAAACAAAAACCAGAACTTAAGAGCCTTAACTGTCAAAGCATCACAGAGGACCCCACCACAGTTGGCACCAGGTCTCATCTGTTCTAATACTTTAACTTTCTTTCCTATCTTAATACTTTCTTTATATTTAAGAAAATAAAATAGATCCAAATGGTACTATAATTTCTTCATTTCCTGGGAAGGTTTGGGGGATGGGCACAGTGATTCCTGTAGGAATCTGCCTTACCAAATCATTCCATGGAATGCAAACAGCTGAGAATCATTGCAATTAAAAAATATCCACGCTTCATGTACCACACTCTTCAGTTGTGTAACTTTTGTTGTAAATACTTTACCACACTATTAATAAGACATAAAATAAAGGTGGCCTTGATAACCACCCAATCATTTTATCTCTTGGAGGCTGAATATATTTGCTGGGGCTTAATTTCTTTTTTATTTAGATAGTTTTTATCATTTTTTAAATCATTTTATTGAGGGCTCTTACAGCTCTTATCACAATACATACATACATTGTGTCACACACATTTGTACATATGTTGCCATCATCATTTTCAAAACATTTTCTTTCTACTTGAGCACTTGGTATCAGCTCATTTTCCTCCTCCCCCACCCTCCCTCCCTCATGAACCCTTGATAATTTATCATTATTTTTCATGTATTACACTAACCAATTTGTCCCTTCACCCACTTTTCTGTTGTCCATCCCCCAGGGAGGGGGTTATATGTAGATCACTGTGATCGGTTCCCCCTTTCTCCCCCCACCTTACCCTTACCCTCCTGGTATCACTACTCTCATTATTGGTCCTGAGGGGTTTATCTGTCCTGGATTCCGTGTTTCAAGCTCTTATCTGTACCAATGCACATGCTCTGGTCTAGCTAGATTTGTAAGGTAGAATTGAGGCCATGATAGTGGGGGGGGGGGGGGAGCATTAAAGAACTAGAGGAAAGTTGTGTCTCATCGGTGCTGGCTCTTCTCTTCCTTGCCTCCTGATGGTTTATCTCGTCTATCTTATCTAGATAGACATGCAGAGACAATTATAAGCACAAAAACAAGACAGAGCAAAATAAAACAACAACAAAACCAAGGACAAAAAGGAAAAGGCTATAAATAATTCCAGGTCTGTTTGCTGACCTTTAGGAGTGCTTTCCAGTCGAGTCTGATGGGGTGCCATGCCCTGGCCCCAAGGTCTAGTTTTGGTGTTCCCTGGGGACTTCATTGCTCTGCTCCCCTTGCTGCTCTGTCGCATGCCCTTAGTGTTTCACCCTGGTGTGGTGGGGTCAGATCAGGCACAATTCCAGCACTGCAGTGCCTCCAGTGTTGTCCCCTGTGATATTATGGGTCAGTGAGGGACATGGTGTCTCAGGGTGGGGCTGGCCCCATGGTCCTCTCTGTACACTGGATGTCTGAGAAGGAATATCACCCTCGGGGCTTGGTGGGCCACGAGTTTTTTTTTATCATTTTTATTACTATTCCTACTTAGAAAAAAAGGGCTAATTGACTCATAAAGTTTCCTGCTAGAGTGACTCCTCTGATAAGAATGTGCAGGAAAAAGAGAGAATGTGTAGAGCTGAGAGGGAAGCCAGAGAGCAGCTGAGGCCCGCCCACTGTCACCGAGAGTCCCTTACCTTTTCGTTTGAGAGACATGAGAGACCGGAAGAAGCCGGGCGCTGAGCCAGCCCCGCCAGGCAACTTAGGGTCCACTTCCCCCATCAGCTGAGCCAACTCCGTTCCAGGTAAATCAATGAGCCTTGTGACATTGCTGACCACCAACTCGGTGAACACCTCGGGTTTCTCATGCCGGAGCTTCTCCACAAAGAAGTCAGGGTTGAAGATGGTAGGCTGACCTCGGAGGGAAGAGTCACTGCAGGTAACAAAACTGCAGACGGCGCCTCTGAAAAAAAGGGCACAGGGAGGAGGGAGTCTTGGGGGGGATTATATGTGTGCGTGTTTCTCATGCCTTCTCAACCATATAATTATATAAACCTAATTCTTAATCTGCTGACTGCAAAAAAGAAGTCACTTTGGGCTTGTTGTTGTTTAGGTTGTAGCCACCTTAATAAAAGATACTTAGGAGTTCTTTTATGAAAAGACCAAAGAACCATAAACTCTAGATACGACTTTAGGCATGCACCCTAGGAAGACAAAATTCACCGAAGACTGCCAGGTCCAAGCCTACATTGGAACTGGTAGCCACACAGTCACAGCCTGGGCTTCCACCTGGTTTGCTCCTGTTTGACCTGCTGTTGAGAATGGGCCTTTCTATCGCAGCTGGCAGCCCTGGTGTTGTAATAGGTCACATCCCAATGGTGGCAGTTCGAAACCACCAAGGGCTCTGCGGGAGAAAGACAAGGCTTTCTACTCCCGTAAAGAGCTACAGTCTCGGAAACCCACAGGGGCAGATCTGCCCTGTCCTACAGGCTCTCTATTAGTCAGAATGGATGTAATGGCAGTTGAGTTTGTTGGTTGGTTGTTGTTTTTTAAGTTTTATCTCAAATATGCTGCATAGCAATCAAGATTTTAATAATATTCTTAAATATAAGAATCAACTGATGAGATTATTACAATGTAGCTTCTGAGGCAGTCTATCTATAGAGTGGGAAGGCAAATTCTCAGTGGGACATCAAACCCGAATGAATCAGTCTAAAGCCCTGCACACAGACCACATTTCCTACTAAACCAGCCAATTCCTGATAAAATGTCTGAGTCCTGGCACAGCACTGGGTAATCTTTCACAATTTGGACCTTCTAGGGAATACCAGTAGCAGTAGTCAGGATGTGCCATGCAATGCTAATCTTTGGACAGCATGACCTTCACCCCCCACCAGGAGTCACAGCAACCTCTCTACAGTCAGCATGGGACTACAGTTCATTAAGAAGTGTGTAATTGACAGTTTGGAGACAGTCGATCCTACCCCTAGCCGGCTGCCTTTGGTCCTTGGGTCCTCACGTGGGTCAATGCTTCCTTTCATGGAGCTAGCTAGCTGCCCTTGGATTCTGTTCCTCATAACCAGAAAGCCTTCATCTTTACACAGGTGTGTAAAGTAGAGACTGATTTGCTTTTAGGTTCAGAAATGGGTTATATTAGAAAAAATAACATCCTTCAATTCTGGACGCCTCTGACCCATCAACTAAGACCACCCTTTGCTTGGACAAGGTCTTCTCTCGAAGACACATGGAAAAAAACAGTGTTTGCTTCTACGTTTGCTCTGTCACTAAGTGATACTGACTAGATGTGTTCTACTGGTCCACAGTCTTACTCCGATACTGTGGGGCTACCCTCCTCGCGGAGCTCCTCTGACTCTCAAAAAGACACTCTTCCCTCTCCGCTGACTCCCAACCCTGCCTAGTCTGTCCCTTTTTACTTACTTTTAAGAAAGCGTTGCATGTATATGTACTATCGTATACGCGCATGTATAAGCCAAGTTTTTCAGTACATTTTTAATGCTGTTTTTATGGTAAAATTAGGTGCCGCAGCTGATATTCAGGTAGGCTTATACTTGAGTATACATGGTATATTACTCCATCTCTTGTAGCAGACAAACCACTTGCTTTTATCCATTATACATTAACTCTAATGGCTTGTTCTAATTCTTATATAAACAGTCACTTATTATAAAACCAATGAACACAACACAAGTCAGCAGGGGCAAGTCAGTCAGGCAAAGCCGAGGTTCACCTGACTCACAAACATTCCCACAATAAAAACAATCACAACCTGGACATATGTCCACTACTACACCCTAGATAACACATTATTCCAGGAAACACGAAACCTCTATTATAACTCATCTAAACACACTTTGCCAATAATATGGAGACACTTCTTAAATAATGGTATCATTAAAGCCAGGCTTGGGTAAACTTTAAAGTTTAGCACCACTTTCTTAGAAATGATTACATAATTTTAATCAATGGCCCAATCTTTAATTGGTGGTTACTAGATTCTTTTTTTTCCCTTTTTCTATCTAAAATGATAAGGTACCATGAAAACTCATGTAAAACAATGAATGTGTGTACTCAGGCCAGTCACTAAGGAAAAGGAAGTTAAAATATTCATCTTGTCAGTCTTTCTCCACACAAAGATAGGTTTTACTCCTGTATAAACTAAAAGATGCCAGTGATTATAATTAAAACCAATTCGAATTAGAAGTGACTTCATCCTAAAAGTTGACAAGTCATTTTTTCATATCAGCTTATAAATTTTTTTAAAACGTCCCTGTAGAACTATTATTTATAATCACCACCACTGAGAAATGACTACACTACAGACAAAAAGTCATGATATATGTTAGTACCAGAATGTCTGGTAATTTATCTAGTCTAAATAATCTTATGGAATTTATATCATTATTAATTCTGAATAGATTTTTATTTCAGATCAAAGAAAGTTTAAAATGTAGTGTACATGAACAGTATCCATTATATTTCTGACATAGAAAGACACACATAAAACCCACACACCCTTGAGAATGATGAGGGCAACAAATGTACAAATGTGCTTGACACAAAGGATGTATGTATGGATTGTGATCATTGTTGTACGAGCCCCCAATAAAATGATTTTTTTAAAAACCCACACACCTTTATTTGATTAACATACTGAACGAGACTCAGTTACACTTCTAAAACTTACACCAGTTGATCCTTCGGCACTTAGCTAGGTCTGCACATAGGTGAAACAGATCAGGAAACACAAAGCCTTGTTTCTTAACAGAATCCTTCCTATCTAGCCATCACGCCCAAGCCCACCAGCTCCCACACAGGTGGGGCACAGAGAGAAGAATCAGCAGGGGGCTGCTGCCCTAGCTACGGACAAAGAACACAGGAAGAGATAGCTTGGGAGTCTCAGCACACACAAGCACGGCTGCAGCCTGCTGCTTCTCCTCACTGCTTTTGTCTCTCCTTCCTTCCCCTGTTCTTTCCTCCTTTTGTTTGCTCCACTTTTATTTCTTTCAGCTAGTTCCTCACTCTTCCTGAGTGGACAACACTGAGTACGATATTATCCAAGATGGGAAAGGGTTAAAACACAGTGACACAGAAGATGAGAAATGGGAAAGATAGTGTTTCGCTGTTGTTTCAGTTATGTCTGTATCATGAAGCCCATCAACCCCTTTCTAAAGAGTAGCTACTTATACATCAAGAAACACATTTAAGAACTTGAAGACTTTGTTTTAGTATTACGAGTCTCTGATTAGGACTAGGGAAAAAATACTACATTTAAACAAGAGCAATTTCCAACTCTAAAATATCTTATTTTAAAACAAACTACATCTGCTCAAGTTAAAGAAAATGAGTAAGTTTCTTACATAAGTGCTGAAAGCTTCTGACGAGGCATTGGTACACCGAAGAGACAGGGGAAAAAGGTTTCTCCTTGCTGGTTGTGACAAAGAAACCCTCTTGTCCTGCCCCAGCACAGCCTACACGAATTCCAGACACGTTAGAGGGCACAAGGGCACATTATGGGACTGAAAGGCAGTGGTTATTATGACTCTCAGTACTTATCTACAAGTAGGAACAAAGCAGAAATTAAAAATGAGACCAATTAATTTTATTTGCCAACATGTAGATGAAGTTCAGAAAGCTGTATTAATTGAGGCATAATGTAAGAGCCTAAGCACACATAGTTTTATAATATGGGGAAGAGGAATAATCCCTACCTCACATCATACATAAAAAATAAATTTCAGGCAGAACAAAGCTCTAAAGGTGAAAAATCAAACTTTAAAACGTTTAAAAAACAATGAAGAAGAAAAAATTAATAAGGCAAAGGAACAGTTTCTTAAACAAGACACTAAAAAGCACAATCCATGAAGAAAAACTTGTTGTATTTAACTGCATTAAAATGTAAAACTTCTTTACAACAAAATGTATAAACAAAAAAGTAAAAAAACAAACAAACCTGTGGAGGGTAACTGAGTAAAAGAGGTATAGAAATATAAGCGCAACCTCTCATTACATGCTCTCTTGTATTTTCTGAATATTTTAACCAAGTGAACATACTACACATTCATAATTAACAAATAAATTCAAGCTTAAAACGAAACCACAAAAGGAAAGCTATAGACTGGAAAAAGGCATACATATAACTAACAAGAAATTTATAACCAGAATCTATCAGTCCATTCAACTCAGAAGAAAACAGGCAAAGGACAGTTATTCATAGAAGAAGGTCTGGTTAACAAATAAGCATATGAAAACCAGCTCAGCCCCACAAGTTATCAGGGTAACGCAAATAAAAAAGCAGTAAGATAACTTTCCCTGACCTGTCATACTGGTAAAAATTATTAGATCCAGATAATGCCTTTTTATTCATTGGTTCCTAAGGACTTATTCACTTATTTAAAAGCATGAACATAATTTTTATTTCAAGGATAAACCAGACTGTGTTAAAATATATTACCATCTCTATATATTGTTGTGGTTTAAGTTTGTTTATAATTCTCCATAAATGCTCCCAAGTGACACTAGCCTGAAACTTTCCTTTCTTGTAATATCTTCATTAGGTTTTATATCAAGAGCATGCTGGCCTTATAAAGTTACTTAGAGAACAAGTCTTATTCTACTTTACAGAAAAGTTCATATAAGATTGGTGTTGCTCCTTCCTTAAATGTTTGATCAAATTGGCTGATGAAACCATCTGAAATGAAAGTATTCATTGTGGCAACATTTTTAATTATATTTCCATTTCTTTTGTGTATTGGACCATTCAAATATTGTATTTCTTCTTATATTAATTTTGGCAAGGTGCTTATTTCTAAAAATCTATTTCACCTACAGTTTCAAACTTTATTGGGATAAAGTTTTTTATTATATTCCCTTATGAATTTTGTTTCATTTTAATATCTCTAGTTCTGTGTGAATGCCCTACTCTTTGTTCCTGATATTGGTAACTTGTTTTCATTTTTTATTTATAAGTCTTATCAGAGGTTTTATCGATTTTATTAGTTTTCTCCAGGCCTTACCATTTGGCTTTATTGAATCTCCTATCGTAAGCCTGTTTACTCCCTTTCTTAACTTCCGCTATTATCTTTGTTATTTTCTTCTCTCTACCTTCTATACTGCATTTAGGAAAACAGCGGTACTGCAAATCAATGGGAATGGCTGTCTTTTTCACTAAGTGATTGAGATGTGGGTCAATTAACATGGCCCTTCTTGCCAGATCCCTTATGTGATGCAGTATAAATTCTAGCCTCTGTTTCTATGGTTAAAATCCCACTTTGGAGGAAATTGTCTGCTGTGCTAATAGACAAGATTAAGAGGAGATATATTCTAAGTCTCTACCTTAGTAGAGGATGTGCCAGAAGTCACCACCTTTTGTTTCTGTGGGAGTATAGCTGGCTGAAAAACAAAAACCACATCTCCATCCCATGTCTGTTAGTCTAAAAAGCTTTCCTATATATGTACATTTTCCTTTTCTCAATAATACTTTAAAATCTATACCACTGGCTAGATTAATGATACTACTATTGGAATTATCAAATGTCTCATGGAAATTACTTAAATTATTTCTCAACAAGTTGATAGTGCTACCTCTAAAGTAGATCAATATATAAACTTTAGATATTGATGTTGACCTTGCACTTAATCGTAAACCCAAATCTACGAACAATTAGTTCTTACTATGTAGCCCTGCTCAGTACTTGTGTCATGAGGTAATCACTGAAGATGTGGGTGTTATAGGCAAAGTGTGGTAAGGAAATCAGATGGTGCCTGGCTATTAGAAAAGCATTTGGGGTCTTGAAGGCTTGTCTTAAAAAAAGCAGCTATCTAAGTGAATGGTCAGCTAAGTCCACATGGAAGGAGCACACCAGCTTGTGTGACCCCAGGATTGTAAATAATCAAATTCAAGATCAGAGGAAGTAAATTGTACTAGACCTCCAATTCTGAGCACTCAGCAGACAGTTACAGATGACAGAGAGAGCCTAAAATCCACTGGCAGAGTCCCCACAAGGATTAAGCTTCTATTGAGCTTCCTTAGACGGCTGACCATGAGTATGGACAGTCTTGTCCACTCACAGAGTGAACTGAAAAGTGGATTACTGGAGATACAGTTGGCTTAAGAGAAAAAAAAGTTTAATTAGCACTTCATCCACATATCATGTAATTCAATAGTTCAACCATATTAAGAGATTTGTATAATCCTTACCACAATCAATTTTAGAACATGTTCCTTTCCTCATACTCATTGTTATTTATATTTTTTTTCCATTTTGGCAAAAGTGTACACAACAAAACATTCACCGATTCAACAACTTCTACATGTATAATGCAGTGTCGCTGATTACACTCTTTATGTTGCACGACCATTATTGATATCCTTTTCCAAATGGTTCCGCCACCATTAAAAAGAACTCAGTGCCCCTAAGCAACTACTCTCCCTCCTTCATCCATGGAACCTATGCCAAGTTTGGTCTCTTTTCTTTTCCAGTACTTTTCTTGATATATAATATTCATATATCATACATTTCCAGAGCTAACCACTTCCAAAAAGAGCTGCATATATACCATCACAATCAGTTCAAATGCTCCTCCCGCATCCACTGAAGCTCACCCATCTCCCTGCCTCTCCCTGTATACAGTGGCTTGAAACTCAACATCTTACCATGCTTTTCCTTTTTGACCATTTGTTCTAGTTTCTATTCTGCCTTCTTGAGGGCTGAGGTTTTTCTATGTTTTATTTTCTTGTTGTTGTTGGGTTTTTGGTTTGTCTGTCTGTTTTAAAACTCTCCATGAGGTTTTCGGAGCTATGAGCTTTCAGAAGCAGATTACCAGAGCTGCTTTCTGAGGAGTCTGGGGAGATTTGAACCACCGACTGTTCAGCTGGTAGTCCAGTGCTTAACTGTTGACATCACCCAATGTTAAAATTGTAAAGAGACAAAGATATATTTACCATAAAAGCTGAAATAATGGTTACCTTGGGAGGTAAGTGGTTAGGAGAAGGAAGGAATTTTCTGGGGGTGATACCAATGATCTTGTGAAAAATCCTTAGGGATAGGGCCAAAACCGAACTCATGGCACTTGAGCCAATTCTGACTGGCAGTAGTGACCCTATAGCACAGAGAACGGCCCCTGTGGCTTCCCAGACTGTAACTCGTTCAGGGAGTAGAAGCCTCCTCTTTCTCCCTGAGGTATGGGAAGAAAGTGGGATTTGAAACAATTAAGGCAACGTGTTAAGATGTGTTAAAGCTGATTGATGGACAAAAGCCTAATTTCTATTAGCTTATAAGCTTACCTGTATGTATAGTCAACATATTTTTAAAACAGAAAAAAGAAAGGAACCAGTTAGTTTGGACCTGACTCATGTTACAACTTAATGTAAATAGCATTAAAAATCAAAGTCTACACTAAAGGTCCACGTCTTCATCCTGAAACTTTCTGTGTCGATGACGAGACGCACGAGACTTGGTTGAGAGCAGGAGCTCCAGCTTTAAATGCATGCCCTTGGCTATGACCCGCAAGTACTCAAAACTTCCTATCCCGCAAAGAGAACTCTTATCACAGTCCATCCGTACATCCACTGTGTCTAGCACATTTGTACATTTGTTGCCATCATCATTCTCAAAACATTTCTACTTGAGCCCTTGGTATTAGCTTCTCATTTTTTCAAAAGTATTTTTATGCACACGTATAACTGAAGCAAGTGTGGGGAAATGTTAACTGGAGCATCTAAGTATTGAGAAAATGAGTTTTCATTGTAATATTCATTCCACTGTTGCCTATGTGTGAAAAGTTTCGTAATAAAAAGGAGAGAAAAGGTGGGGGCCCGAGAGGGAATTGCTAGAGCCCACGTGTAGCCTGCAATTATTACTTTCACCACTAGATGGAACTTGATGTGTAAAGTGATATGCTTAGTAGATGGAAACAATCCAGAGCTGAAAAATCAATTCTAGAAAAATGAAACATAAGTGTTTTTGAAGCATAGTGAACTCGTGAATCTAAAAAGTCAAGTCAGTGAGGGAAAAAAAACCTGCATCCTGCCGATGGATCATTTGGCTGGCTACTACTAAAACTGCAGACCCAGAAAACTAAATGTTTCCTCCCTAGAGAATTGCTTAACTTGATTTGTTCTCCAAGAACCACAACCTTGGCAACAGCTATCAAAATCTGAGCTATATTTAAAGTTGTCTGAACCTGACGTGCCATTCCAAACAAAGTATGTACTCTCATTGCCTGTGTATGTGTGTTAAGTATACATACACATAAAACAAAAAGTTCATCATCTAAGTCATTTTCAAGTGTACAATTCAGTCATTAAATACGCAGGGGTACCCAAAAAAATCCAGAATTGTACTGGCGGAGGGGAACTTTCATAGTAGGCATTTTTTCTGCGTGGAGAGCACTGAGCAACTCACTTGCTCTGAGTTAGTGCACCCAGTGGGATCACCTATGAAGGTTCTCTCTGGTCACAGGAAATTTTTCCATGAAGGCAGTTTCGCCCGAACCTCATTTTTTGTGTTGGCTGATTTAAGAGAATAGCAAGGCTGTGGAATTTTGTTTCCTGCTCAGGAAAAATGCCAAAGAAACTGTTGTGATGTTGAACACAGCTTAAAAGGACGGCGCTATGGGCAAAACTCAAGTGTTCGAGTGGTTTGATCTTATCAAAAGAGGCAAAACGTCAATTAATGACAAACTTCATTCTGGATGTCCATCTACTTCCTAAACAAACAAAAATGTCGACTAGTAGTACATTTGGAGTTCTTCCACCAGGTCAGACTTAATCAAGCTTTCTATACAGAGGTACCGAAAAGATTATGCAACAGTGTGCAACAAAAAAGGCCTGATTTGTGGCAGAGGGAGGACTGGTTTCGCCACCACACAATGCACCTGCTCACACAGCCATCTCAGTGCGCCAGTTTTTGGCAAAAAAACAGCATGCCTCTCTTGCCCCACACACCTTATTCACCTGACTTCTCTTTCTGTTTCCACGAGTGCAGAGGGTATGAAAGGACAGTGGTTTGGCAACTTACAAGAGGTGAAGAAAAAAATGAAGGTGCTGCCAGTCATCCAAAGAGATGAGTTTGAAAAATGTTTCCAAGAATGGAATCACAGATTTAGCAAATGTATTCAATGTAATGGAGAGTACTTTGAAGGTGATAAGGTTGTTTTGTAAAAAAGAATTTAAATACATAGCTTGGGGGTGAGGATGAATTCCATTTTTGGGGGGGTACCCCCTCATACTTTCATCAGGTTGGATGATCATCACCATTATTTATTCCCTCCTCCATCAGCCCCTGGAAATCAGTAATAAACTTTTCTCTAGGCATTTTAGTAGCCTAGGTATTTCATAAGTAGGATCATATAATATTTATCCTTTAAAAAATATATTTATCATATATATATATATCCTTTTGTATCTGACTTATTTCATTCAGCATAATCTCTTAAAGTTTTATCCATGAGAACTGTGTCCTTTTTTAGGCAGAATATCCTTTAATTAATTTATTGGCATATAATTCACATATCATACAATTCAATGGTTTAAATGTTTTAAAGAGTTGTGCAATAAAGTACCACAATCAATTTTAGAACGTTTTCTTCATTCTTGTAACCATTATAATTATTAGCTCCCCATCCCCCCACCTCCTCCTGCCATAACTCTAAGGAACTATTACTCTAGTTACTTACTGTCTGTATGGATTATCTATCCTGCATTTCATATAAAGAAAATCACACCAAATAATCAACAACAAAATAAAACACAGAAAAACCTCAATCCAAAAGAAAGCAGACTAGAAACTACAACAAATTAAAAATAAGTCAACAGGGAAAACAAATAATGGGTTAAATTTTAACTTAACTAACTGCCGTAATCCACTTCCCAGTGTACTCTGTGAGACTGTTCACATCCCTGTTCAATGGTCTGAGGGAATTTAATAGAGGGTGAATCCATGTGGACTCTGCAGGTGGACTTGGGGCTTTCATTGTCATCTATAGCCATCTGCAATCCGAGTGCTCAAAACAACTGAAGCAGCCCCCAACAAAACGATTAAAAACAAAAACTGAAGCTCTAATACAATTTATTTGCTCTGACCTTAGGTTTGATTATTTACAATCCTTGGATCACACAAGCTAGTGTACTCCTTCCATGTGGACTTAGCTGACAATTCACTTACATAGCTGCTTTGTAATAGCCAGGCACCATCTGATTTCTTCACCCCACTTTGCTATAGCATCCACATCTTCACTGATCACTTCATATATATATATATATATATTAAGTATACACACACACACACACACACACACACATATTCCTGATCCACCTCAGAGGTAGCATTATCAGCTTGTTGAGAAATAATTTAAGTAATTTCCATGAAAACATTTGATTATTCTAATAATAGTATCATTAATCTAGCCAGTGGTATAGATTTTAAAGTATTATTGAGAAAAGGAAAATATACATTTATAAGAAAGCTTTTTAGACTAAACTACATGGGATGTTTATTTATACAGGTTAAAAATTTAACCGAACACTGTTTAGGAAAGCAATGGGGGCTAGACACAAGGTAAAATTTTCAATAATTCTCATTCACTAAGACAAAACTGTCTGCAGGACTAAGACATGTCACAAAAGCAAAGAAAGTAAGAAAAAATGGAAGTACTTGGTAGTCAAATTGCCCATTATTGGGTAAGTATTCTTTTATTCTTCAATGCTAACCCCTCTGAAGCATGGCTTTAAATGTCTTTTTTTTTTTTTTTTTTTTGAGAACTGTTAAGATAGAGAATACAGCCAAGTGGTAAACAAAAGGCTGTATTCTTCCCTCCTTTCTTATTCACTTCTCCTCTGCTTTACCAAGCATGATGTGCTTCTCTCCTGACAACGTGCCCAAAGCACAGGAGAGGAAGTCCCAACACCCTTGCCTCTAATGAGTATTCTGGCTATCGTTTTTCCAAGGCGGATTTGTTTGTTCTTTTTCTGACCCTGAAGAGGGAACTTCTGGCAAGTTTCCTAAGCTGAATTTCCCACATGTTCCACCATCACAGCAACTTCTCTGCCCTCCCCTGAGTGGTGCCAAGCCTTCTCCAGCAAGCGCGGGGTCTCTGCCCAAGGGCCTCTTTCTTGCGCTTTCTATCTGGGCCTAAGGTTTGTGGCTGAGACTTACCGTATATACTTGTGGATAAGTCGAGTTTGTCAGCACATTTTTTATGCAGTTTTGTGATAAAATTAGGTGCCTCAGCTGATATCCGGGTCGGCTTATACTCAAGTATGTACAGTATATTTGCTATCTCTAGAGCAGGGTCCACAGGCGGCCTACCGAGGACATTTATCCAGGTGTTTTTGCCCGTTTGTTTTTTTACTTTAAAATAAGATCTCTGCAGTGTGCATAGGAACTTGTTCATGGTTGTTTTCTTTAACTATAGTCCGGCCCTCCAACATGTCTGTGGGATAGTGAACTGGCCCCCTGTTTAAAAAGTTTGAGGACCCCTCTCTAGAGTCTCTACAGAGCAATCCTTTGTTACTCCATTCCCCTGGTAAGCTAGCAACCCTAGCTGAGGTTCTCTGTTCAGATAACTGTGTCTGTCTTTTGGCTGAACTCTTACTGGCTGGTAGACCAGGTAAAAAATAACAAAAACAGATAGGCTCTGGCAAGTAGAAACAACTCATCTAAGAGAGATTATAAAGCCACAGCTGAGAGGATTCATTCAAGGTGATCAGAGAGTATCTTTAGGAAGGAAGTGCAGATAAGTGCTGATAGCAAAGACAGCAATAGCCTGATCAATTGTAATGTGTTTCCCCAAGTATTGAATGTGCTAACAGCTAGACATACACATACACATACACACATACACCCATGCACACACACACCCCCAAAAAAAGCTATGTATTTAATTTTATTTTACAAAACAACCTTATCACCTTCAAAGTACTCCATTACACTTAATACATTTGTCAAATCTGTGATTCCACTCTTGCAAACATTTTTCAAACTCATCTGTTTGGATGACTGACAGCACCTTTGTTTTTTTATTCACCTCTTCTGCCTTCTAATCACCATCCTTTCATGCCCCTCTTCATTCACAGAAACAAAAAGAAGTCACATGGAGCAAGGTCAGGTAAGTATGGTGCCTGGGTGTATTAGTCTAGGTACTTTGGAGAAACAAATCCACGGCGACTCACATATAAGAGAGTTTTATGTAAAGAAAAGGTGCATCACGAAAACATCCCAACCCAATGCTGCCCAAACCCACAAGTCCAACATTAACCCATTAACCCAACACC